>NC_064931.1:8660402-8963432 GCF_023897955.1 Schistocerca gregaria
CCTCCCAGGGGTTATTCGAGATATCTTAATCGAAACCCTAGTAACGAGGCATTGGCTACCTAAAGGGTGTTATAGTTAAACGTCCCAATTGCTCACAGATTCTGAAATTTTTCTTACTGTGGCCAGTCTGCCAGAAGCGATATGTCACTAGCTGTGTATCATAAAAGAGTCATCGTTACTCCTCCCAGGGGTTATTCGAGATATCTTAATCGAAACCCTTGTAACGAGGCATTGGCTACCTTAAGAGAGTCATAGTTACTCGTCCCAATGGCTCACGCAGTCTGCCATTTTTTCTTACTGCGGCCAGTCTGCCAGAAGCGATATGTCACTAGTTGTGTATCATAAAAGAGTCATCGTTATACTTCCCAGGGGTTATTCGAGATATCTTAATCGAAACCCTAGTAACGAGGCATTGGCTACCTTAAGAGAGTCATAGTTACTCGTCCCAATTGCTCACCCAGTCCAACATTTTCTCTTACTGCAGCCAGTCTGCCAGAAGAAATTTGTCACTAGTTGTGTATCATAAAAGAGTCATCGTTTCTCCTCCCAGGGGTTATTCGAGATATCTTAATCGAAACCCTAGTAACGAGGCATTGGCTACCTTAAGAGAGTCATAGTTACTCGTCCCAATTGCTCACCCAGTCTGCCATTTTGTCTTACTGTGGGCAGTCTGCCAGAAGCGATATGTCACTAGTTGTGTATCATAAAAGAGTCATCGTTACTCCTCCCAGGGGTTATTCGAGATATCTTAATCGAAACCCTAGTAACGAGGCATTGGCTACCTAAAAAGAGTCATAGTTATTCGTCCCAATTGCTCATCCAGTCCAACATTTATTCTTACTGCGACCAGTCTGCAAAAAGCGATATGTCACTAGTTGTGTATCATAAAAGAGTCATCGTTACACTTCCCAGGGGTTATTCGAGATATCTTAATCGAAACCCTAGTAACGAGGCATTGGCTACTTTAAGAGAGTCATAGTTACTCGTCCCAATAGCTCAACCAGTCCAACATTTTTTCTTACTGCAGCCAGTCTGCCAGAAGCGATATGTCACTAGTTGTGTATCATAAAAGAGTCATCGTTACTCCTCCGAGGGGTTATTCGAGATATCTTAATCGAAACCCTAGTAACGAGGCATTGGCTACCTTAAGAGAGTCATAGTTACTCGTCCCAATTGCTCACCCAGTAAAACGTTTTTTCTTACTGCAGCCAGTCTGCCAGAAGCGATATGTCACTAGTTGTGTATCTTAAAAGAGTGATTGTTACTCCTCCCAGGGGTTATTCGAGATATCTTAATCGAAACCCTAGTAACGAGGCATTGGCTACCTTAAGAGAGTCATAGTTACTCGTCCCAATTGCTCACCCAGTCCAACATTTTCTCTTACTGCAGCCAGTCTGCCAGAAGCAATTTGTCACTAGTTGTGTATCATAAAGAGTCATCGTTTCTCCTCCTAGGGGTTATTCGAGATATCTTAATCGAAACCCTAGTAACGAGGCATTGGCTACCTTAAGAGAGTCATAGTTACTCGTCCCACATGCTCACCCAGTCTGCCATTTTGTCTTACAGTGGCCAGTCTGCCAGACGCGATATGTCACTAGTTGTGTATCATAAAAGAGTCATCGTTACTCCTCCCAGGGGTTATTCGAGATATCTTAATCGAAACCCTAGTAACGAGGCATTGGCTACCTAAAGAGAGTTATAGTTACTCGTCCCAATTGCTCACAGATTCTGAAATTTTTCTTACTGTGTCCAGTCTGCCAGAAGCGATATGTCACTAGCTGTGTATCATAAAAGAGTCATCATTACTCCTCAAAGGGGTTATTCGAGATATCTTAATCGAAACCCTAGTAACGAGGCATTGGCTACCTTAAGAGAGTCATAGTTACTAGTCCCAATGGCTCACACAGTCTGCCATTTTTTCTTACTGCGGCCAGTCTGCCAGAAGCGATATGTCACTAGTTGTGTATCATAAAAGAGTCATCGTTATACTTCCCAGGGGTTATTCGAGATATCTTTATCGAAACCCTAGTAACGAGGCATTGGCTACCTTAAGAGAGTCATAGTTACTCGTCCCAATTGCTCACCCAGTCCAACATTTATTCTTACTGCGACCAGTCTGCCAGAAGCGATATGTCACTAGTTGTGTATCATAAAAGAGTCGTCGTTACACTTCCCAGGGGTTATTCGAGATATCTTAATCGAAACCCTAGTAACGAGGCATTGGCTACCTTAAGAGAGTCATAGTTACTCGTCCCAATTGCTCACCCAGTCCAACATTTTCTCTTACTGCAGCCAGTCTGCCAGAAGAAATTTGTCACTAGTTGTGTATCATAAAAGAGTCATCGTTTCTCCTCCCAGGGGTTATTCGAGATATCTTAATCGAAACCCTAGTAACGAGGCATTGCCTACCTTAAGAGAGTCATAGTTACTCGTCCCAATTGCTCACTCAGTCTGCCATTTTGTCGTACTTTGGGCAGTCTGCCAGAAGCGATATGTCACTAGTTGTGTATCATAAAAGAGTCATCGTTACTCCTCCCAGGGGTTATTCGAGACATCTTAATCGAAACCCTAGTAACGAGGCATTGGCTACTTTAAGAGAGTCATAGTTACTCGTCCCAATTGCTCAGCCAGTCCAACATTTATTCTTACTGCGACCAGTCTGCCAGAAGCGATATGTCACTAGTTGTGTATCATAAAAGAGTGATCGTTACACTTCCCATGGGTTATTCGAGATATCTTAATCGAAACCCTAGTAACGAGGCATTGGCTACCTTAAGAGAGTCATAGTTACTCGTCCCAATTGCTCACCCAGTCCAACATTTTCTCTTACTGCAGCCAGTCTGCCAGAAGAAATTTGTCACTAGTTGTGTATCATAAAAGAGTCATCGTTTCTCCTCCCAGGGGTTATTCGAGATATCATAATCGAAACCCTAGTAACGAGGCATTGCCTACCTTAAGAGTGTCATAGTTACTCGTCCCAATTGCTTACCCAGTCTGCCATTTTGTCTTACTGTGGGCAGTCTGCCAGAAGCGATATGTCACTAGTTGTGTATCATAAAAGAGTCATCGTTACTCCTCCCAGGGTTATTCGAGATATCTTAATCGAAACCCTAGTAACGAGGCATTGGCTACCTAAAAAGAGTCATAGTTATTCGTCCCAATTGCTCAACCAGTCCAACATTTATTCTTACTGCGACCAGTCTGCCAAAAGCGATATGTCACTAGTTGTGTATCATAAAAGAGTCATCGTTACTCCTCAAAGCGATTATTCGAGATATCTTAATCGAAACCCTAGTAACGAGGCATTGGCTACCTTAAGAGAGTCATAGTTACTCGTCCCAATTGCTCACACAGTCTGCCATTTTTTCTTACTGCGGCCAGTCTGCCAGAAGCAATAAGTCACTAGTTGTGTATCATAAAAGAGTCATCGTTACTCCTCCCAGGGGTTATTCGAGATATCTTAATCGAAACCCTAGTAACGAGGCATTGGCTACCTTAAGAGAGTCATAGTTACTCGTCCCAATTGCTCACCCAGTCCAACATTTTCTCTTACTGCAGCCTGTCTGCCAGAAGCAATTTGTCACTAGTTGTGTATCATAAAGAGTCATCGTTTCTCCTCCTAGGTGTTATTCGAGATATCTTAATCGAAACCCTAGTAACGAGACATTGGCTACCTTAAGAGAGTCATAGTTACTCGTCCCAAATGCTCACCCAGTCTGCCATTTTGTCTTACAGTGGCCAGTCTGCCAGAAGCGATATGTCACTAGTTGTGTATCATAAAAGAGTCATCGTTACTCCTCCCAGGGGTTATTCGAGATATCTTAATCGAAACCCTAGTAACGAGGCATTGGCTACCTAAAGAGAGTTATAGTTACTCGTCCCAATTGCTCACAGATTCTGAAATTTTTCTTACTGTGGCCAGTCTGCCAGAAGCGATATGTCACTAGCTGTGTATCATAAAAGAGTCATCGTTACTCCTCAAAGGGGTTATTCGAGATATCTTAATCGAAACCCTAGTAACGAGGCATTGGCTACCTTAAGAGAGTCATAGTTACTCGTCCCAATGGCTCACACAGTCTGCCATTTTTTCTTACTGCGGCCAGTCTGCCAGAAGCGATATGTCACTAGTTGTGTATCATAAAAGAGTCGTCGTTACACTTTCCAGGGGTATTCGAGATATCTTAATCGAAACCCTAGTAACGAGGCATTGGCTACCTTAAGAGAGTCATAGTTACTCGTCCCAATTGCTCACCCAGTCCAACATTTTCTCTTACTGCAGCCAGTCTGCCAGAAGAAATGTTTCAGTAGTTGTGTATCATAAAAGAGTCATCGTTTCTCCTCCCAGGGGTTATTCGAGATATCTTAATCGAAACCCTAGTAACGAGGCATTGCCTACCTTAAGAGAGTCATAGTTACTCGTCCCAATGGCTCACCCAGTCTGCCATTTTGTCTTACTGTGGCCAGTATGCCAGAAGCGATATGTCACTAGTTGTGTATCATAAAAGAGTCATCGTTACTCCTCCCAGGGGTTATTCGAGATTTCTTAATCGAAACCCTAGTAACGAGGCATTGGCTACCTTAAGAGAGCCATAGTTACTCGTCCCAAATGCTCACCCAGTCTGCCATTTTGTCTTACAGTGGCCAGTCTGCCAGAAGCGATATGTCACTAGTTGTGTATCATAAAAGAGTCATCGTTACTCCTCCCAGGGGTTATTCGAGATATCTTAATCGAAACCCTAGTAACGAGGCATTGGCTACCTAAAGAGAGTTATAGTTACTCGTCCCAATTGCTCACAGATTCTGAAATTTTTCTTACTGTGGCCAGTCTGCCAGAAGCGATATGTCACTAGCTGTGTATCATAAAAGAGTCATCGTTACTCCTCAAAGGGGTTATTCGAGATATCTTAATCGAAACCCTAGTAACGAGGCATTGGCTACCTTAAGAGAGTCATCTCGTCCCAATGGCTCACACAGTCTGCCATTTTTTCTTACTGCGGCCAGTCTGCCAGAAGCGATATGTCACTAGTTGTGTATCATAAAAGAGTCATCGTTATACTTCCCAGGGGTTATTCGAGATATCTTTATCGAAACCCTAGTAACGAGGCATTGGCTATCTTAAGAGAGTCATAGTTACTCGTCCCAATTGCTCACCCAGTCCAACATTTATTCTTACTGCGACCAGTCTGCCAGAAGCGATATGTCACTAGTTGTGTATCATAAAAGAGTCGTCGTTACACTTCCCAGGGGTATTCGAGATATCTTAATCGAAACCCTAGTAACGAGGCATTGGCTACCTTAAGAGAGTCATAGTTACTCGTCCCAATTGCTCACCCAGTCCAACATTTTCTCTTACTGCAGCCAGTCTGCCAGAAGAAATGTGTCACTAGTTGTGTATCATAAAAGAGTCATCGTTTCTCCTCCCAGGGGTTATTCGAGATATCTTAATCGAAACCCTAGTAACGAGGCATTGCCTACCTTAAGAGAGTCATAGTTACTCGTCCCAATGGCTCACCCAGTCTGCCATTTTGTCTTACTGTGGCCAGTATGCCAGAAGCGATATGTCACTAATTGTGTATCATAAAAGAGTCATCGTTACTCCTCCCAGGGGTTATTCGAGATATCTTAATCGAAACCCTAGTAAAGAGGCATTGGCTACCTAAAAAGAGTCATAGTTATTCGTCCCAATTGCTCACCCAGTCCAACATTTATTCTTACTGCGACCAGTCTGCCAGAAGCGATATGTCACTAGTTGTGTATCGTAGAAGAGTCATCGTTATTCCTCATAGGGGTTATTCGAGATATCTTAATCGAAACCCTAGTAACGAGGCATTGGCTACTTTAAGAGAGTCATAGTTACTCGTCCCAAATGCTCACCCAGTCTGCCATTTTGTCTTACAGTGGCCAGTCTGCCAGAAGCGATATGTCACTAGTTGTGTATCATAAAAGAGTCATCGTTACTCCTCCCAGGGGTTATTCGAGATATCTTAATCGAAACCCTAGTAACGAGGCATTGGCTACCTAAAGAGAGTTATAGTTACT
Source organism: Schistocerca gregaria (assembly GCF_023897955.1). Lineage (NCBI taxonomy): Eukaryota > Metazoa > Arthropoda > Insecta > Orthoptera > Acrididae > Schistocerca > Schistocerca gregaria. The sequence goes on from NC_064931.1 coordinate 8,666,442, forward strand.
CGTCCCAATTGCTCACAGATTCTGAAATTTTTCTTACTGTGGCCAGGCTGCCAGAAGCGATATGTCACTAGCTGTGTATCATAAAAGAGTCATCGTTACTCCTCAAAGGGGTTATTCGAGATATCTTAATCGAAACCCTAGTAACGAGGCATTGGCTACCTTAAGAGAGTCATAGTTACTCGTCCCAATGGCTCACACAGTCTGCCATTTTTTCTTACTGCGGCCAGTCTGCCAGAAGCGATATGTCACTAGTTGTGTATCATAAAAGAGTCATCGTTATACTTCCCAGGGGTTATTCGAGATATCTTTATCGAAACCCTAGTAACGAGGCATTGGCTACCTTAAGAGAGTCATAGTTACTCGTCCCAATTGCTCACCCAGTCCAACATTTATTCTTACTGCGACCAGTCTGCCAGAAGCGATATGTCACTAGTTGTGTATCATAAAAGAGTCGTCGTTACACTTCCCAGGGGTATTCGAGATATCTTAATCGAAACCCTAGTAACGTGGCATTGGCTACCTTAAGAGAGTCATAGTTAATCGTCCCAATTGCTCACCCAGTCCAACATTTTCTCTTACTGCAGCCAGTCTGCCAGAAGAAATGTGTCACTAGTTGTGTATCATAAAAGAGTCATCGTTTCTCCTCCCAGGGGTTATTCGAGATATCTTAATCGAAACCCTAGTAACGAGGCATTGCCTACCTTAAGAGAGTCATAGTTACTCGTCCCAATGGCTCACCCAGTCTGCCATTTTGTCTTACTGTGGCCAGTATGCCAGAAGCGATATGTCACTAATTGTGTATCATAAAAGAGTCATCGTTACTCCTCCCAGGGGTTATTCGAGATATCTTAATCGAAACCCTAGTAACGAGGCATTGGCTACCTAAAAAGAGTCATAGTTATTCGTCCCAATTGCTCACCCAGTCCAACATTTATTCTTACTGCGACCAGTCTGCCAAAGGCGATATGTCACTAGTTGTGTATCATAAAAGAGTCATCGTTACACTTCCCAGGGGTTATTCGAGATATCTTAATCGAAACCCTAGTAACGAGGCATTGGCTACTTTAAGAGAGTCATAGTTACTCGTCCCAATGGCTCACACAGTCTGCCATTTTTTCTTACTGCGGCCAGTCTGCCAGAAGCGATATGTCACTAGTTGTGTATCATAAAAGAGTCATCGTTATACTTCCCAGGGGTTATTCGAGATATCTTTATCGAAACCCTAGTAACGAGGCATTGGCTACCTTAAGAGAGTCATAGTTACTCGTCCCAATTGCTCACCCAGTCCAACATTTATTCTTACTGCGACCAGTCTGCCAGAAGCGATATGTCACTAGTTGTGTATCATAAAAGAGTCGTCGTTACTCCTCCGAGGGGTTATTCAAGATATCTTAATCGAAACCCTAGTAACGAGGCATTGGCTACCTTAAGAGAGTCATAGTTACTCGTCCCAATTGCTCACCCAGTCCAACATTTTCTCTTACTGCATCCAGTCTGCCAGAAGCATTATGTCACTAGTTGTGTATCATAAAAGAGTCATCGTTTCTCCTCCCAGGGGTTATTCGAGATATCTTAATCGAAACCCTAGTAACGGGGCATTGGCTACCTTAAGAGAGTCATAGTTACTCGTCCCAATTGCTCACCCAGTCTGCCATTTTGTCTTGCTGTGGCCAGTCTGCCAGAAGCGATATGTCACTAGTTGTGTATCATAAAAGAGTCATCGTTACTCCTCCCAGGGGTTATTCGAGATATCTTAATCGAAACCCTAGTAACGAGGCATTGGCTACCTAAAGAGAGTCATAGTTACTCGTCCCAATTGCTCACCGATTCTGCCATTTTTTCTTACTGCGGCCAGTCTGCCAAAAGCGATAAGTCACTAGCTGTGTATCATAGAAGAGTCATCGTTACTCCTCCCAGGGGTTATTCGAGATATCTTAATCGAAACCCTAGTAACGAGGCATTGGCTACCTAAAGAGAGTCATAGTTACTCGTCCCAATTGCTCACCGATTCTGCCATTTTTTCTTACTGCGGCCAGTCTGCCAAAAGCGATAAGTCACTAGCTGTGTATCATAGAAGAGTCATCGTTACTCCTCCCAGGGGTTATTCGAGATATCTTAATCGAAACCCTAGTAACGAGGCATTGGCTACCTAAAGAGAGTCATAGTTACTCGTCAAAATTGCTCACCCAGCCCAACATTTATTCTTACTGCGACCAGTCTGCCAGAAGCGATATGTCACTAGTTGTGTATCATAAAAGAGTCATCGTTACTCCTCCGAGGGGTTATTCGAGATATCTTAATCGAAACCCTAGTAACGAGGCATTGGCTACCTTAAGAGAGTCATAGTTACTCGTCCCAATTGCTCACCCAGTCCAACAATTTCTCTTACTGCAGCCTGTCTGCCAGAAGCAATTTGTCACTAGTTGTGTATCATAAAGAGTCATCGTTTCTCCTCCTAGGGGTTATTCGAGATATCTTAATCGAAACCCTAGTAACGAGGCATTGGCTACCTTAAGAGAGTCATAGTTACTCGTCCCAAATGCTCACCCAGTCTGCCATTTTGTCTTACAGTGGCCAGTCTGCCAGAAGCGATATGTCACTAGTTGTGTATCATAAAAGAGTCATCGTTACTCCTCCCAGGGGTTATTCGAGATATCTTAATCGAAACCCTAGTAACGAGGCATTGGCTACCTAAAGAGAGTTATAGTTACTCGTCCCAATTGCTCACAGATTCTGAAATTTTTCTTACTGTGGCCAGTCTGCCAGAAGCGATATGTCACTAGCTGTGTATCATAAAAGAGTCATCGTTACTCCTCAAAGGCGTTATTCGAGATATCTTAATCGAAACCCTAGTAACGAGGCATTGGCTGCCTTAAGAGAGTCATAGTTACTCGTCCCAATGGCTCACACAGTCTGCCATTTTTTCTTACTGCGGCCAGTCTGCCAGAAGCGATATGTCACTAGTTGTGTATCATAAAAGAGTCATCGTTACTCCTCCCAGGGGTTATTCGAGATATCTTAATCGAAACCCTAGTAACGAGGCATTGGCTACCTAAAAAGAGTCATAGTTATTCGTCCCAATTGCTCACCCAGTCCAACATTTATTCTTATTGCGACCAGTCTGCCAAAAGCGATATGTCACTAGTTGTGTATCATAAAAGAGTCATCGTTACACTTCCCAGGGGTTATTCGAGATATCTTAATCGAAACCCTAGTAACGAGGCATTGGCTACTTTAAGAGAGTCATAGTTACTCGTCCAAATAGCTCAACCAGTCCAACATTTTTTCTTACTGCAGCCAGTCTGCCAGAAGCGATATGTCACTAGTTGTGTATCATAAAAGAGTCATCGTTACTCCTCCGAGGGGTTATTCGAGATATCTTAATCGAAACCCTAGTAACGAGGCATTGGCTACCTTAAGAGAGTCATAGTTACTTGTCCCAATTGCTCACCCAGTCCAACATTTATTCTTACTGCGACCAATCTGCCAGAAGCGATATGTCACTAGTTGTGTATCATAAAAGAGTCGTCGTTACTCCTCCGAGGGGTTATTCAAGATATCTTAATCGAAACCCTAGTAACGAGGCATTGGCAACCTTAAGAGAGTCATAGTTACTCGTCCCAATTGCTCACCCAGTCCAACATTTTCTCTTACTGCATCCAGTCTGCCAGAAGCAATATGTCACTAGTTGTGTATCATAAAAGAGTCATCGTTTCTCCTCCCAGGGGTTATTCGAGATATCTTAATCGAAACCCTAGTAACGAGGCATTGGCTACCTTAAGAGAGTCATAGTTACTCGTCCCAATTGCTCACCCAGTCTGCCATTTTGTCTTACTGTGGCCAGTCTGCCAGAAGCGATATGTCACTAGTTGTGTATCATAAAAGAGTCATCGTTACTCCTCCCAGGGGTTATTCGAGATATCTTAATCGAAACCCTAGTAACGAGGCATTGGCTACCTAAAGAGAGTCATAGTTACTCGTCCCAATTGCTCACCGATTCTGCCATTTTTTCTTACTGCGGCCAGTCTGCCAAAAGCGATAAGTCACTAGCTGTGTATCATAGAAGAGTCATCGTTACTCCTCCCAGGGGTTATTCGAGATATCTTAATCGAAACCCTAGTAACGAGGCATTGGCTACCTAAAGAGAGTCATAGTTACTCGTCAAAATTGCTCACCCAGCCCAACATTTATTCTTACTGCGACCAGTCTGCCAGAAGCGATATGTCACTAGTTGTGTATCATAAAAGAGTCATCGTTACTCCTCCGAGGGGTTATTCGAGATATCTTAATCGAAACCCTAGTAACGAGGCATTGGCTACCTTAAGAGAGTCATAGTTACTCGTCCCAATTGCTCACCCAGTCCAACAATTTCTCTTACTGCAGCCTGTCTGCCAGAAGCAATTTGTCACTAGTTGTGTATCATAAAGAGTCATCGTTTCTCCTCCTAGGGGTTATTCGAGATATCTTAATCGAAACCCTAGTAACGAGGCATTGGCTACCTTAAGAGAGTCATAGTTACTCGTCCCAAATGCTCACCCAGTCTGCCATTTTGTCTTACAGTGGCCAGTCTGCCAGAAGCGATATGTCACTAGTTGTGTATCATAAAAGAGTCATCGTTACTCCTCCCAGGGGTTATTCGAGATATCTTAATCGAAACCCTAGTAACGAGGCATTGGCTACCTAAAGAGAGTTATAGTTACTCGTCCCAATTGCTCACAGATTCTGAAATTTTTCTTACTGTGGCCAGTCTGCCAGAAGCGATATGTCACTAGTTGTGTATCATAAAAGAGTCATCGTTACTCCTCCCAGGGGTTATTCGAGATATCTTAATCGAAACCCTAGTAACGAGGCATTGGCTACCTTAAGAGAGTCATAGTTACTCGTCCCAATTGCTCACCCAGTCCAACAATTTCTCTTACTGCAGCCTGTCTGCCAGAAGCAATTTGTCACTAGTTGTGTATCATAAAGAGTCATCGTTTCTCCTCCTAGGGGTTATTCGAGATATCTTAATCGAAACCCTAGTAACGAGGCATTGGCTACCTTAAGAGAGTCATAGTTACTCGTCCCAAATGCTCACCCAGTCTGCCATTTTGTCTTACAGTGGCCAGTCTGCCAGAAGCGATATGTCACTAGTTGTGTATCATAAAAGAGTCATCGTTACTCCTCCCAGGGGTTATTCGAGATATCTTAATCGAAACCCTAGTAACGAGGCATTGGCTACCTAAAGAGAGTTATAGTTACTCGTCCCAATTGCTCACAGATTCTGAAATTTTTCTTACTGTGGCCAGTCTGCCAGAAGCGATATGTCACTAGCTGTGTATCATAAAAGAGTCATCGTTACTCCTCCCAGGGGTTATTCGAGATATCTTAATCGAAACCCTAGTAACGAGGCATTGGCTACCTTAAGAGAGTCATAGTTACTCGTCCCAATGGCTCACACAGTCTGCCATTTTTTCTTACTGCGGCCAGTCTGCCAGAAGCGATATGTCACTAGTTGTGTATCATAAAAGAGTCATCGTTACTCCTCCCAGGGGTTATTCGAGATATCTTAATCGAAACCCTAGTAACGAGGCATTGGCTACCTAAAAAGAGTCATAGTTATTCGTCCCAATTGCTCACCCAGTCCAACATTTATTCTTACTGCGACCAGTCTGCCAAAAGCGATATGTCACTAGTTGTGTATCATAAAAGAGTCATCGTTACACTTCCCAGGGGTTATTCGAGATATCTTAATCGAAACCCTAGTAACGAGGCATTGGCTACTTTAAGAGAGTCATAGTTACTCGTCCAAATAGCTCAACCAGTCCAACATTTTTTCTTACTGCAGCCAGTCTGCCAGAAGCGATATGTCACTAGTTGTGTATCATAAAAGAGTCATCGTTACTCCTCCGAGGGGTTATTCGAGATATCTTAATCGAAACCCTAGTAACGAGGCATTGGCTACCTTAAGAGAGTCATAGTTACTTGTCCCAATTGCTCACCCAGTCCAACATTTATTCTTACTGCGACCAGTCTGCCAGAAGCGATATGTCACTAGTTGTGTATCATAAAAGAGTCGTCGTTACTCCTCCGAGGGGTTATTCAAGATATCTTAATCGAAACCCTAGTAACGAGGCATTGGCAACCTTAAGAGAGTCATAGTTACTCGTCCCAATTGCTCACCCAGTCCAACATTTTCTCTTACTGCATCCAGTCTGCCAGAAGCAATATGTCACTAGTTGTGTATCATAAAAGAGTCATCGTTTCTCCTCCCAGGGGTTATTCGAGATATCTTAATCGAAACCCTAGTAACGAGGCATTGGCTACCTTAAGAGAGTCATAGTTACTCGTCCCAATTGCTCACCCAGTCTGCCATTTTGTCTTACTGTGGCCAGTCTGCCAGAAGCGATATGTCACTAGTTGTGTATCATAAAAGAGTCATCGTTACTCCTCCCAGGGGTTATTCGAGATATCTTAATCGAAACCCTAGTAACGAGGCATTGGCTACCTAAAGAGAGTCATAGTTACTCGTCCCAATTGCTCACCGATTCTGCCATTTTTTCTTACTGCGGCCAGTCTGCCAAAAGCGATAAGTCACTAGCTGTGTATCATAGAAGAGTCATCGTTACTCCTCCCAGGGGTTATTCGAGATATCTTAATCGAAACCCTAGTAACGAGGCATTGGCTACCTAAAGAGAGTCATAGTTACTCGTCAAAATTGCTCACCCAGCCCAACATTTATTCTTACTGCGACCAGTCTGCCAGAAGCGATATGTCACTAGTTGTGTATCATAAAAGAGTCATCGTTACTCCTCCGAGGGGTTATTCGAGATATCTTAATCGAAACCCTAGTAACGAGGCATTGGCTACCTTAAGAGAGTCATAGTTACTCGTCCCAATTGCTCACCCAGTCCAACAATTTCTCTTACTGCAGCCTGTCTGCCAGAAGCAATTTGTCACTAGTTGTGTATCATAAAGAGTCATCGTTTCTCCTCCTAGGGGTTATTCGAGATATCTTAATCGAAACCCTAGTAACGAGGCATTGGCTACCTTAAGAGAGTCATAGTTACTCGTCCCAAATGCTCACCCAGTCTGCCATTTTGTCTTACAGTGGCCAGTCTGCCAGAAGCGATATGTCACTAGTTGTGTATCATAAAAGAGTCATCGTTACTCCTCCCAGGGGTTATTCGAGATATCTTAATCGAAACCCTAGTAACGAGGCATTGGCTACCTAAAGAGAGTTATAGTTACTCGTCCCAATTGCTCACAGATTCTGAAATTTTTCTTACTGTGGCCAGTCTGCCAGAAGCGATATGTCACTAGTTGTGTATCATAAAAGAGTCATCGTTACTCCTCCCAGGGGTTATTCGAGATATCTTAATCGAAACCCTAGTAACGAGGCATTGGCTACCTTAAGAGAGTCATAGTTACTCGTCCCAATTGCTCACCCAGTCCAACAATTTCTCTTACTGCAGCCTGTCTGCCAGAAGCAATTTGTCACTAGTTGTGTATCATAAAGAGTCATCGTTTCTCCTCCTAGGGGTTATTCGAGATATCTTAATCGAAACCCTAGTAACGAGGCATTGGCTACCTTAAGAGAGTCATAGTTACTCGTCCCAAATGCTCACCCAGTCTGCCATTTTGTCTTACAGTGGCCAGTCTGCCAGAAGCGATATGTCACTAGTTGTGTATCATAAAAGAGTCATCGTTACTCCTCCCAGGGGTTATTCGAGATATCTTAATCGAAACCCTAGTAACGAGGCATTGGCTACCTAAAGAGAGTTATAGTTACTCGTCCCAATTGCTCACAGATTCTGAAATTTTTCTTACTGTGGCCAGTCTGCCAGAAGCGATATGTCACTAGCTGTGTATCATAAAAGAGTCATCGTTACTCCTCCCAGGGGTTATTCGAGATATCTTAATCGAAACCCTAGTAACGAGGCATTGGCTACCTTAAGAGAGTCATAGTTACTCGTCCCAATGGCTCACACAGTCTGCCATTTTTTCTTACTGCGGCCAGTCTGCCAGAAGCGATATGTCACTAGTTGTGTATCATAAAAGAGTCATCGTTATACTTCCCAGGGGTTATTCGAGATATCTTTATCGAAACCCTAGTAACGAGGCATTGGCTACCTTAAGAGAGTCATAGTTACTCGTCCCAATTGCTCACCCAGTCCAACATTTATTCTTACTGCGACCAGTCTGCCAGAAGCGATATGTCACTAGTTGTGTATCATAAAAGAGTCGTCGTTACACTTCCCAGGGGTATTCGAGATATCTTAATCGAAACCCTAGTAACGTGGCATTGGCTACCTTAAGAGAGTCATAGTTAATCGTCCCAATTGCTCACCCAGTCCAACATTTTCTCTTACTGCAGCCAGTCTGCCAGAAGAAATGTGTCACTAGTTGTGTATCATAAAAGAGTCATCGTTTCTCCTCCCAGGGGTTATTCGAGATATCTTAATCGAAACCCTAGTAACGAGGCATTGCCTACCTTAAGAGAGTCATAGTTACTCGTCCCAATGGCTCACCCAGTCTGCCATTTTGTCTTACTGTGGCCAGTATGCCAGAAGCGATATGTCACTAATTGTGTATCATAAAAGAGTCATCGTTACTCCTCCCAGGGGTTATTCGAGATATCTTAATCGAAACCCTAGTAACGAGGCATTGGCTACCTAAAAAGAGTCATAGTTATTCGTCCCAATTGCTCACCCAGTCCAACATTTATTCTTACTGCGACCAGTCTGCCAAAGGCGATATGTCACTAGTTGTGTATCATAAAAGAGTCATCGTTACACTTCCCAGGGGTTATTCGAGATATCTTAATCGAAACCCTAGTAACGAGGCATTGGCTACTTTAAGAGAGTCATAGTTACTCGTCCCAATGGCTCACACAGTCTGCCATTTTTTCTTACTGCGGCCAGTCTGCCAGAAGCGATATGTCACTAGTTGTGTATCACAAAAGAGTCATCGTTATACTTCCCAGGGGTTATTCGAGATATCTTTATCGAAACCCTAGTAACGAGGCATTGGCTACCTTAAGAGAGTCATAGTTACTCGTCCCAATTGCTCACCCAGTCCAACATTTATTCTTACTGCGACCAGTCTGCCAGAAGCGATATGTCACTAGTTGTGTATCATAAAAGAGTCGTCGTTACTCCTCCGAGGGGTTATTCAAGATATCTTAATCGAAACCCTAGTAACGAGGCATTGGCTACCTTAAGAGAGTCATAGTTACTCGTCCCAATTGCTCACCCAGTCCAACATTTTCTCTTACTGCATCCAGTCTGCCAGAAGCAATATGTCACTAGTTGTGTATCATAAAAGAGTCATCGTTTCTCCTCCCAGGGGTTATTCGAGATATCTTAATCGAAACCCTAGTAACGGGGCATTGGCTACCTTAAGAGAGTCATAGTTACTCGTCCCAATTGCTCACCCAGTCTGCCATTTTGTCTTGCTGTGGCCAGTCTGCCAGAAGCGATATGTCACTAGTTGTGTATCATAAAAGAGTCATCGTTACTCCTCCCAGGGGTTATTCGAGATATCTTAATCGAAACCCTAGTAACGAGGCATTGGCTACCTAAAGAGAGTCATAGTTACTCGTCCCAATTGCTCACCGATTCTGCCATTTTTTCTTACTGCGGCCAGTCTGCCAAAAGCGATAAGTCACTAGCTGTGTATCATAGAAGAGTCATCGTTACTCCTCCCAGGGGTTATTCGAGATATCTTAATCGAAACCCTAGTAACGAGGCATTGGCTACCTAAAGAGAGTCATAGTTACTCGTCCCAATTGCTCACCGATTCTGCCATTTTTTCTTACTGCGGCCAGTCTGCCGAAAGCGATAAGTCACTAGCTGTGTATCATAGAAGAGTCATCGTTACTCCTCCCAGGGGTTATTCGAGATATCTTAATCGAAACCCTAGTAACGAGGCATTGGCTACCTAAAGAGAGTCATAGTTACTCGTCAAAATTGCTCACCCAGCCCAACATTTATTCTTACTGCGACCAGTCTGCCAGAAGCGATATGTCACTAGTTGTGTATCATAAAAGAGTCATCGTTACTCCTCCGAGGGGTTATTCGAGATATCTTAATCGAAACCCTAGTAACGAGGCATTGGCTACCTTAAGAGAGTCATAGTTACTCGTCCCAATTGCTCACCCAGTCCAACAATGCCTCTTACTGCAGCCTGTCTGCCAGAAGCAATTTGTCACTAGTTGTGTATCATAAAGAGTCATCGTTTCTCCTCCTAGGGGTTATTCGAGATATCTTAATCGAAACCCTAGTAACGAGGCATTGGCTACCTTAAGAGAGTCATAGTTACTCGTCCCAAATGCTCACCCAGTCTGCCATTTTGTCTTACAGTGGCCAGTCTGCCAGAAGCGATATGTCACTAGTTGTGTATCATAAAAGAGTCATCGTTACTCCTCCCAGGGGTTATTCGAGATATCTTAATCGAAACCCTAGTAACGAGGCATTGGCTACCTAAAGAGAGTTATAGTTACTCGTCCCAATTGCTCACAGATTCTGAAATTTTTCTTACTGTGGCCAGTCTGCCAGAAGCGATATGTCACTAGCTGTGTATCATAAAAGAGTCATCGTTACTCCTCCCAGGGGTTATTCGAGATATCTTAATCGAAACCCTAGTAACGAGGCATTGGCTACCTTAAGAGAGTCATAGTTACTCGTCCCAATGGCTCACACAGTCTGCCATTTTTTCTTACTGCGGCCAGTCTGCCAGAAGCGATATGTCACTAGTTGTGTATCATAAAAGAGTCATCGTTATACTTCCCAGGGGTTATTCGAGATATCTTTATCGAAACCCTAGTAACGAGGCATTGGCTACCTTAAGAGAGTCATAGTTACTCGTCCCAATTGCTCACCCAGTCCAACATTTATTCTTACTGCGACCAGTCTGCCAGAAGCGATATGTCACTAGTTGTGTATCATAAAAGAGTCGTCGTTACACTTCCCAGGGGTATTCGAGATATCTTAATCGAAACCCTAGTAACGTGGCATTGGCTACCTTAAGAGAGTCATAGTTAATCGTCCCAATTGCTCACCCAGTCCAACATTTTCTCTTACTGCAGCCAGTCTGCCAGAAGAAATGTGTCACTAGTTGTGTATCATAAAAGAGTCATCGTTTCTCCTCCCAGGGGTTATTCGAGATATCTTAATCGAAACCCTAGTAACGAGGCATTGCCTACCTTAAGAGAGTCATAGTTACTCGTCCCAAATGCTCACCCAGTCTGCCATTTTGTCTTACAGTGGCCAGTCTGCCAGAAGCGATATGTCACTAGTTGTGTATCATAAAAGAGTCATCGTTACTCCTCCCAGGGGTTATTCGAGATATCTTAATCGAAACCCTAGTAACGAGGCATTGGCTACCTAAAGAGAGTTATAGTTACTCGTCCCAATTGCTCACAGATTCTGAAATTTTTCTTACTGTGGCCAGTCTGCCAGAAGCGATATGTCACTAGTTGTGTATCATAAAAGAGTCATCGTTACTCCTCCCAGGGGTTATTCGAGATATCTTAATCGAAACCCTAGTAACGAGGCATTGGCTACCTTAAGAGAGTCATAGTTACTCGTCCCAATTGCTCACCCAGTCCAACAATTTCTCTTACTGCAGCCTGTCTGCCAGAAGCAATTTGTCACTAGTTGTGTATCATAAAGAGTCATCGTTTCTCCTCCTAGGGGTTATTCGAGATATCTTAATCGAAACCCTAGTAACGAGGCATTGGCTACCTTAAGAGAGTCATAGTTACTCGTCCCAAATGCTCACCCAGTCTGCCATTTTGTCTTACAGTGGCCAGTCTGCCAGAAGCGATATGTCACTAGTTGTGTATCATAAAAGAGTCATCGTTACTCCTCCCAGGGGTTATTCGAGATATCTTAATCGAAACCCTAGTAACGAGGCATTGGCTACCTAAAGAGAGTTATAGTTACTCGTCCCAATTGCTCACAGATTCTGAAATTTTTCTTACTGTGGCCAGTCTGCCAGAAGCGATATGTCACTAGCTGTGTATCATAAAAGAGTCATCGTTACTCCTCCCAGGGGTTATTCGAGATATCTTAATCGAAACCCTAGTAACGAGGCATTGGCTACCTTAAGAGAGTCATAGTTACTCGTCCCAATGGCTCACACAGTCTGCCATTTTTTCTTACTGCGGCCAGTCTGCCAGAAGCGATATGTCACTAGTTGTGTATCATAAAAGAGTCATCGTTATACTTCCCAGGGGTTATTCGAGATATCTTTATCGAAACCCTAGTAACGAGGCATTGGCTACCTTAAGAGAGTCATAGTTACTCGTCCCAATTGCTCACCCAGTCCAACATTTATTCTTACTGCGACCAGTCTGCCAGAAGCGATATGTCACTAGTTGTGTATCATAAAAGAGTCGTCGTTACACTTCCCAGGGGTATTCGAGATATCTTAATCGAAACCCTAGTAACGTGGCATTGGCTACCTTAAGAGAGTCATAGTTAATCGTCCCAATTGCTCACCCAGTCCAACATTTTCTCTTACTGCAGCCAGTCTGCCAGAAGAAATGTGTCACTAGTTGTGTATCATAAAAGAGTCATCGTTTCTCCTCCCAGGGGTTATTCGAGATATCTTAATCGAAACCCTAGTAACGAGGCATTGCCTACCTTAAGAGAGTCATAGTTACTCGTCCCAATGGCTCACCCAGTCTGCCATTTTGTCTTACTGTGGCCAGTATGCCAGAAGCGATATGTCACTAATTGTGTATCATAAAAGAGTCATCGTTACTCCTCCCAGGGGTTATTCGAGATATCTTAATCGAAACCCTAGTAACGAGGCATTGGCTACCTAAAAAGAGTCATAGTTATTCGTCCCAATTGCTCACCCAGTCCAACATTTATTCTTACTGCGACCAGTCTGCCAAAGGCGATATGTCACTAGTTGTGTATCATAAAAGAGTCATCGTTACACTTCCCAGGGGTTATTCGAGATATCTTAATCGAAACCCTAGTAACGAGGCATTGGCTACTTTAAGAGAGTCATAGTTACTCGTCCCAATGGCTCACACAGTCTGCCATTTTTTCTTACTGCGGCCAGTCTGCCAGAAGCGATATGTCACTAGTTGTGTATCATAAAAGAGTCATCGTTATACTTCCCAGGGGTTATTCGAGATATCTTTATCGAAACCCTAGTAACGAGGCATTGGCTACCTTAAGAGAGTCATAGTTACTCGTCCCAATTGCTCACCCAGTCCAACATTTATTCTTACTGCGACCAGTCTGCCAGAAGCGATATGTCACTAGTTGTGTATCATAAAAGAGTCGTCGTTACTCCTCCGAGGGGTTATTCAAGATATCTTAATCGAAACCCTAGTAACGAGGCATTGGCTACCTTAAGAGAGTCATAGTTACTCGTCCCAATTGCTCACCCAGTCCAACATTTTCTCTTACTGCATCCAGTCTGCCAGAAGCAATATGTCACTAGTTGTGTATCATAAAAGAGTCATCGTTTCTCCTCCCAGGGGTTATTCGAGATATCTTAATCGAAACCCTAGTAACGGGGCATTGGCTACCTTAAGAGAGTCATAGTTACTCGTCCCAATTGCTCACCCAGTCTGCCATTTTGTCTTGCTGTGGCCAGTCTGCCAGAAGCGATATGTCACTAGTTGTGTATCATAAAAGAGTCATCGTTACTCCTCCCAGGGGTTATTCGAGATATCTTAATCGAAACCCTAGTAACGAGGCATTGGCTACCTAAAGAGAGTCATAGTTACTCGTCCCAATTGCTCACCGATTCTGCCATTTTTTCTTACTGCGGCCAGTCTGCCAAAAGCGATAAGTCACTAGCTGTGTATCATAGAAGAGTCATCGTTACTCCTCCCAGGGGTTATTCGAGATATCTTAATCGAAACCCTAGTAACGAGGCATTGGCTACCTAAAGAGAGTCATAGTTACTCGTCCCAATTGCTCACCGATTCTGCCATTTTTTCTTACTGCGGCCAGTCTGCCAAAAGCGATAAGTCACTAGCTGTGTATCATAGAAGAGTCATCGTTACTCCTCCCAGGGGTTATTCGAGATATCTTAATCGAAACCCTAGTAACGAGGCATTGGCTACCTAAAGAGAGTCATAGTTACTCGTCAAAATTGCTCACCCAGCCCAACATTTATTCTTACTGCGACCAGTCTGCCAGAAGCGATATGTCACTAGTTGTGTATCATAAAAGAGTCATCGTTACTCCTCCGAGGGGTTATTCGAGATATCTTAATCGAAACCCTAGTAACGAGGCATTGGCTACCTTAAGAGAGTCATAGTTACTCGTCCCAATTGCTCACCCAGTCCAACAATGCCTCTTACTGCAGCCTGTCTGCCAGAAGCAATTTGTCACTAGTTGTGTATCATAAAGAGTCATCGTTTCTCCTCCTAGGGGTTATTCGAGATATCTTAATCGAAACCCTAGTAACGAGGCATTGGCTACCTTAAGAGAGTCATAGTTACTCGTCCCAAATGCTCACCCAGTCTGCCATTTTGTCTTACAGTGGCCAGTCTGCCAGAAGCGATATGTCACTAGTTGTGTATCATAAAAGAGTCATCGTTACTCCTCCCAGGGGTTATTCGAGATATCTTAATCGAAACCCTAGTAACGAGGCATTGGCTACCTAAAGAGAGTTATAGTTACTCGTCCCAATTGCTCACAGATTCTGAAATTTTTCTTACTGTGGCCAGTCTGCCAGAAGCGATATGTCACTAGCTGTGTATCATAAAAGAGTCATCGTTACTCCTCCCAGGGGTTATTCGAGATATCTTAATCGAAACCCTAGTAACGAGGCATTGGCTACCTTAAGAGAGTCATAGTTACTCGTCCCAATGGCTCACACAGTCTGCCATTTTTTCTTACTGCGGCCAGTCTGCCAGAAGCGATATGTCACTAGTTGTGTATCATAAAAGAGTCATCGTTATACTTCCCAGGGGTTATTCGAGATATCTTTATCGAAACCCTAGTAACGAGGCATTGGCTACCTTAAGAGAGTCATAGTTACTCGTCCCAATTGCTCACCCAGTCCAACATTTATTCTTACTGCGACCAGTCTGCCAGAAGCGATATGTCACTAGTTGTGTATCATAAAAGAGTCGTCGTTACACTTCCCAGGGGTATTCGAGATATCTTAATCGAAACCCTAGTAACGTGGCATTGGCTACCTTAAGAGAGTCATAGTTAATCGTCCCAATTGCTCACCCAGTCCAACATTTTCTCTTACTGCAGCCAGTCTGCCAGAAGAAATGTGTCACTAGTTGTGTATCATAAAAGAGTCATCGTTTCTCCTCCCAGGGGTTATTCGAGATATCTTAATCGAAACCCTAGTAACGAGGCATTGCCTACCTTAAGAGAGTCATAGTTACTCGTCCCAATGGCTCACCCAGTCTGCCATTTTGTCATACTGTGGCCAGTATGCCAGAAGCGATATGTCACTAATTGTGTATCATAAAAGAGTCATCGTTACTCCTCCCAGGGGTTATTCGAGATATCTTAATCGAAACCCTAGTAACGAGGCATTGGCTACCTAAAAAGAGTCATAGTTATTCGTCCCAATTGCTCACCCAGTCCAACATTTATTCTTACTGCGACCAGTCTGCCAAAGGCGATATGTCACTAGTTGTGTATCATAAAAGAGTCATCGTTACACTTCCCAGGGGTTATTCGAGATATCTTAATCGAAACCCTAGTAACGAGGCATTGGCTACTTTAAGAGAGTCATAGTTACTCGTCCCAATGGCTCACACAGTCTGCCATTTTTTCTTACTGCGGCCAGTCTGCCAGAAGCGATATGTCACTAGTTGTGTATCATAAAAGAGTCATCGTTATACTTCCCAGGGGTTATTCGAGATATCTTTATCGAAACCCTAGTAACGAGGCATTGGCTACCTTAAGAGAGTCATAGTTACTCGTCCCAATTGCTCACCCAGTCCAACATTTATTCTTACTGCGACCAGTCTGCCAGAAGCGATATGTCACTAGTTGTGTATCATAAAAGAGTCGTCGTTACTCCTCCGAGGGGTTATTCAAGATATCTTAATCGAAACCCTAGTAACGAGGCATTGGCTACCTTAAGAGAGTCATAGTTACTCGTCCCAATTGCTCACCCAGTCCAACATTTTCTCTTACTGCATCCAGTCTGCCAGAAGCAATATGTCACTAGTTGTGTATCATAAAAGAGTCATCGTTTCTCCTCCCAGGGGTTATTCGAGATATCTTAATCGAAACCCTAGTAACGGGGCATTGGCTACCTTAAGAGAGTCATAGTTACTCGTCCCAATTGCTCACCCAGTCTGCCATTTTGTCTTGCTGTGGCCAGTCTGCCAGAAGCGATATGTCACTAGTTGTGTATCATAAAAGAGTCATCGTTACTCCTCCCAGGGGTTATTCGAGATATCTTAATCGAAACCCTAGTAACGAGGCATTGGCTACCTAAAGAGAGTCATAGTTACTCGTCCCAATTGCTCACCGATTCTGCCATTTTTTCTTACTGCGGCCAGTCTGCCAAAAGCGATAAGTCACTAGCTGTGTATCATAGAAGAGTCATCGTTACTCCTCCCAGGGGTTATTCGAGATATCTTAATCGAAACCCTAGTAACGAGGCATTGGCTACCTAAAGAGAGTCATAGTTACTCGTCCCAATTGCTCACCGATTCTGCCATTTTTTCTTACTGCGGCCAGTCTGCCAGAAGCGATATGTCACTAGTTGTGTATCATAAAAGAGTCATCGTTACTCCTCCCAGGGGTTATTCGAGATATCTTAATCGAAACCCTAGTAACGAGGCATTGGCTACCTAAAGAGAGTTATAGTTACTCGTCCCAATTGCTCACAGATTCTGAAATTTTTCTTACTGTGGCCAGTCTGCCAGAAGCGATATGTCACTAGCTGTGTATCATAAAAGAGTCATCGTTACTCCTCCCAGGGGTTATTCGAGATATCTTAATCGAAACCCTAGTAACGAGGCATTGGCTACCTTAAGAGAGTCATAGTTACTCGTCCCAATGGCTCACACAGTCTGCCATTTTTTCTTACTGCGGCCAGTCTGCCAGAAGCGATATGTCACTAGTTGTGTATCATAAAAGAGTCATCGTTACTCCTCCCAGGGGTTATTCGAGATATCTTAATCGAAACCCTAGTAACGAGGCATTGGCTACCTAAAAAGAGTCATAGTTATTCGTCCCAATTGCTCACCCAGTCCAACATTTATTCTTACTGCGACCAGTCTGCCAAAAGCGATATGTCACTAGTTGTGTATCATAAAAGAGTCATCGTTACACTTCCCAGGGGTTATTCGAGATATCTTAATCGAAACCCTAGTAACGAGGCATTGGCTACTTTAAGAGAGTCATAGTTACTCGTCCAAATAGCTCAACCAGTCCAACATTTTTTCTTACTGCAGCCAGTCTGCCAGAAGCGATATGTCACTAGTTGTGTATCATAAAAGAGTCATCGTTACTCCTCCGAGGGGTTATTCGACATATCTTAATCGAAACCCTAGTAACGAGGCATTGGCTACCTTAAGAGAGTCATAGTTACTTGTCCCAATTGCTCACCCAGTCCAACATTTATTCTTACTGCGACCAGTCTGCCAGAAGCGATATGTCACTAGTTGTGTATCATAAAAGAGTCGTCGTTACTCCTCCGAGGGGTTATTCAAGATATCTTAATCGAAACCCTAGTAACGAGGCATTGGCAACCTTAAGAGAGTCATAGTTACTCGTCCCAATTGCTCACCCAGTCCAACATTTTCTCTTACTGCATCCAGTCTGCCAGAAGCAATATGTCACTAGTTGTGTATCATAAAAGAGTCATCGTTTCTCCTCCCAGGGGTTATTCGAGATATCTTAATCGAAACCCTAGTAACGAGGCATTGGCTACCTTAAGAGAGTCATAGTTACTCGTCCCAATTGCTCACCCAGTCTGCCATTTTGTCTTACTGTGGCCAGTCTGCCAGAAGCTATATGTCACTAGTTGTGTATCATAAAAGAGTCATCGTTACTCCTCCCAGGGGTTATTCGAGATATCTTAATCGAAACCCTAGTAACGAGGCATTGGCTACCTAAAGAGAGTTATAGTTACTCGTCCCAATTGCTCACAGATTCTGAAATTTTTCTTACTGTGGCCAGTCTGCCAGAAGCGATATGTCACTAGCTGTGTATCATAAAAGAGTCATCGTTACTCCTCCCAGGGGTTATTCGAGATATCTTAATCGAAACCCTAGTAACGAGGCATTGGCTACCTTAAGAGAGTCATAGTTACTCGTCCCAATGGCTCACACAGTCTGCCATTTTTTCTTACTGCGGCCAGTCTGCCAGAAGCGATATGTCACTAGTTGTGTATCATAAAAGAGTCATCGTTACTCCTCCCAGGGGTTATTCGAGATATCTTAATCGAAACCCTAGTAACGAGGCATTGGCTACCTAAAAAGAGTCATAGTTATTCGTCCCAATTGCTCACCCAGTCCAACATTTATTCTTACTGCGACCAGTCTGCCAAAAGCGATATGTCACTAGTTGTGTATCATAAAAGAGTCATCGTTACACTTCCCAGGGGTTATTCGAGATATCTTAATCGAAACCCTAGTAACGAGGCATTGGCTACTTTAAGAGAGTCATAGTTACTCGTCCAAATAGCTCAACCAGTCCAACATTTTTTCTTACTGCAGCCAGTCTGCCAGAAGCGATATGTCACTAGTTGTGTATCATAAAAGAGTCATCGTTACTCCTCCGAGGGGTTATTCGAGATATCTTAATCGAAACCCTAGTAACGAGGCATTGGCTACCTTAAGAGAGTCATAGTTACTTGTCCCAATTGCTCACCCAGTCCAACATTTATTCTTACTGCGACCAGTCTGCCAGAAGCGATATGTCACTAGTTGTGTATCATAAAAGAGTCGTCGTTACTCCTCCGAGGGGTTATTCAAGATATCTTAATCGAAACCCTAGTAACGAGGCATTGGCAACCTTAAGAGAGTCATAGTTACTCGTCCCAATTGCTCACCCAGTCCAACATTTTCTCTTACTGCATCCAGTCTGCCAGAAGCAATATGTCACTAGTTGTGTATCATAAAAGAGTCATCGTTTCTCCTCCCAGGGGTTATTCGAGATATCTTAATCGAAACCCTAGTAACGAGGCATTGGCTACCTTAAGAGAGTCATAGTTACTCGTCCCAATTGCTCACCCAGTCTGCCATTTTGTCTTACTGTGGCCAGTCTGCCAGAAGCGATATGTCACTAGTTGTGTATCATAAAAGAGTCATCGTTACTCCTCCCAGGGGTTATTCGAGATATCTTAATCGAAACCCTAGTAACGAGGCATTGGCTACCTAAAAAGAGTCATAGTTATTCGTCCCAATTGCTCACCCAGTCCAACATTTATTCTTACTGCGACCAGTCTGCCAAAAGCGATATGTCACTAGTTGTGTATCATAAAAGAGTCATCGTTACACTTCCCAGGGGTTATTCGAGATATCTTAATCGAAACCCTAGTAACGAGGCATTGGCTACTTTAAGAGAGTCATAGTTACTCGTCCCAATGGCTCACACAGTCTGCCATTTTTTCTTACTGCGGCCAGTCTGCCAGAAGCGATATGTCACTAGTTGTGTATCATAAAAGAGTCATCGTTATACTTCCCAGGGGTTATTCGAGATATCTTTATCGAAACCCTAGTAACGAGGCATTGGCTACCTTAAGAGAGTCATAGTTACTCGTCCCAATTGCTCACCCAGTCCAACATTTATTCTTACTGCGACCAGTCTGCCAGAAGCGATATGTCACTAGTTGTGTATCATAAAAGAGTCGTCGTTACTCCTCCGAGGGGTTATTCAAGATATCTTAATCGAGACCCTAGTAACGAGGCATTGGCTACCTTAAGAGAGTCATAGTTACTCGTCCCAATTGCTCACCCAGTCCAACATTTTCTCTTACTGCATCCAGTCTGCCAGAAGCAATATGTCACTAGTTGTGTATCATAAAAGAGTCATCGTTTCTCCTCCCAGGGGTTATTCGAGATATCTTAATCGAAACCCTAGTAACGGGGCATTGGCTACCTTAAGAGAGTCATAGTTACTCGTCCCAATTGCTCACCCAGTCTGCCATTTTGTCTTGCTGTGGCCAGTCTGCCAGAAGCGATATGTCACTAGTTGTGTATCATAAAAGAGTCATCGTTACTCCTCCCAGGGGTTATTCGAGATATCTTAATCGAAACCCTAGTAACGAGGCATTGGCTACCTAAAGAGAGTCATAGTTACTCGTCCCAATTGCTCACCGATTCTGCCATTTTTTCTTACTGCGGCCAGTCTGCCAAAAGCGATAAGTCACTAGCTGTGTATCATAGAAGAGTCATCGTTACTCCTCCCAGGGGTTATTCGAGATATCTTAATCGAAACCCTAGTAACGAGGCATTGGCTACCTAAAGAGAGTCATAGTTACTCGTCCCAATTGCTCACCGATTCTGCCATTTTTTCTTACTGCGGCCAGTCTGCCAAAAGCGATAAGTCACTAGCTGTGTATCATAGAAGAGTCATCGTTACTCCTCCCAGGGGTTATTCGAGATATCTTAATCGAAACCCTAGTAACGAGGCATTGGCTACCTAAAGAGAGTCATAGTTACTCGTCAAAATTGCTCACCCAGCCCAACATTTATTCTTACTGCGACCAGTCTGCCAGAAGCGATATGTCACTAGTTGTGTATCATAAAAGAGTCATCGTTACTCCTCCGAGGGGTTATTCGAGATATCTTAATCGAAACCCTAGTAACGAGGCATTGGCTACCTTAAGAGAGTCATAGTTACTCGTCCCAATTGCTCACCCAGTCCAACAATTTCTCTTACTGCAGCCTGTCTGCCAGAAGCAATTTGTCACTAGTTGTGTATCATAAAGAGTCATCGTTTCTCCTCCTAGGGGTTATTCGAGATATCTTAATCGAAACCCTAGTAACGAGGCATTGGCTACCTTAAGAGAGTCATAGTTACTCGTCCCAAATGCTCACCCAGTCTGCCATTTTGTCTTACAGTGGCCAGTCTGCCAGAAGCGATATGTCACTAGTTGTGTATCATAAAAGAGTCATCGTTACTCCTCCCAGGGGTTATTCGAGATATCTTAATCGAAACCCTAGTAACGAGGCATTGGCTACCTAAAGAGAGTTATAGTTACTCGTCCCAATTGCTCACAGATTCTGAAATTTTTCTTACTGTGGCCAGTCTGCCAGAAGCGATATGTCACTAGCTGTGTATCATAAAAGAGTCATCGTTACTCCTCCCAGGGGTTATTCGAGATATCTTAATCGAAACCCTAGTAACGAGGCATTGGCTACCTTAAGAGAGTCATAGTTACTCGTCCCAATGGCTCACACAGTCTGCCATTTTTTCTTACTGCGGCCAGTCTGCCAGAAGCGATATGTCACTAGTTGTGTATCATAAAAGAGTCATCGTTACTCCTCCCAGGGGTTATTCGAGATATCTTAATCGAAACCCTAGTAACGAGGCATTGGCTACCTAAAAAGAGTCATAGTTATTCGTCCCAATTGCTCACCCAGTCCAACATTTATTCTTACTGCGACCAGTCTGCCAAAAGCGATATGTCACTAGTTGTGTATCATAAAAGAGTCATCGTTACACTTCCCAGGGGTTATTCGAGATATCTTAATCGAAACCCTAGTAACGAGGCATTGGCTACTTTAAGAGAGTCATAGTTACTCGTCCAAATAGCTCAACCAGTCCAACATTTTTTCTTACTGCAGCCAGTCTGCCAGAAGCGATATGTCACTAGTTGTGTATCATAAAAGAGTCATCGTTACTCCTCCGAGGGGTTATTCGAGATATCTTAATCGAAACCCTAGTAACGAGGCATTGGCTACCTTAAGAGAGTCATAGTTACTCGTCCCAATTGCTCACCCAGTCCAACATTTATTCTTACTGCGACCAGTCTGCCAGAAGCGATATGTCACTAGTTGTGTATCATAAAAGAGTCGTCGTTACTCCTCCGAGGGGTTATTCAAGATATCTTAATCGAAACCCTAGTAACGAGGCATTGGCAACCTTAAGAGAGTCATAGTTACTCGTCCCAATTGCTCACCCAGTCCAACATTTTCTCTTACTGCATCCAGTCTGCCAGAAGCAATATGTCACTAGTTGTGTATCATAAAAGAGTCATCGTTACTCCTCCCAGGGGTTATTCGAGATATCTTAATCGAAACCCTAGTAACGAGGCATTGGCTACCTTAAGAGAGTCATAGGTACTCGTCCCAATTGCTCACCCAGTCTGCCATTTTGTCTTACTGTGGCCAGTCTGCCAGAAGCGATATGTCACTAGTTGTGTATCATAAAAGAGTCATCGTTACTCCTCCCAGGGGTTATTCGAGATATCTTAATCGAAACCCTAGTAACGAGGCATTGGCTACCTTAAGAGAGTCATAGTTACTCGTCCCAATTGCTCACCCAGTCCAACATTTTCTCTTACTGCATCCAGTCTGCCAGAAGCAATATGTCACTAGTTGTGTATCATAAAAGAGTCATCGTTTCTCCTCCCAGGGGTTATTCGAGATATCTTAATCGAAACCCTAGTAACGGGGCATTGGCTACCTTAAGAGAGTCATAGTTACTCGTCCCAATTGCTCACCCAGTCTGCCATTTTGTCTTGCTGTGGCCAGTCTGCCAGAAGCGATATGTCACTAGTTGTGTATCATAAAAGAGTCATCGTTACTCCTCCCAGGGGTTATTCGAGATATCTTAATCGAAACCCTAGTAACGAGGCATTGGCTACCTAAAGAGAGTCATAGTTACTCGTCCCAATTGCTCACCGATTCTGCCATTTTTTCTTACTGCGGCCAGTCTGCCAAAAGCGATAAGTCACTAGCTGTGTATCATAGAAGAGTCATCGTTACTCCTCCCAGGGGTTATTCGAGATATCTTAATCGAAACCCTAGTAACGAGGCATTGGCTACCTAAGGAGAGTCATAGTTACTCGTCCCAATTGCTCACCGATTCTGCCATTTTTTCTTACTGCGGCCAGTCTGCCAAAAGCGATAAGTCACTAGCTGTGTATCATAGAAGAGTCATCGTTACTCCTCCCAGGGGTTATTCGAGATATCTTAATCGAAACCCTAGTAACGAGGCATTGGCTACCTAAAGAGAGTCATAGTTACTCGTCAAAATTGCTCACCCAGCCCAACATTTATTCTTACTGCGACCAGTCTGCCAGAAGCGATATGTCACTAGTTGTGTATCATAAAAGAGTCATCGTTACTCCTCCGAGGGGTTATTCGAGATATCTTAATCGAAACCCTAGTAACGAGGCATTGGCTACCTTAAGAGAGTCATAGTTACTCGTCCCAATTGCTCACCCAGTCCAACAATTTCTCTTACTGCAGCCTGTCTGCCAGAAGCAATTTGTCACTAGTTGTGTATCATAAAGAGTCATCGTTTCTCCTCCTAGGGGTTATTCGAGATATCTTAATCGAAACCCTAGTAACGAGGCATTGGCTACCTTAAGAGAGTCATAGTTACTCGTCCCAAATGCTCACCCAGTCTGCCATTTTGTCTTACAGTGGCCAGTCTGCCAGAAGCGATATGTCACTAGTTGTGTATCATAAAAGAGTCATCGTTACTCCTCCCAGGGGTTATTCGAGATATCTTAATCGAAACCCTAGTAACGAGGCATTGGCTACCTAAAGAGAGTTATAGTTACTCGTCCCAATTGCTCACAGATTCTGAAATTTTTCTTACTGTGGCCAGTCTGCCAGAAGCGATATGTCACTAGCTGTGTATCATAAAAGAGTCATCGTTACTCCTCCCAGGGGTTATTCGAGATATCTTAATCGAAACCCTAGTAACGAGGCATTGGCTACCTTAAGAGAGTCATAGTTACTCGTCCCAATGGCTCACACAGTCTGCCATTTTTTCTTACTGCGGCCAGTCTGCCAGAAGCGATATGTCACTAGTTGTGTATCATAAAAGAGTCATCGTTACTCCTCCCAGGGGTTATTCGAGATATCTTAATCGAAACCCTAGTAACGAGGCATTGGCTACCTAAAAAGAGTCATAGTTATTCGTCCCAATTGCTCACCCAGTCCAACATTTATTCTTACTGCGACCAGTCTGCCAAAAGCGATATGTCACTAGTTGTGTATCATAAAAGAGTCATCGTTACACTTCCCAGGGGTTATTCGAGATATCTTAATCGAAACCCTAGTAACGAGGCATTGGCTACTTTAAGAGAGTCATAGTTACTCGTCCCAATAGCTCAACCAGTCCAACATTTTTTCTTACTGCATCCAGTCTGCCAGAAGCAATATGTCACTAGTTGTGTATCATAAAAGAGTCATCGTTTCTCCTCCCAGGGGTTATTCGAGATATCTTAATCGAAACCCTAGTTACGAGGCATTGGCTACCTTAAGAGAGTCATAGTTACTCGTCCCAATTGCTCACCCAGTCTGCCATTTTGTCTTACTGTGGCCAGTCTGCCAGAAGCGATATGTCACTAGTTGTGTATCATAAAAGAGTCATCGTTACTCCTCCCAGGGGTTATTCGAGATATCTTAATCGAAACCCTAGTAACGAGGCATTGGCTACCTAAAGAGAGTCATAGTTACTCGTCCCAATTGCTCACCGATTCTGCCATTTTTTCTTACTGCGGCCAGTCTGCCAAAAGCGATAAGTCACTAGCTGTGTATCATAGAAGAGTCATCGTTACTCCTCCCAGGGGTTATTCGAGATATCTTAATCGAAACCCTAGTAACGAGGCATTGGCTACCTAAAGAGAGTCATAGTTACTCGTCAAAATTGCTCACCCAGCCCAACATTTATTCTTACTGCGACCAGTCTGCCAGAAGCGATATGTCACTAGTTGTGTATCATAAAAGAGTCATCGTTACTCCTCCCAGGGGTTATTCGGGATATCTTAATCGAAACCCTAGTAACGAGGCATTGGCTATTTTAAGAGAGTCATAGTTACTCGTCCCAATTGCTCACCCAGTCCAACATTTATTCTTACTGCGACCAGTCTGCCAGAAGCGATATGTCACTAGTTGTGTATCATAAAAGAGTCATCGTTACACTTCCCATGGGTTATTCGAGATATCTTAATCGAAACCCTAGTAACGAGGCATTGGCTACCTTAAGAGAGTCATAGTTACTCGTCCCAATTGCTCACCCAGTCCAACATTTTCTCTTACTGCAGCCAGTCTGCCAGAAGCAATTTGTCACTAGTAGTATATCATAAAAGTGTGATTGTTTCTCCTCCCAGGGGTTATTCGAGATATCTTAATCGAAACCCTAGTAACGAGGTATTGGCTACCTTAAGAGAGTCATAGTTACTCGTCCCAATTGCTCACCCAGTCCAACATCTTCTCTTACTGCAGCCAGTCTGCCAGAAGCAATTTGTCACTAGTTGTGTATCATAAAAGAGTCATCGTTTCTAATCCCAGGGGTTATTCGAGATATCTTAATCGAAACCCTAGTAACGAGGCATTGGCTACCTTAAGAGAGTCATAGTTACTCGTCCCAATTGCTCACCCAGTCCAACATTTTCTCTTACTGCAGCCAGTCTGCCAGAAGCAATTTGTCACTAGTTGTGTATCATAAAACAGTCATCGTTTCTCCTCCCAGGGGTTATTCGAGATATCTTAATCGAAACCCTAGTAACGAGGCATTGGCTACCTTAAGAGAGTCATAGTTACTCGACAAAATTGCTCACCCAGTCTGCCATTTTGTCTTACTGTGGCCAGTCTACCAGAAGCGATATGTCACTAGTTGTGTATCATAAAAGAGTCATCGTTACTCCTCCCAGGGGTTATTCGAGATATCTTACTCGAAACCCTTGTAACGAGACATTGGCTACCTAAAGAGAGTCATAGTTACTAGTCCCAATCGCTCACCGATTCTGCCATTTTTTCTTACTGTGGCCAGTCTGCCAGAAGCGATATGTCACTAGCTGTGTATCATAAAAGAGTCATCGTTACTCCTCAAAGCGGTTATTCGAGATATCTTAATCGAAACCCTAGTAACGAGGCATTGGCTACCTTAAGAGAGTCATAGTTACTCGTCCCAATTGCTCACCCAGTCCAACATTTTCTCTTAATGCAGCCATTCTGCCAGAAGCAATTTGTCACTAGTTGTGTATCATAAAGAGTCATCGTTTCTCCTCCTAGGGGTTATTCGAGATATCTTAATCGAAACCCTAGTAACGAGGCATTGGCTACCTTAAGAGAGTCATAGTTACTCGTCCCAAATGCTCACCCATTCTGCCATTTTGTCTTACTGTGGCCAGTCTGCCAGAAGCGATATGTCACTAGTTGTGTATCATAAAAGAGTCATCGTTACTCCTCCCAGGGGTTATTCGAGATATCTTAATCGAAACCCTAGTAACGAGGCATTGGCTACCTAAAGAGAGTTATAGTTACTCGTCCCAATTGCTCACAGATTCTGAAATTTTTCTTACTGTGGCCAGTCTGCCAGAAGCGATATGTCACTAGCTGTGTATCATAAAAGAGTCATCGTTACTCCTCAAAGGGGTTATTCGAGATATCTTAATCGACACCCTAGTAACGAGGCATTGGCTACCTTAAGAGAGTCATAGTTACTCGTCCCAATGGCTCACACAGTCTGCCATTTTTTCTTACTGCAGCCAGTCTGCCAGAAGCGATATGTCACAAGTTGTGTATCATAAAAGAGTGATCGCTACTCCTCCCAAGGGTTATTCGAGATATCTTAATCGAAACCCTAGTAATGAGGCATTGGCTGCCTTAAGAGAGTCATAGTTACTCGTCCCAATAGCTCAACAAGTCCAGCATTTTTTCTTACTGCAGCCAGTCTGCCAAAAGCGATAAGTCACTAGCTGTGTATCATAGAAGAGTCATCGTTACTCCTCCCAGGGGTTATTCGAGATATCTTAATCGAAACCCTAGTAAAGAGGCATTGGCTACCTTAAGAGTGTCATAGTTACTCGTCCCAATAGCTCAACCAGTCCAACATTTTTTCTTACTGCAGCCAGTCTGCCAGAAGCGATATGTCACTAGCTGTGTATCATAAAAGAGTCATCGTTACTCCTCAAAGGGGTTATTCGAGATATCTTAATCGAAACCCTAGTAACGAGGCATTGGCTACCTTAAGAGAGTCATAGTTACTCGTCCCAATGGCTCACACAGTCTGCCATTTTTTCTTACTGCAGCCAGTCTGCCAGAAGCGATATGTCACTAGTTGTGTATCATAAAAGAGTCGTCGTTACTCCTACGAGGGGTTATTCGAGATATCTTAATCGAAACCCTAGTAACGAGGCATTGGCTACCTTAAGAGAGTCATAGTTACTCGTCCCAATTGCTCACCCAGTCTGCCATTTTGTCTTACTGTGGCCAGTGTGCCAGAAGCGATATGTCACTAGTTGTGTATCATAAAAGAGTCATCGTTACTCCTCCCAGTGGTTATTCAAGATATCTTAATCGAAACCCTAGTAACGAGGCATTGGCTACCTAAAGAGAGTCATAGTTACTCGTCCTAATTGCTCACCGATTCTGCCTTTTTTTCTTACTGTGGCCAGTCTGCCAGTAGCGATATGTCACTAGCTGTGTATCATAAAAGAGTCATCGTTACTCCTCAAAGGGGCTATTCGAGATATCTTAATCGAAACCCTAGTAACGAGGCATTGGCTATTTTAAGAGAGTCATAGTTACTCGTCCCAATTGCTCACCCAGTCCAACATTTATTCTTACTGCGACCAGTCTGCCAGAAGCGATATGTCACTAGTTGTGTATCATAAAAGAGTCATCGTTACACTTCCCATGGGTTATTCGAGATATCTTAATCGAAACCCTAGTAACGAGGCATTGGCTACCTTAAGAGAGTCATAGTTACTCGTCCCAATTGCTCACCCAGTCCAACATTTTCTCTTACTGCAGCCAGTCTGCCAGAAGCAATTTGTCACTAGTTGTATATCATAAAAGAGTGATCGTTTCTCCTCCCAGGGGTTATTCGAGATATCTTAATCGAAACCCTAGTAACGAGGTATTGGCTACCTTAAGAGAGTCATAGTTACTCGTCCCAATTGCTCACCCAGTCCAACATCTTCTCTTACTGCAGCCAGTCTGCCAGAAGCAATTTGTCACTAGTTGTGTATCATAAAAGAGTCATCGTTTCTCCTCCCAGGGGTTATTCGAGATATCTTAATCGAAACCCTAGTAACGAGGCATTGGCTACCTTAAGAGAGTCATAGTTACTCGTCCCAATTGCTCACCCAGTCCAACATTTTCTCTTACTGCAGCCAGTCTGCCAGAAGCAATTTGTCACTAGTTGTGTATCATAAAACAGTCATCGTTTCTCCTCCCAGGGGTTATTCGAGATATCTTAATCGAAACCCTAGTAACGAGGCATTGGCTACCTTAAGAGAGTCATAGTTACTCGACAAAATTGCTCACCCAGTCTGCCATTTTGTCTTACTGTGGCCAGTCTACCAGAAGCGATATGTCACTAGTTGTGTATCATAAAAGAGTCATCGTTACTCCTCCCAGGGGTTATTCGAGATATCTTACTCGAAACCCTTGTAACGAGACATTGGCTACCTAAAGAGAGTCATAGTTACTAGTCCCAATCGCTCACCGATTCTGCCATTTTTTCTTACTGTGGCCAGTCTGCCAGAAGCGATATGTCACTAGCTGTGTATCATAAAAGAGTCATCGTTACTCCTCAAAGCGGTTATTCGAGATATCTTAATCGAAACCCTAGTAACGAGGCATTGGCTACCTTAAGAGAGTCATAGTTACTCGTCCCAATTGCTCACCCAGTCCAACATTTTCTCTTAATGCAGCCATTCTGCCAGAAGCAATTTGTCACTAGTTGTGTATCATAAAGAGTCATCGTTTCTCCTCCTAGGGGTTATTCGAGATATCTTAATCGAAACCCTAGTAACGAGGCATTGGCTACCTTAAGAGAGTCATAGTTACTCGTCCCAAATGCTCACCCATTCTGCCATTTTGTCTTACTGTGGCCAGTCTGCCAGAAGCGATATGTCACTAGTTGTGTATCATAAAAGAGTCATCGTTACTCCTCCCAGGGGTTATTCGAGATATCTTAATCGAAACCCTAGTAACGAGGCATTGGCTACCTAAAGAGAGTTATAGTTACTCGTCCCAATTGCTCACAGATTCTGAAATTTTTCTTACTGTGGCCAGTCTGCCAGAAGCGATATGTCACTAGCTGTGTATCATAAAAGAGTCATCGTTACTCCTCAAAGGGGTTATTCGAGATATCTTAATCGACACCCTAGTAACGAGGCATTGGCTACCTTAAGAGAGTCATAGTTACTCGTCCCAATGGCTCACACAGTCTGCCATTTTTTCTTACTGCAGCCAGTCTGCCAGAAGCGATATGTCACAAGTTGTGTATCATAAAAGAGTGATCGCTACTCCTCCCAAGGGTTATTCGAGATATCTTAATCGAAACCCTAGTAATGAGGCATTGGCTGCCTTAAGAGAGTCATAGTTACTCGTCCCAATAGCTCAACAAGTCCAGCATTTTTTCTTACTGCAGCCAGTCTGCCAAAAGCGATAAGTCACTAGCTGTGTATCATAGAAGAGTCATCGTTACTCCTCCCAGGGGTTATTCGAGATATCTTAATCGAAACCCTAGTAAAGAGGCATTGGCTACCTTAAGAGTGTCATAGTTACTCGTCCCAATAGCTCAACCAGTCCAACATTTTTTCTTACTGCAGCCAGTCTGCCAGAAGCGATATGTCACTAGCTGTGTATCATAAAAGAGTCATCGTTACTCCTCAAAGGGGTTATTCGAGATATCTTAATCGAAACCCTAGTAACGAGGCATTGGCTACCTTAAGAGAGTCATAGTTACTCGTCCCAATGGCTCACACAGTCTGCCATTTTTTCTTACTGCAGCCAGTCTGCCAGAAGCGATATGTCACTAGTTGTGTATCATAAAAGAGTCGTCGTTACTCCTACGAGGGGTTATTCGAGATATCTTAATCGAAACCCTAGTAACGAGGCATTGGCTACCTTAAGAGAGTCATAGTTACTCGTCCCAATTGCTCACCCAGTCTGCCATTTTGTCTTACTGTGGCCAGTGTGCCAGAAGCGATATGTCACTAGTTGTGTATCATAAAAGAGTCATCGTTACTCCTCCCAGTGGTTATTCAAGATATCTTAATCGAAACCCTAGTAACGAGGCATTGGCTACCTAAAGAGAGTCATAGTTACTCGTCCTAATTGCTCACCGATTCTGCCATTTTTTCTTACTGTGGCCAGTCTGCCAGTAGCGATATGTCACTAGCTGTGTATCATAAAAGAGTCATCGTTACTCCTCAAAGGGGCTATTCGAGATATCTTAATCGAAACCCTAGTAACGAGGCATTGGCTACCTTAAGAGAGTCATAGTTACTCGTCCCAATTGCTCACACAGTCTGCCATTTTTTCATACTGCGGCCAGTCTGCCAGAAGCGATTTGTCACTAGTTGTGTATCATAAAAAAGTCATCGTTACTCCACCCAGGGGTTATTCGAGATATCTTAATCGAAACCCTAGTATCGAGGCATTGGCTACCTTAAGAGAGTCAAAGTTACTCGTCCCAATTGCTCACCCAGTCCAACATTTTCTCTTACTGCAGCCAGTCTGCCAGAAGCAATATGTCACTAGTTGTGTATCATAAAAGAGTCATCGTTTCTCCTCCCAGGGGTTATTCGATATATCTTAATCGAAACCCTAGTAACGAGGCATTGGCTACCTTAAGAGAGTCATAGTTACTCGTCCCAATTGATCACCCAGTCCAACATTTTCTCTTACTGCAGCCAGTCTGCCAGAAGCAATTTGTCACTAGTTGTGTATCATAAAAGAGTCATCGTTTCTTCTCCCAGTTGTTATTCGAGATAACTTAATCGAAACCCTAGTAACGAGGCATTGGCTACCTTAAGAGAGTCATAGTTACTCGTCCCAATAGCTCAACCAGTCCAACATTTTTTCTTACTGCAGTCAGTCTGCCAAAAGCGATATGTCACTAGTTGTGTATCATAAAAGAGTCATCGTTACTCCTCAAAGGGGTTATTCGAGATATCTTAATCGAAACCCTAGTAACGAGGCATTGGCTACCTTAAGAGAGTCATAGGTACTCGTCCCAATTGCTCACCCAGTCTGCCATTTTGTCTTACTGTGGCCAGTCTGCCAGAAGCAATATGTCACTAGTTGTGTATCATAAAAGAGTCATCGTTACTCCTCCCAGGGGTTATTCGAGATATCTTAATCGAAACCCTAGTAACGAGGCATTGGCTACCTAAAGAGAGTCATAGTTACTCGTCCCAAATGCTCACCGATTCTGCCATTTTTTCTTACTGTGGCCAGTCTGCCAGAAGCGATATGTCACTAGCTGTGTATTATAAAAGAGTCATCGTTACTCTTCCCAGGGGTTATTCGAGATATCTTAATCGAAACCCTAGTAACGACGCATTGGCAACCTTAAGAGAGTCCTAGTTACTCGTCCCAATTGCTCACACAGTCTGCCATTTTTTCTTACTGCGGCCAGTCTGCCAGATGCGATATGTCACTAGTTGTGTATCATAAAAGAGTCGTCGTTACTCCTCCGAAGGGTTATTCGAGATATCTTAATCGAAACCCTAGTAACGAGGCATTGGCTACCTTAAGAGAGTCATAGTTACTCGTCCCAATTGCTCACCCAGTCCAACATTTTTTCTTACTGCGACCAGTCTGCCAGAAGCGATATGTCACTAGTTGTGTATCATAAAAGAGTGATCGCTACTCCTCCCAAGGGTTATTTGAGATATCTTAATCGAAACCCTAGTAACGAGGCATTGGCTGCCTTAAGAGAGTCATAGTTACTCGTCCCAATAGCTCAACCAGTCCAGCATTTTTTCTTACTGCAGCCAGTCTGCCAAAAGCGATATGTCACTAGTTGTGTATCATAAAAAAGTCATAGTTACTCCTCCGAGGGGTTATTCGAGATATCTTAATCGAAACCCTAGTAACGAGGCATTGGCTGCCTTAAGAGAGTCATAGTTACTCGTATCAATTGCTCACCCAGTCCAACATTTTCTCTTACGGCAGCCAGTCTGCCAGAAGCAATTTGTCACTAGTTGTGTATCATAAAAGAGTCATCGTTTCTCCTCCCAGGGGTTATTCGAGATATCTTAATCGAAACCCTAGTAACGAGGCATTGGCTATCTTAAGGGAGTCATAGGTACTCGTCCCAATTGCTCACCCAGTCTGCCATTTTGTCTTACTGTGGCCAGTCTGCCAGAAGCGATATGTCGCTAGTTGTGTATCATAAAAGAGTCATCGTTACTCCTCAAAGGGGTTATTCGAGATATCTTAATCGAAACCCTAGTAACGAGGCAATGGCTACCTAAAGAAAGTCATAGTTACTCGTCCCAATTGCTCACCGATTCTGCCATTTTTTCTTACTGTGGCCAGTCTGCCAGAAGCGATATGTCACTAGCTGTGTATCATAAAAGAGTCATCGTTACTCCTCAAAGGGGTTACTCGAGATATCTTAATCGAAACCCTAGTAACGGGGCATTGGCTACCTTAAGAGAGTCATAGTTACTCGTCCCAATTGCTCACACAGTCTGCCATTTTTTCTTACTGCGGCCAGTCTGCCAGAAGCGATATGTCACTAGCTGTGTATCATAAAAGAGTCATCGTTACTCCTCCCAGGGGTTATTCGAGATATCTTAATCGAAAACCTAGTAACGAGGCATTGGCTACCTTAAGAGAGTCATAGTTACTCGTCCCAATTGCTCACTCAGTCCAACATTTTTTCTTACTGCGACCAGTCTGCCAGAAGCGATATGTCACTAGTTGTGTATCATAAAAGAGTGATCGCTACTCCCCCCAAGGGTTATTTGAGATATCTTAATCGAAACCCTAGTAACGAGGCATTGGCTGCCTTAAGAGAGTCATAGTTACTCGTCCCAATAGCTCAACCAGTCCAGCATTTTTTCTTACTGCAGCCAGTCTGCCAAAAGCGATATGTCACTAGTTGTGTATCATAAAAAAGTCATAGTTACTCCTCCGAGGGGTTATTCGAGATATCTTAATCGAAACCCTAGTAACGAGGCATTGGCTGCCTTAAGAGAGTCATAGTTACTCGTATCAATTGCTCACCCAGTCCAACATTTTCTCTTACGGCAGCCAGTCTGCCAGAAGCAATTTGTCACTAGTTGTGTATCATAAAAGAGTCATCGTTTCTCCTCCCAGGGGTTAATCGAGATATCTTAATCGAAACCCTAGTAACGAGGCATTGGCTATCTTAAGGGAGTCATAGGTACTCGTCCCAATTGCTCACCCAGTCTGCCATTTTGTCTTACTGTGGCCAGTCTGCCAGAAGCGATATGTCACTAGTTGTGTATCATAAAAGAGTCATCGTTACTCCTCAAAGGGGTTATTCGAGATATCTTAATCGAAACCCTAGTAACGAGGCAATGGCTACCTAAAGAAAGTCATAGTTACTAGTCCCAATTGCTCACCGATTCTGCCATTTTTTCTTACTGTGGCCAGTCTGCCAGAAGCGATATGTCACTAGCTGTGTATCATAAAAGAGTCATCGTTACTCCTCAAAGGGGTTACTCGAGATATATTAATCGAAAACCTAGTAACGAGGCATTGGCTACCTTAAGAGAGTCATAGTTACTCGTCCCAATTGCTCACTCAGTCCAACATTTTTTCTTACTGCAGCCAGTCTGCCAGATGCGATATGTCACTAGTTGTGTATCATAAAAGAGTCGTCGTTACTCCTCCGAGGGGTTTTTCGAGATATCTTAATCGAAATCCTAGTAACGAGGCATTGGCTACCTTAAGAGAGTCATAGTTACTCGTCCCAATTGCTCACCCAGTCCTACATTTTTTCATATTACGAAAAGTCTGCCAGAAGCGATATGTCACTAGTTGTGTATCATAAAAGAGTGATCGTTATTCCTCCCAGGGGTTATTCGAGATATCTTAATCGAAACCCTAGTAACGAGGCATTGGCTACCTTAAGAGAGTCATAGTTACTCGTCCCAATTGCTCACCCAGTCCAACATTTTCTCTTACTGCAGCCAGTCTGCCAGAAGCAATTTGTCACTAGTTGTGTATCATAAATGAGTCATCGTTTCTCCTCCCAGGGGTTATTCGATATATCTTAATCGAAACCCTAGTAACGAGGCATTGGCTACCTTAAGAGAGTCATAGTTACTCGTCCCAATTGCTCACCCAGTCCAACATTTTGTCTGACTGCAGCCAGTCTGCCAGAAGCAATTTGTCACTAGTTGTGTATCATAAAAGAGTCATCGTTTCTCCTCCCAGTTGTTATTCGAGATAACTAAATCGAAACCCTAGTAACGAGGCATTGGCTACCTTAAGAGAGTCATAGTTACTCGTCCCAATAGCTCAACCAGTCCAACATTTTTTCTTACTGCAGCATGTCTGCCAAAAGCGATATGTCACTAGTTGTGTATCATAAAAGAGTCATCGTTACTCCTCAAAGGGGTTATTCGAGATATCTTAATCGAAACCCAGTAACGAGGCATTGGCTACCTTAAGAGAGTCATAGTTACTCGTCCCAATGGCTCACACAGTCTGCCATTTTTTCTTACTGCAGCCAGTCTGCCAGAAGCGATATGTCACTAGTTGTGTATCATA
Source organism: Schistocerca gregaria (assembly GCF_023897955.1). Lineage (NCBI taxonomy): Eukaryota > Metazoa > Arthropoda > Insecta > Orthoptera > Acrididae > Schistocerca > Schistocerca gregaria. The sequence continues at coordinate 8,701,063 of NC_064931.1, forward strand.
AAAGAGTCGTCGTTACTCCTCCGAGGGGTTATTCGAGATATCTTAATCGAAACCCTAGTAACGAGGCATTGGCTACCTTAAGAGAGTCATAGTTACTCGTCCCAATTGCTCACCCAGTCTGCCATTTTGTCTTACTGTGGCCAGTGTGCCAGAAGCGATATGTCACTAGTTGTGTATCATAAAAGAGTCATCGTTACTCCTCCCAGGGGTTATTCGAGATATCTTAATCGAAACCCTAGTAACGAGGCATTGGCTACCTTAAGAGAGTCATAGTTACTCGTCCCAATTGCTCACACAGTCTGCCATTTTTTCATACTGCGGCCAGTCTGCCAGAAGCGATTTGTCACTAGTTGTGTATCATAAAAAAGTCATCGTTACTCCACCCAGGGGTTATTCGAGATATCTTAATCGAAACCCTAGTAACGAGGCATTGGCTACCTTAAGAGAGTCAAAGTTACTCGTCCCAATTGCTCACCCAGTCCAACATTTTCTCTTACTGCAGCCAGTCTGCCAGAAGCAATATGTCACTAGTTGTGTATCATAAAAGAGTCATCGTTTCTCCTCCCAGGGGTTATTCGATATATCTTAATCGAAACCCTAGTAACGAGGCATTGGCTACCTTAAGAGAGTCATAGTTACTCGTCCCAATTGATCACCCAGTCCAACATTTTCTCTTACTGCAGCCAGTCTGCCAGAAGCAATTTGTCACTAGTTGTGTATCATAAAAGAGTCATCGTTTCTTCTCCCAGTTGTTATTCGAGATAACTTAATCGAAACCCTAGTAACGAGGCATTGGCTACCTTAAGAGAGTCATAGTTACTCGTCCCAATAGCTCAACCAGTCCAACATTTTTTCTTACTGCAGCCAGTCTGCCAAAAGCGATATGTCACTAGTTGTGTATCATAAAAGAGTCATCGTTACTCCTCAAAGGGGTTATTCGAGATATCTTAATCGAAACCCTAGTAACGAGGCATTGGCTACCTTAAGAGAGTCATAGGTACTCGTCCCAATTGCTCACCCAGTCTGCCATTTTGTCTTACTGTGGCCAGTCTGCCAGAAGCGATATGTCGCTAGTTGTGTATCATAAAAGAGTCATCGTTACTCCTCAAAGGGGTTATTCGAGATATCTTAATCGAAACCCTAGTAACGAGGCAATGGCTACCTAAAGAAAGTCATAGTTACTCGTCCCAATTGCTCACCGATTCTGCCATTTTTTCTTACTGTGGCCAGTCTGCCAGAAGCGATATGTCACTAGCTGTGTATCATAAAAGAGTCATCGTTACTCCTCAAAGGGGTTACTCGAGATATCTTAATCGAAACCCTAGTAACGGGGCATTGGCTACCTTAAGAGAGTCATAGTTACTCGTCCCAATTGCTCACACAGTCTGCCATTTTTTCTTACTGCGGCCAGTCTGCCAGAAGCGATATGTCACTAGCTGTGTATCATAAAAAAGTCATAGTTACTCCTCCGAGGGGTTATTCGAGATTTCTTAATCGAAACCCTAGTAACGAGGCATTGGCTGCCTTAAGAGAGTCATAGTTACTCGTATCAATTGCTCACCCAGTGCAACATTTTCTCTTACGGCAGCCAGTCTGCCAGAAGCAATTTGTCACTAGTTGTGTATCATAAAAGAGTCATCGTTTCTCCTCCCAGGGGTTATTCGAGATATCTTAATCGAAACCCTAGTAACGAGGCATTGGCTACCTTAAGAGAGTCATAGTTACTCGTCCCAATTGCTCACCCAGTCCAACATTTTGTCTGACTGCAGCCAGTCTGCCAGAAGCAATTTGTCACTAGTTGTGTATCATAAAAGAGTCATCGTTTCTCCTCCCAGTTGCTATTCGAGATAACTAAATCGAAACCCTAGTAACGAGGCATTGGCTACCTTAAGAGAGTCATAGTTACTCGTCCCAATAGCTCAACCAGTCCAACATTTTTTCTTACTGCAGCATGTCTGCCAAAAGCGATATGTCACTAGTTGTGTATCATAAAAGAGTCATCGTTACTCCTCAAAGGGGTTATTCGAGATATCTTAATCGAAACCCAGTAACGAGGCATTGGCTACCTTAAGAGAGTCATAGTTACTCGTCCCAATGGCTCACACAGTCTGCCATTTTTTCTTACTGCAGCCAGTCTGCCAGAAGCGATATGTCACTAGTTGTGTATCATAAAAGAGTCGTCGTTACTCCTCCGAGGGGTTATTCGAGATATCTTAATCGAAACCCTAGTAACGAGGCATTGGCTACCTTAAGAGAGTCATAGTTACTCGTCCCAATTGCTCACCCAGTCTGCCATTTTGTCTTACTGTGGCCAGTGTGCCAGAAGCGTTATGTCACTAGTTGTGTATCATAAAAGAGTCATCGTTACTCCTCCCAGGGGTTATTCGAGATATCTTAATCGAAACCCTAGTAACGAGGCATTGGCTACCTAAAGAGAGTCATAGTTACTCGTCCCAATTGCTCACCGATTCTGCCATTTTTTCTTACTGTGGCCAGTCTGCCAGAAGCGATATGTCACTAGCTGTGTATCATAAAAGAGTCATCGTTACTCCTCAAAGGGGTTATTCGAGATATCTTAATCGAAACCCTAGTAACGGTGCATTGGCTACCTAAAGAGAGTCATAGTTACTCGTCAAAATTGCTCACCCAGTCCAACATTTATTCTTACTGCGACCAGTCAGCCAGAAGCGATATGTCACTAGTTGTGTATCATAAAAGTGTCATCGTTACTCCTCCCGGGGGTTATTAGAGATATCTTAATCGAAACCCTAGTAACGAGGCATTGGCTACCTTAAGAGAGTCATAGTTACTCGTCCCAATTGCTCACCCAGTCCAACATTTTTTCTTACTGCAGCCAGTCTGCCAGAAGCGATATGTCACTAGTTGTGTATCATAAAAGAGTCATCGTTACTCCTCCCAGTGGTTATTCAAGATATCTTAATCGAAACCCTAGTAACGAGGCATTGGCTACCTAAAGAGAGTCATAGTTACTCGTCCTAATTGCTCACCGATTCTGCCATTTTTTCTTACTGTGGAAAGTCTGCCAGTAGCGATATGTCACTAGCTGTGTATCATAAAAGAGTCATCGTTACTCCTCAAAGGGGCTATTCGAGATATCTTAATCGAAACCCTAGTAACGAGGCATTGGCTACCTTAAGAGAGTCATAGTTACTCGTCCCAATTGCTCACACAGTCTGCCATTTTTTCATACTGCGGCCAGTCTGCCAGAAGCGATTTGTCACTAGTTGTGTATCATAAAAAAGTCATCGTTACTCCACCCAGGGGTTATTCGAGATATCTTAATCGAAACCCTAGTAACGAGGCATTGGCTACCTTAAGAGAGTCAAAGTTACTCGTCCCAATTGCTCACCCAGTCCAACATTTTCTCTTACTGCAGCCAGTCTGCCAGAAGCAATATGTCACTAGTTGTGTATCATAAAAGAGTCATCGTTTCTCCTCCCAGGGGTTATTCGATATATCTTAATCGAAACCCTAGTAACGAGGCATTGGCTACCTTAAGAGAGTCATAGTTACTCGTCCCAATTGATCACCCAGTCCAACATTTTCTCTTACTGCAGCCAGTCTGCCAGAAGCAATTTGTCACTAGTTGTGTATCATAAAAGAGTCATCGTTTCTTCTCCCAGTTGTTATTCGAGATAACTTAATCGAAACCCTAGTAACGAGGCATTGGCTACCTTAAGAGAGTCATAGTTACTCGTCCCAATAGCTCAACCAGTCCAACATTTTTTCTTACTGCTGCCAGTCTGCCAAAAGCGATATGTCACTAGTTGTGTATCATAAAAGAGTCATCGTTACTCCTCAAAGGGGTTATTCGAGATATCTTAATCGAAACCCTAGTAACGAGGCATTGGCTACCTTAAGAGAGTCATAGGTACTCGTCCCAATTGCTCACCCAGTCTGCCATTTTGTCTTACTGTGGCCAGTCTGCCAGAAGCGATATGTCACTAGTTGTGTATCATAAAAGAGTCATCGTTACTCCTCCCAGGGGTTATTCGAGATATCTTAATCGAAACCCTAGTAACGAGGCATTGGCTACCTAAAGAGTGTCATAGTTACTCGTCCCAAATGCTCACCGATTCTGCCATTTTTTCTTACTGTGGCCAGTCTGCCAGAAGCGATATGTCACTAGCTGTGTATTATAAAAGAGTCATCGTTACTCTTCCCAGGGGTTATTCGAGATATCTTAATCGAAACCCTAGTAACGACGCATTGGCAACCTTAAGAGAGTCCTAGTTACTCGTCCCAATTGCTCACACAGTCTGCCATTTTTTCTTACTGCGGCCAGTCTGCCAGATGCGATATGTCACTAGTTGTGTATCATAAAAGAGTCGTCGTTACTCCTCCGAAGGGTTATTCGAGATATCTTAATCGAAACCCTAGTAACGAGGCATTGGCTACCTTAAGAGAGTCATAGTTACTCGTCCCAATTGCTCACCCAGTCCAACATTTTTTCTTACTGCGACCAGTCTGCCAGAAGCGATATGTCACTAGTTGTGTATCATAAAAGAGTGATCGCTACTCCTCCCAAGGGTTATTTGAGATATCTTAATCGAAACCCTAGTAACGAGGCATTGGCTGCCTTAAGAGAGTCATAGTTACTCATCCCAATAGCTCAACCAGTCCAGCATTTTTTCTTACTGCAGCCAGTCTGCCAAAAGCGATATGTCACTAGTTGTGTATCATAAAATAGTCATAGTTACTCCTCCGAGGGGTTATTCGAGATATCTTAATCGAAACCCTAGTAACGAGGCATTGGCTGCCTTAAGAGAGTCATAGTTACTCGTATCAATTGCTCACCCAGTCCAACATTTTCTCTTACGGCAGCCAGTCTGCCAGAAGCAATTTGTCACTAGTTGTGTATCATAAAAGAGTCATCGTTTCTCCTCCCAGGGGTTATTCGAGATATCTTAATCGAAACCCTAGTAACGAGGCATTGGCTATCTTAAGGGAGTCATAGGTACTCGTCCCAATTGCTCACCCAGTCTGCCATTTTGTCTTACTGTGGCCAGTCTGCCAGAAGCGATATGTCGCTAGTTGTGTATCATAAAAGAGTCATCGTTACTCCTCAAAGGGGTTATTCGAGATATCTTAATCGAAACCCTAGTAACGAGGCAATGGCTACCTAAAGAAAGTCATAGATACTCGTCCCAATTGCTCACCGATTCTGCCATTTTTTCTTACTGTGGCCAGTCTGCCAGAAGCGATATGTCACTAGCTGTGTATCATAAAAGAGTCATCGTTACTCCTCAAAGGGGTTACTCGAGATATCTTAATCGAAAACCTAGTAACGAGGCATTGGCTACCTTAAGAGAGTCATAGTTACTCGTCCCAATTGCTCACTCAGTCCAACATTTTTTCTTACTGCGACCAGTCTGCCAGAAGCGATATGTCACTAGTTGTGTATTATAAAAGAGTGATCGCTACTCCCCCCAAGGGTTATTTGAGATATCTTAATCGAAACCCTAGTAACGAGGCATTGGCTGCCTTAAGAGAGTCATAGTTACTCGTCCCAATAGCTCAACCAGTCCAGCATTTTTTCTTACTGCAGCCAGTCTGCCAAAAGCGATATGTCACTAGTTGTGTATCATAAAAAAGTCATAGTTACTCCTCCGAGGGGTTATTCGAGATTTCTTAATCGAAACCCTAGTAACGAGGCATTGGCTGCCTTAAGAGAGTCATAGTTACTCGTATCAATTGCTCACCCAGTCCAACATTTTCTCTTACGGCAGCCAGTCTGCCAGAAGCAATTTGTCACTAGTTGTGTATCATAAAAGAGTCATCGTTTCTCCTCCCAGGGGTTATTCGAGATATCTTAATCGAAACCCTAGTAACGAGGCATTGGCTACCTTAAGAGAGTCATAGTTACTCGTCCCAATTGCTCACCCAGTCCAACATTTTGTCTGACTGCAGCCAGTCTGCCAGAAGCAATTTGTCACTAGTTGTGTATCATAAAAGAGTCATCGTTTCTCCTCCCAGTTGTTATTCGAGATAACTAAATCAAAACCCTAGTAACGAGGCATTGGCTACCGTAAGAGAGTCATAGTTACTCGTCCCAATAGCTCAACCAGTCCAACATTTTTTCTTACTGCAGCATGTCTGCCAAAAGCGATATGTCACTAGTTGTGTATCATAAAAGAGTCATCGTTACTCCTCAAAGGGGTTATTCGAGATATCTTAATCGAAACCCAGTAACGAGGCATTGGCTACCTTAAGAGAGTCATAGTTACTCGTCCCAATGGCTCACACAGTCTGCCATTTTTTCTTACTGCAGCCAGTCTGCCAGAAGCGATATGTCACTAGCTGTGTATCATAAAAGAGTCGTCGTTACTCCTCCGAGGGGTTATTCGAGATATCTTAATCGAAACCCTAGTAACGAGGCATTGGCTACCTTAAGAGAGTCATAGTTACTCGTCCCAATTGCTCACCCAGTCTGCCATTTTGTCTTACTGTGGCCAGTGTGCCAGAAGCGATATGTCACTAGTTGTGTATCATAAAAGAGTCATCGTTACTCCTCCCAGGGGTTATTCGAGATATCTTAATCGAAACCCTAGTAACGAGGCATTGGCTACCTAAAGAGAGTCATAGTTACTCGTCCCAATTGCTCACCGATTCTGCCATTTTTTCTTACTGTGGCCAGTCTGCCAGAAGCGATATGTCACTAGCTGTGTATCATAAAAGAGTCATCGTTACTCCTCAAAGGGGTTATTCGAGATATCTTAATCGAAACCCTAGTAACGGTGCATTGGCTACCTAAAGAGAGTCATAGTTACTCGTCAAAATTGCTCACCCAGTCCAACATTTATTCTTACTGCGACCAGTCTGCCAGAAGCGATATGTCACTAGTTGTGTATCATAAAAGTGTCATCGTTACTCCTCCCGGGGGTTATTCGAGATATCTTAATCGAAACCCTAGTAACGAGGCATTGGCTACCTAAAGAGAGTCATAGTTACTCGTCCTAATTGCTCACCGATTCTGCCATTTTTTCTTACTGTGGCCAGTCTGCCAGTAGCGATATGTCACTAGCTGTGTATCATAAAAGAGTCATCGTTACTCCTCAAAGGGGCTATTCGAGATATCTTAATCGAAACCCTAGTAACGAGGCATTGGCTACCTTAAGAGAGTCATAGTTACTCGTCCCAATTGCTCACACAGTCTGCCATTTTTTCATACTGCGGCCAGTCTGCCAGAAGCGATTTGTCACTAGTTGTGTATCATAAAAAAGTCATCGTTACTCCACCCAGGGGTTATTCGAGATATCTTAATCGAAACCCCAGTAACGAGGCATTGGCTACCTTAAGAGAGTCAAAGTTACTCGTCCCAATTGCTCACCCAGTCCAACATTTTCTCTTACTGCAGCCAGTCTGCCAGAAGCAATATGTCACTAGTTGTGTATCATAAAAGAGTCATCGTTTCTCCTCCCAGGGGTTATTCGATATATCTTAATCGAAACCCTAGTAACGAGGCATTGGCTACCTTAAGAGAGTCATAGTTACTCGTCCCAATTGATCACCCAGTCCAACATTTTCTCTTACTGCAGCCAGTCAGCCAGAAGCAATTTGTCACTAGTTGTGTATCATAAAAGAGTCATCGTTTCTTCTCCCAGTTGTTATTCGAGATAACTTAATCGAAACCCTAGTAACGAGGCATTGGCTACCTTAAGAGAGTCATAGTTACTCGTCCCAATAGCTCAACCAGTCCAACATTTTTTCTTACTGCAGCCAGTCTGCCAAAAGCGATATGTCACTAGTTGTGTATCATAAAAGAGTCATCGTTACTCCTCAAAGGGGTTATTCGAGATATCTTAATCGAAACCCTAGTAACGAGGCATTGGCTACCTTAAGAGAGTCATAGGTACTCGTCCCAATTGCTCACCCAGTCTGCCATTTTGTCTTACTGTGGCCAGTCTGCCAGAAGCGATATGTCACTAGTTGTGTATCATAAAAGAGTCATCGTTACTCCTCCCAGGGGTTATTCGAGATATCTTAATCGAAACCCTAGTAACGAGGCATTGGCTACCTAAAGAGAGTCATAGTTACTCGTCCCAAATGCTCACCGATTCTGCCATTTTTTCTTACTGTGGCCAGTCTGCCAGAAGCGATATGTCACTAGCTGTGTATTATAAAAGAGTCATCGTTACTCTTCCCAGGGGTTATTCGAGATATCTTAATCGAAACCCTAGTAACGACGCATTGGCAACCATAAGAGAGTCCTAGTTACTCGTCCCAATTGCTCACACAGTCTGCCATTTTTTCTTACTGCGGCCAGTCTGCCAGATGCGATATGTCACTAGTTGTGTATCATAAAAGAGTCGTCGTTACTCCTCCGAAGGGTTATTCGAGATATCTTAATCGAAACCCTAGTAACGAGGCATTGGCTGCCTTAAGAGAGTCATAGTTACTCGTCCCAATAGCTCAACCAGTCCAGCATTTTTTCTTACTGCAGCCAGTCTGCCAAAAGCGATATGTCACTAGTTGTGTATCATAAAAAAGTCATAGTTACTCCTCCGAGGGGTTATTCGAAATATCTTAATCGAAACCCTAGTAACGAGGCATTGGCTGCCTTAAGAGAGTCATAGTTACTCGTATCAATTGCTCACCCAGTCCAACATTTTCTCTTACGGCAGCCAGTCTGCCAGAAGCAATTTGTCACTAGTTGTGTATCATAAAAGAGTCGTCGTTACTCCTCCGAAGGGTTATTCGAGATATCTTAATCGAAACCCTAGTAACGAGGCATTGGCTACCTTAAGAGAGTCATAGTTACTCGTCCCAATTGCTCACCCAGTCCAACATTTTTTCTTACTGCGACCAGTCTGCCAGAAGCGATATGTCACTAGTTGTGTATCATAAAAGAGTGATCGCTACTCCTCCCAAGGGTTATTTGAGATATCTTAATCGAAACCCTAGTAACGAGGCATTGGCTGCCTTAAGAGAGTCATAGTTACTCGTCCCAATAGCTCAACCAGTCCAGCATTTTTTCTTACTGCAACCAGTCTGCCAAAAGCGATATGTCACTAGTTGTGTATCATAAAATAGTCATAGTTACTCCTCCGAGGGGTTATTCGAGATATCTTAATCGAAACCCTAGTAACGAGGCATTGGCTGCCTTAAGAGAGTCATAGTTACTCGTATCAATTGCTCACCCAGTCCAACATTTTCTCTTACGGCAGCCAGTCTGCCAGAAGCAATTTGTCACTAGTTGTGTATCATAAAAGAGTCATCGTTTCTCCTCCCAGGGGTTATTCGAGATATCTTAATCGAAACCCTAGTAACGAGGCATTGGCTATCTTAAGGGAGTCATAGGTACTCGTCCCAATTGCTCACCCAGTCTGCCATTTTGTCTTACTGTGGCCAGTCTGCCAGAAGCGATATGTCGCTAGTTGTGTATCATAAAAGAGTCATCGTTACTCCTCAAAGGGGTTATTCGAGATATCTTAATCGAAACCCTAGTAACGAGGCAATGGCTACCTAAAGAAAGTCATAGATACTCGTCCCAATTGCTCACCGATTCTGCCATTTTTTCTTACTGTGGCCAGTCTGCCAGAAGCGATATGTCACTAGCTGTGTATCATAAAAGAGTCATCGTTACTCCTCAAAGGGGTTACTCGAGATATCTTAATCGAAAACCTAGTAACGAGGCATTGGCTACCTTAAGAGAGTCATAGTTACTCGACCCAATTGCTCACTCAGTCCAACATTTTTTCTTACTGCGACCAGTCTGCCAGAAGCGATATGTCACTAGTTGTGTATTATAAAAGAGTGATCGCTACTCCCCCCAAGGGTTATTTGAGATATCTTAATCGAAACCCTAGTAACGAGGCATTGGCTGCCTTAAGAGAGTCATAGTTACTCGTCCCAATAGCTCAACCAGTCCAGCATTTTTTCTTACTGCAGCCAGTCTGCCAAAAGCGATATGTCACTAGTTGTGTATCATAAAAAAGTCATAGTTACTCCTCCGAGGGGTTATTCGAGATTTCTTAATCGAAACCCTAGTAACGAGGCATTGGCTGCCTTAAGAGAGTCATAGTTACTCGTATCAATTGCTCACCCAGTCCAACATTTTCTCTTACGGCAGCCAGTCTGCCAGAAGCAATTTGTCACTAGTTGTGTATCATAAAAGAGTCATCGTTTCTCCTCCCAGGGGTTATTCGAGATATCTTAATCGAAACCCTAGTAACGAGGCATTGGCTACCTTAAGAGAGTCATAGTTACTCGTCCCAATTGCTCACCCAGTCCAACATTTTGTCTGACTGCAGCCAGTCTGCCAGAAGCAATTTGTCACTAGTTGTGTATCATAAAAGAGTCATCGTTTCTCCTCCCAGTTGTTATTCGAGATAACTAAATCAAAACCCTAGTAACGAGGCATTGGCTACCTTAAGAGAGTCATAGTTACTCGTCCCAATAGCTCAACCAGTCCAACATTTTTTCTTACTGCAGCATGTCTGCCAAAAGCGATATGTCACTAGTTGTGTATCATAAAAGAGTCATCGTTACTCCTCAAAGGGGTTATTCGAGATATCTTAATCGAAACCCAGTAACGAGGCATTGGCTACCTTAAGAGAGTCATAGTTACTCGTCCCAATGGCTCACACAGTCTGCCATTTTTTCTTACTGCAGCCAGTCTGCCAGAAGCGATATGTCACTAGCTGTGTATCATAAAAGAGTCGTCGTTACTCCTCCGAGGGGTTATTCGAGATATCTTAATCGAAACCCTAGTAACGAGGCATTGGCTACCTTAAGAGAGTCATAGTTACTCGTCCCAATTGCTCACCCAGTCTGCCATTTTGTCTTACTGTGGCCAGTGTGCCAGAAGCGATATGTCACTAGTTGTGTATCATAAAAGAGTCATCGTTACTCCTCCCAGGGGTTATTCGAGATATCTTAATCGAAACCCTAGTAACGAGGCATTGGCTACCTAAAGAGAGTCATAGTTACTCGTCCCAATTGCTCACCGATTCTGCCATTTTTTCTTACTGTGGCCAGTCTGCCAGAAGCGATATGTCACTAGCTGTGTATCATAAAAGAGTCATCGTTACTCCTCAAAGGGGTTATTCGAGATATCTTAATCGAAACCCTAGTAACGGTGCATTGGCTACCTAAAGAGAGTCATAGTTACTCGTCAAAATTGCTCACCCAGTCCAACATTTATTCTTACTGCGACCAGTCTGCCAGAAGCGATATGTCACTAGTTGTGTATTATAAAAGAGTCATCGTTACTCTTCCCAGGGGTTATTCGAGATATCTTAATCGAAACCCTAGTAACGACGCATTGGCAACCTTAAGAGAGTCCTAGTTACTCGTCCCAATTGCTCACACAGTCTGCCATTTTTTCTTACTGCGGCCAGTCTGCCAGATGCGATATGTCACTAGTTGTGTATCATAAAAGAGTCGTCGTTACTCCTCCGAAGGGTTATTCGAGATATCTTAATCGAAACCCTAGTAACGAGGCATTGGCTACCTTAAGAGAGTCATAGTTACTCGTCCCAATTGCTCACCCAGTCTGCCATTTTGTCTTACTGTGGCCAGTGTGCCAGAAGCGATATGTCACTAGTTGTGTATCATAAAAGAGTCATCGTTACTCCTCCCAGGGGTTATTCGAGATATCTTAATCGAAACCCTAGTAACGAGGCATTGGCTACCTAAAGAGAGTCATAGTTACTCGTCCCAATTGCTCACCGATTCTGCCATTTTTTCTTACTGTGGCCAGTCTGCCAGAAGCGATATGTCACTAGCTGTGTATCATAAAAGAGTCATCGTTACTCCTCAAAGGGGTTATTCGAGATATCTTAATCGAAACCCTAGTAACGGTGCATTGGCTACCTAAAGAGAGTCATAGTTACTCGTCAAAATTGCTCACCCAGTCCAACATTTATTCTTACTGCGACCAGTCTGCCAGAAGCGATATGTCACTAGTTGTGTATCATAAAAGTGTCATCGTTACTCCTCCCGGGGGTTATTCGAGATATCTTAATCGAAACCCTAGTAACGAGGCATTGGCTACCTAAAGAGAGTCATAGTTACTCGTCCTAATTGCTCACCGATTCTGCCATTTTTTCTTACTGTGGCCAGTCTGCCAGTAGCGATATGTCACTAGCTGTGTATCATAAAAGAGTCATCGTTACTCCTCAAAGGGGCTATTCGAGATATCTTAATCGAAACCCTAGTAACGAGGCATTGGCTACCTTAAGAGAGTCATAGTTACTCGTCCCAATTGCTCACACAGTCTGCCATTTTTTCATACTGCGGCCAGTCTGCCAGAAGCGATTTGTCACTAGTTGTGTATCATAAAAAAGTCATCGTTACTCCACCCAGGGGTTATTCGAGATATCTTAATCGAAACCCTAGTAACGAGGCATTGGCTACCTTAAGAGAGTCAAAGTTACTCGTCCCAATTGCTCACCCAGTCCAACATTTTCTCTTACTGCAGCCAGTCTGCCAGAAGCAATATGTCACTAGTTGTGTATCATAAAAGAGTCATCGTTTCTCCTCCCAGGGGTTATTCGATATATCTTAATCGAAACCCTAGTAACGAGGCATTGGCTACCGTAAGAGAGTCATAGTTACTCGTCCCAATTGATCACCCAGTCCAACATTTTCTCTTACTGCAGCCAGTCAGCCAGAAGCAATTTGTCACTAGTTGTGTATCATAAAAGAGTCATCGTTTCTTCTCCCAGTTGTTATTCGAGATAACTTAATCGAAACCCTAGTAACGAGGCATTGGCTACCTTAAGAGAGTCATAGTTACTCGTCCCAATAGCTCAACCAGTCCAACATTTTTTCTTACTGCAGCCAGTCTGCCAAAAGCGATATGTCACTAGTTGTGTATCATAAAAGAGTCATCGTTACTCCTCAAAGGGGTTATTCGAGATATCTTAATCGAAACCCTAGTAACGAGGCATTGGCTACCTTAAGAGAGTCATAGGTACTCGTCCCAATTGCTCACCCAGTCTGCCATTTTGTCTTACTGTGGCCAGTCTGCCAGAAGCGATATGTCACTAGTTGTGTATCATAAAAGAGTCATCGTTACTCCTCCCAGGGGTTATTCGAGATATCTTAATCGAAACCCTAGTAACGAGGCATTGGCTACCTAAAGAGAGTCATAGTTACTCGTCCCAAATGCTCACCGATTCTGCCATTTTTTCTTACTGTGGCCAGTCTGCCAGAAGCGATATGTCACTAGCTGTGTATTATAAAAGAGTCATCGTTACTCTTCCCAGGGGTTATTCGAGATATCTTAATCGAAACCCTAGTAACGACGCATTGGCAACCTTAAGAGAGTCCTAGTTACTCGTCCCAATTGCTCACACAGTCTGCCATTTTTTCTTACTGCGGCCAGTCTGCCAGATGCGATATGTCACTAGTTGTGTATCATAAAAGAGTCGTCGTTACTCCTCCGAAGGGTTATTCGAGATATCTTAATCGAAACCCTAGTAACGAGGCATTGGCTGCCTTAAGAGAGTCATAGTTACTCGTCCCAATAGCTCAACCAGTCCAGCATTTTTTCTTACTGCAGCCAGTCTGCCAAAAGCGATATGTCACTAGTTGTGTATCATAAAAAAGTCATAGTTACTCCTCCGAGGGGTTATTCGAGATATCTTAATCGAAACCCTAGTAACGAGGCATTGGCTGCCTTAAGAGAGTCATAGTTACTCGTATCAATTGCTCACCCAGTCCAACATTTTCTCTTACGGCAGCCAGTCTGCCAGAAGCAATTTGTCACTAGTTGTGTATCATAAAAGAGTCGTCGTTACTCCTCCGAAGGGTTATTCGAGATATCTTAATCGAAACCCTAGTAACGAGGCATTGGCTACCTTAAGAGAGTCATAGTTACTCGTCCCAATTGCTCACCCAGTCCAACATTTTTTCTTACTGCGACCAGTCTGCCAGAAGCGATATGTCACTAGTTGTGTATCATAAAAGAGTGATCGCTACTCCTCCCAAGGGTTATTTGAGATATCTTAATCGAAACCCTAGTAACGAGGCATTGGCTGCCTTAAGAGAGTCATAGTTACTCGTCCCAATAGCTCAACCAGTCCAGCATTTTTTCTTACTGCAGCCAGTCTGCCAAAAGCGATATGTCACTAGTTGTGTATCATAAAATAGTCATAGTTACTCCTCCGAGGGGTTATTCGAGATATCTTAATCGAAACCCTAGTAACGAGGCATTGGCTGCCTTAAGAGAGTCATAGTTACTCGTATCAATTGCTCACCCAGTCCAACATTTTCTCTTACGGCAGCCAGTCTGCCAGAAGCAATTTGTCACTAGTTGTGTATCATAAAAGAGTCATCGTTTCTCCTCCCAGGGGTTATTCGAGATATCTTAATCGAAACCCTAGTAACGAGGCATTGGCTATCTTAAGGGAGTCATAGGTACTCGTCCCAATTGCTCACCCAGTCTGCCATTTTGTCTTACTGTGGCCAGTCTGCCAGAAGCGATATGTCGCTAGTTGTGTATCATAAAAGAGTCATCGTTACTCCTCAAAGGGGTTATTCGAGATATCTTAATCGAAACCCTAGTAACGAGGCAATGGCTACCTAAAGAAAGTCATAGATACTCGTCCCAATTGCTCACCGATTCTGCCATTTTTTCTTACTGTGGCCAGTCTGCCAGAAGCGATATGTCACTAGCTGTGTATCATAAAAGAGTCATCGTTACTCCTCAAAGGGGTTACTCGAGATATCTTAATCGAAAACCTAGTAACGAGGCATTGGCTACCTTAAGAGAGTCATAGTTACTCGACCCAATTGCTCACTCAGTCCAACATTTTTTCTTACTGCGACCAGTCTGCCAGAAGCGATATGTCACTAGTTGTGTATTATAAAAGAGTGATCGCTACTCCCCCCAAGGGTTATTTGAGATATCTTAATCGAAACCCTAGTAACGAGGCATTGGCTGCCTTAAGAGAGTCATAGTTACTCGTCCCAATAGCTCAACCAGTCCAGCATTTTTTCTTACTGCAGCCAGTCTGCCAAAAGCGATATGTCACTAGTTGTGTATCATAAAAAAGTCATAGTTACTCCTCCGAGGGGTTATTCGAGATTTCTTAATCGAAACCCTAGTAACGAGGCATTGGCTGCCTTAAGAGAGTCATAGTTACTCGTATCAATTGCTCACCCAGTCCAACATTTTCTCTTACGGCAGCCAGTCTGCCAGAAGCAATTTGTCACTAGTTGTGTATCATAAAAGAGTCATCGTTTCTCCTCCCAGGGGTTATTCGAGATATCTTAATCGAAACCCTAGTAACGAGGCATTGGCTACCTTAAGAGAGTCATAGTTACTCGTCCCAATTGCTCACCCAGTCCAACATTTTGTCTGACTGCAGCCAGTCTGCCAGAAGCAATTTGTCACTAGTTGTGTATCATAAAAGAGTCATCGTTTCTCCTCCCAGTTGTTACTCGAGATAACTAAATCAAAACCCTAGTAACGAGGCATTGGCTACCTTAAGAGAGTCATAGTTACTCGTCCCAATAGCTCAACCAGTCCAACATTTTTTCTTACTGCAGCATGTCTGCCAAAAGCGATATGTCACTAGTTGTGTATCATAAAAGAGTCATCGTTACTCCTCAAAGGGGTTATTCGAGATATCTTAATCGAAACCCAGTAACGAGGCATTGGCTACCTTAAGAGAGTCATAGTTACTCGTCCCAATGGCTCACACAGTCTGCCATTTTTTCTTACTGCAGCCAGTCTGCCAGAAGCGATATGTCACTAGCTGTGTATCATAAAAGAGTCGTCGTTACTCCTCCGAGGGGTTATTCGAGATATATTAATCGAAACCCTATTAACGAGGCATTGGCTACCTTAAGAGAGTCATAGTTACTCGTCCCAATTGCTCACCCAGTCTGCCATTTTGTCTTACTGTGGCCAGTGTGCCAGAAGCGATATGTCACTAGTTGTGTATCATAAAAGAGTCATCGTTACTCCTCCCAGGGGTTATTCGAGATATCTTAATCGAAACCCTAGTAACGAGGCATTGGCTACCTAAAGAGAGTCATAGTTACTCGTCCCAATTGCTCACCGATTCTGCCATTTTTTCTTACTGTGGCCAGTCTGCCTGAAGCGATATGTCACTAGCTGTGTATCATAAAAGAGTCATCGTTACTCCTCAAAGGGGTTATTCGAGATATCTTAATCGAAACCCTAGTAACGGTGCATTGGCTACCTAAAGAGAGTCATAGTTACTCGTCAAAATTGCTCACCCAGTCCAACATTTATTCTTACTGCGACCAGTCTGCCAGAAGCGATATGTCACTAGTTGTGTATTATAAAAGAGTCATCGTTACTCTTCCCAGGGGTTATTCGAGATATCTTAATCGAAACCCTAGTAACGACGCATTGGCAACCTTAAGAGAGTCCTAGTTACTCGTCCCAATTGCTCACACAGTCTGCCATTTTTTCTTACTGCGGCCAGTCTGCCAGATGCGATATGTCACTAGTTGTGTATCATAAAAGAGTCGTCGTTACTCCTCCGAAGGGTTATTCGAGATATCTTAATCGAAACCCTAGTAACGAGGCATTGGCTACCTTAAGAGAGTCATAGTTACTCGTCCCAATTGCTCACCCAGTCTGCCATTTTGTCTTACTGTGGCCAGTGTGCCAGAAGCGATATGTCACTAGTTGTGTATCATAAAAGAGTCATCGTTACTCCTCCCAGGGGTTATTCGAGATATCTTAATCGAAACCCTAGTAACGAGGCATTGGCTACCTAAAGAGAGTCATAGTTACTCGTCCCAATTGCTCACCGATTCTGCCATTTTTTCTTACTGTGGCCAGTCTGCCAGAAGCGATATGTCACTAGCTGTGTATCATAAAAGAGTCATCGTTACTCCTCAAAGGGGTTATTCGAGATATCTTAATCGAAACCCTAGTAACGGTGCATTGGCTACCTAAAGAGAGTCATAGTTACTCGTCAAAATTGCTCACCCAGTCCAACATTTATTCTTACTGCGACCAGTCTGCCAGAAGCGATATGTCACTAGTTGTGTATCATAAAAGTGTCATCGTTACTCCTCCCGGGGGTTATTCGAGATATCTTAATCGAAACCCTAGTAACGAGGCATTGGCTACCTAAAGAGAGTCATAGTTACTCGTCCTAATTGCTCACCGATTCTGCCATTTTTTCTTACTGTGGCCAGTCTGCCAGTAGCGATATGTCACTAGCTGTGTATCATAAAAGAGTCATCGTTACTCCTCAAAGGGGCTATTCGAGATATCTTAATCGAAACCCTAGTAACGAGGCATTGGCTACCTTAAGAGAGTCATAGTTACTCGTCCCAATTGCTCACACAGTCTGCCATTTTTTCATACTGCGGCCAGTCTGCCAGAAGCGATTTGTCACTAGTTGTGTATCATAAAAAAGTCATCGTTACTCCACCCAGGGGTTATTCGAGATATCTTAATCGAAACCCTAGTAACGAGGCATTGGCTACCTTAAGAGAGTCAAAGTTACTCGTCCCAATTGCTCACCCAGTCCAACATTTTCTCTTACTGCAGCCAGTCTGCCAGAAGCAATATGTCACTAGTTGTGTATCATAAAAGAGTCATCGTTTCTCCTCCCAGGGGTTATTCGATATATCTTAATCGAAACCCTAGTAACGAGGCATTGGCTACCTTAAGAGAGTCATAGTTACTCGTCCCAATTGATCACCCAGTCCAACATTTTCTCTTACTGCAGCCAGTCAGCCAGAAGCAATTTGTCACTAGTTGTGTATCATAAAAGAGTCATCGTTTCTTCTCCCAGTTGTTATTCGAGATAACTTAATCGAAACCCTAGTAACGAGGCATTGGCTACCTTAAGAGAGTCATAGTTACTCGTCCCAATAGCTCAACCAGTCCAACATTTTTTCTTACTGCAGCCAGTCTGCCAAAAGCGATATGTCACTAGTTGTGTATCATAAAAGAGTCATCGTTACTCCTCAAAGGGGTTATTCGAGATATCTTAATCGAAACCCTAGTAACGAGGCATTGGCTACCTTAAGAGAGTCATAGGTACTCGTCCCAATTGCTCACCCAGTCTGCCATTTTGTCTTACTGTGGCCAGTCTGCCAGAAGCGATATGTCACTAGTTGTGTATCATAAAAGAGTCATCGTTACTCCTCCCAGGGGTTATTCGAGATATCTTAATCGAAACCCTAGTAACGAGGCATTGGCTACCTAAAGAGAGTCATAGTTACTCGTCCCAAATGCTCACCGATTCTGCCATTTTTTCTTACTGTGGCCAGTCTGCCAGAAGCGATATGTCACTAGCTGTGTATTATAAAAGAGTCATCGTTACTCTTCCCAGGGGTTATTCGAGATATCTTAATCGAAACCCTAGTAACGACGCATTGGCAACCTTAAGAGAGTCCTAGTTACTCGTCCCAATTGCTCACACAGTCTGCCATTTTTTCTTACTGCGGCCAGTCTGCCAGATGCGATATGTCACTAGTTGTGTATCATAAAAGAGTCGTCGTTACTCCTCCGAAGGGTTATTCGAGATATCTTAATCGAAACCCTAGTAACGAGGCATTGGCTGCCTTAAGAGAGTCATAGTTACTCGTCCCAATAGCTCAACCAGTCCAGCATTTTTTCTTACTGCAGCCAGTCTGCCAAAAGCGATATGTCACTAGTTGTGTATCATAAAAAAGTCATAGTTACTCCTCCGAGGGGTTATTCGAGATATCTTAATCGAAACCCTAGTAACGAGGCATTGGCTGCCTTAAGAGAGTCATAGTTACTCGTATCAATTGCTCACCCAGTCCAACATTTTCTCTTACGGCAGCCAGTCTGCCAGAAGCAATTTGTCACTAGTTGTGTATCATAAAAGAGTCGTCGTTACTCCTCCGAAGGGTTATTCGAGATATCTTAATCGAAACCCTAGTAACGAGGCATTGGCTACCTTAAGAGAGTCATAGTTACTCGTCCCAATTGCTCACCCAGTCCAACATTTTTTCTTACTGCGACCAGTCTGCCAGAAGCGATATGTCACTAGTTGTGTATCATAAAAGAGTGATCGCTACTCCTCCCAAGGGTTATTTGAGATATCTTAATCGAAACCCTAGTAACGAGGCATTGGCTGCCTTAAGAGAGTCATAGTTACTCGTCCCAATAGCTCAACCAGTCCAGCATTTTTTCTTACTGCAGCCAGTCTGCCAAAAGCGATATGTCACTAGTTGTGTATCATAAAATAGTCATAGTTACTCCTCCGAGGGGTTATTCGAGATATCTTAATCGAAACCCTAGTAACGAGGCATTGGCTGCCTTAAGAGAGTCATAGTTACTCGTATCAATTGCTCACCCAGTCCAACATTTTCTCTTACGGCAGCCAGTCTGCCAGAAGCAATTTGTCACTAGTTGTGTATCATAAAAGAGTCATCGTTTCTCCTCCCAGGGGTTATTCGAGATATCTTAATCGAAACCCTAGTAACGAGGCATTGGCTATCTTAAGGGAGTCATAGGTACTCGTCCCAATTGCTCACCCAGTCTGCCATTTTGTCTTACTGTGGCCAGTCTGCCAGAAGCGATATGTCGCTAGTTGTGTATCATAAAAGAGTCATCGTTACTCCTCAAAGGGGTTATTCGAGATATCTTAATCGAAACCCTAGTAACGAGGCAATGGCTACCTAAAGAAAGTCATAGATACTCGTCCCAATTGCTCACCGATTCTGCCATTTTTTCTTACTGTGGCCAGTCTGCCAGAAGCGATATGTCACTAGCTGTGTATCATAAAAGAGTCATCGTTACTCCTCAAAGGGGTTACTCGAGATATCTTAATCGAAAACCTAGTAACGAGGCATTGGCTACCTTAAGAGAGTCATAGTTACTCGACCCAATTGCTCACTCAGTCCAACATTTTTTCTTACTGCGACCAGTCTGCCAGAAGCGATATGTCACTAGTTGTGTATTATAAAAGAGTGATCGCTACTCCCCCCAAGGGTTATTTGAGATATCTTAATCGAAACCCTAGTAACGAGGCATTGGCTGCCTTAAGAGAGTCATAGTTACTCGTCCCAATAGCTCAACCAGTCCAGCATTTTTTCTTACTGCAGCCAGTCTGCCAAAAGCGATATGTCACTAGTTGTGTATCATAAAAAAGTCATAGTTACTCCTCCGAGGGGTTATTCGAGATTTCTTAATCGAAACCCTAGTAACGAGGCATTGGCTGCCTTAAGAGAGTCATAGTTACTCGTATCAATTGCTCACCCAGTCCAACATTTTCTCTTACGGCAGCCAGTCTGCCAGAAGCAATTTGTCACTAGTTGTGTATCATAAAAGAGTCATCGTTTCTCCTCCCAGGGGTTATTCGAGATATCTTAATCGAAACCCTAGTAACGAGGCATTGGCTACCTTAAGAGAGTCATAGTTACTCGTCCCAATTGCTCACCCAGTCCAACATTTTGTCTGACTGCAGCCAGTCTGCCAGAAGCAATTTGTCACTAGTTGTGTATCATAAAAGAGTCATCGTTTCTCCTCCCAGTTGTTATTCGAGATAACTAAATCAAAACCCTAGTAACGAGGCATTGGCTACCTTAAGAGAGTCATAGTTACTCGTCCCAATAGCTCAACCAGTCCAACATTTTTTCTTACTGCAGCATGTCTGCCAAAAGCGATATGTCACTAGTTGTGTATCATAAAAGAGTCATCGTTACTCCTCAAAGGGGTTATTCGAGATATCTTAATCGAAACCCAGTAACGAGGCATTGGCTACCTTAAGAGAGTCATAGTTACTCGTCCCAATGGCTCACACAGTCTGCCATTTTTTCTTACTGCAGCCAGTCTGCCAGAAGCGATATGTCACTAGCTGTGTATCATAAAAGAGTCGTCGTTACTCCTCCGAGGGGTTATTCGAGATATCTTAATCGAAACCCTAGTAACGAGGCATTGGCTACCTTAAGAGAGTCATAGTTACTCGTCCCAATTGCTCACCCAGTCTGCCATTTTGTCTTACTGTGGCCAGTGTGCCAGAAGCGATATGTCACTAGTTGTGTATCATAAAAGAGTCATCGTTACTCCTCCCAGGGGTTATTCGAGATATCTTAATCGAAACCCTAGTAACGAGGCATTGGCTACCTAAAGAGAGTCATAGTTACTCGTCCCAATTGCTCACCGATTCTGCCATTTTTTCTTACTGTGGCCAGTCTGCCAGAAGCGATATGTCACTAGCTGTGTATCATAAAAGAGTCATCGTTACTCCTCAAAGGGGTTATTCGAGATATCTTAATCGAAACCCTAGTAACGGTGCATTGGCTACCTAAAGAGAGTCATAGTTACTCGTCAAAATTGCTCACCCAGTCCAACATTTATTCTTACTGCGACCAGTCTGCCAGAAGCGATATGTCACTAGTTGTGTATCATAAAAGTGTCATCGTTACTCCTCCCGGGGGTTATTCGAGATATCTTAATCGAAACCCTAGTAACGAGGCATTGGCTACCTAAAGAGAGTCATAGTTACTCGTCCTAATTGCTCACCGATTCTGCCATTTTTTCTTACTGTGGCCAGTCTGCCAGTAGCGATATGTCACTAGCTGTGCATCATAAAAGAGTCATCGTTACTCCTCAAAGGGGCTATTCGAGATATCTTAATCGAAACCCTAGTAACGAGGCATTGGCTACCTTAAGAGAGTCATAGTTACTCGTCCCAATTGCTCACACAGTCTGCCATTTTTTCATACTGCGGCCAGTCTGCCAGAAGCGATTTGTCACTAGTTGTGTATCATAAAAAAGTCATCGTTACTCCACCCAGGGGTTATTCGAAATATCTTAATCGAAACCCTAGTAACGAGGCATTGGCTACCTTAAGAGAGTCAAAGTTACTCGTCCCAATTGCTCACCCAGTCCAACATTTTCTCTTACTGCAGCCAGTCTGCCAGAAGCAATATGTCACTAGTTGTGTATCATAAAAGAGTCATCGTTTCTCCTCCCAGGGGTTATTCGATATATCTTAATCGAAACCCTAGTAACGAGGCATTGGCTACCTTAAGAGAGTCATAGTTACTCGTCCCAATTGATCACCCAGTCCAACATTTTCTCTTACTGCAGCCAGTCAGCCAGAAGCAATTTGTCACTAGTTGTGTATCATAAAATAGTCATCGTTTCTTCTCCCAGTTGTTATTCGAGATAACTTAATCGAAACCCTAGTAACGAGGCATTGGCTACCTTAAGAGAGTCATAGTTACTCGTCCCAATAGCTCAACCAGTCCAACATTTTTTCTTACTGCAGCCAGTCTGCCAAAAGCGATATGTCACTAGTTGTGTATCATAAAAGAGTCATCGTTACTCCTCAAAGGGGTTATTCGAGATATCTTAATCGAAACCCTAGTAACGAGGCATTGGCTACCTTAAGAGAGTCATAGGTACTCGTCCCAATTGCTCACCCAGTCTGCCATTTTGTCTTACTGTGGCCAGTCTGCCAGAAGCGATATGTCACTAGTTGTGTATCATAAAAGAGTCATCGTTACTCCTCCCAGGGGTTATTCGAGATATCTTAATCGAAACCCTAGTAACGAGGCATTGGCTACCTAAAGAGAGTCATAGTTACTCGTCCCAAATGCTCACCGATTCTGCCATTTTTTCTTACTGTGGCCAGTCTGCCAGAAGCGATATGTCACTAGCTGTGTATTATAAAAGAGTCATCGTTACTCTTCCCAGGGGTTATTCGAGATATCTTAATCGAAACCCTAGTAACGACGCATTGGCAACCTTAAGAGAGTCCTAGTTAC
This sequence comes from Schistocerca gregaria, assembly GCF_023897955.1. Lineage (NCBI taxonomy): Eukaryota > Metazoa > Arthropoda > Insecta > Orthoptera > Acrididae > Schistocerca > Schistocerca gregaria. The sequence continues at coordinate 8,723,779 of NC_064931.1, forward strand.
TCGTCCCAATTGCTCACACAGTCTGCCATTTTTTCTTACTGCGGCCAGTCTGCCAGATGCGATATGTCACTAGTTGTGTATCATAAAAGAGTCGTCGTTACTCCTCCGAAGGGTTATTCGAGATATCTTAATCGAAACCCTAGTAACGAGGCATTGGCTGCCTTAAGAGAGTCATAGTTACTCGTCCCAATAGCTCAACCAGTCCAGCATTTTTTCTCACTGCAGCCAGTCTGCCAAAAGCGATATGTCACTAGTTGTGTATCATAAAAAAGTCATAGTTACTCCTCCGAGGGGTTATTCGAGATATCTTAATCGAAACCCTAGTAACGAGGCATTGGCTGCCTTAAGAGAGTCATAGTTACTCGTATCAATTGCTCACCCAGTCCAACATTTTCTCTTACGGCAGCCAGTCTTCCAGAAGCAATTTCTCACTAGTTGTGTATCATAAAAGAGTCATCGTTTCTCCTCCCAGGGGTTATTCGAGATATCTTAATCGAAACCCTAGTAACGAGGCATTGGCTATCTTAAGGGAGTCATAGGTACTCGTCCCAATTGCTCACCCAGTCTGCCATTTTGTCTTACTGTGGCCAGTCTGCCAGAAGCGATATGTCGCTAGTTGTGTATCATAAAAGAGTCATCGTTACTCCTCAAAGGGGTTATTCGAGATATCTTAATCGAAACCCTAGTAACGAGGCAATGGCTACCTAAAGAAAGTCATAGTTACTCGTCCCAATTGCTCACCGATTCTGCCATTTTTTCTTACTGTGGCCAGTCTGCCAGAAGCGATATGTCACTAGTTGTGTATCATAAAAGAGTCATCGTTACTCCTCAAAGGGGTTACTCGAGATATCTTAATCGAAACCCTAGTAACGGGGCATTGGCTACCTTAAGAGAGTCATAGTTACTCGTCCCAATTGCTCACACAGTCTGCCATTTTTTCTTACTGCGGCCAGTCTGCCAGAAGCGATATGTCACTAGTTGTGTATCATAAAAGAGTCATCGTTACTCCTCCCAGGGGTTATTCGAGATATCTTATTCGAAAACCTAGTAACGAGGCATTGGCTACCTTAAGAGAGTCATAGTTACTCGTCCCAATTGCTCACTCAGTCCAACATTTTTTCTTACTGCGACCAGTCTGCCAGAAGCGATATGTCACTAGTTGTGTATCATAAAAGAGTGATCGCTACTCCCCCCAAGGGTTATTTGAGATATCTTAATCGAAACCCTAGTAACGAGGCATTGGCTGCCTTAAGAGAGTCATAGTTACTCGTCCCAATAGCTCAACCAGTCCAGCATTTTTTCTTACTGCAGCCAGTCTGCCAAAAGCGATATGTCACTAGTTGTGTATCATAAAAAAGTCATAGTTACTCCTCCGAGGGGTTATTCGAGATATCTTAATCGAAACCCTAGTAACGAGGCATTGGCTGCCTTAAGAGAGTCATAGTTACTCGTATCAATTGCTCACCCAGTCCAACATTTTCTCTTAGGGCAGCCAGTCTGCCAGAAGCAATTTGTCATTAGTTGTGTATCATAAAAGAGTCATCGTTTCTCCTCCCAGGGGTTATTCGAGATATCTTAATCGAAACCCTAGTAACGAGGCATTGGCTACCTTAAGAGAGTCATAGTTACTCGTCCCAATTGCTCACACAGTCTGCCATTTTTTCATACTGCGGCCAGTCTGCCAGAAGCGATTTGTCACTAGTTGTGTATCATAAAAAAGTCATCGTTACTCCACCCAGGGGTTATTCGAAATATCTTAATCGAAACCCTAGTAACGAGGCATTGGCTACCTTAAGAGAGTCAAAGTTACTCGTCCCAATTGCTCACCCAGTCCAACATTTTCTCTTACTGCAGCCAGTCTGCCAGAAGCAATATGTCACTAGTTGTGTATCATAAAAGAGTCATCGTTTCTCCTCCCAGGGGTTATTCGATATATCTTAATCGAAACCCTAGTAACGAGGCATTGGCTACCTTAAGAGAGTCATAGTTACTCGTCCCAATTGATCACCCAGTCCAACATTTTCTCTTACTGCAGCCAGTCAGCCAGAAGCAATTTGTCACTAGTTGTGTATCATAAAATAGTCATCGTTTCTTCTCCCAGTTGTTATTCGAGATAACTTAATCGAAACCCTAGTAACGAGGCATTGGCTACCTTAAGAGAGTCATAGTTACTCGTCCCAATAGCTCAACCAGTCCAACATTTTTTCTTACTGCAGCCAGTCTGCCAAAAGCGATATGTCACTAGTTGTGTATCATAAAAGAGTCATCGTTACTCCTCAAAGGGGTTATTCGAGATATCTTAATCGAAACCCTAGTAACGAGGCATTGGCTACCTTAAGAGAGTCATAGGTACTCGTCCCAATTGCTCACCCAGTCTGCCATTTTGTCTTACTGTGGCCAGTCTGCCAGAAGCGATATGTCACTAGTTGTGTATCATAAAAGAGTCATCGTTACTCCTCCCAGGGGTTATTCGAGATATCTTAATCGAAACCCTAGTAACGAGGCATTGGCTACCTAAAGAGAGTCATAGTTACTCGTCCCAAATGCTCACCGATTCTGCCATTTTTTCTTACTGTGGCCAGTCTGCCAGAAGCGATATGTCACTAGCTGTGTATTATAAAAGAGTCATCGTTACTCTTCCCAGGGGTTATTCGAGATATCTTAATCGAAACCCTAGTAACGACGCATTGGCAACCTTAAGAGAGTCCTAGTTACTCGTCCCAATTGCTCACACAGTCTGCCATTTTTTCTTACTGCGGCCAGTCTGCCAGATGCGATATGTCACTAGTTGTGTATCATAAAAGAGTCGTCGTTACTCCTCCGAAGGGTTATTCGAGATATCTTAATCGAAACCCTAGTAACGAGGCATTGGCTGCCTTAAGAGAGTCATAGTTACTCGTCCCAATAGCTCAACCAGTCCAGCATTTTTTCTTACTGCAGCGTCTGCCAAAAGCGATATGTCACTAGTTGTGTATCATAAAAAAGTCATAGTTACTCCTCCGAGGGGTTATTCGAGATATCTTAATCGAAACCCTAGTAACGAGGCATTGGCTGCCTTAAGAGAGTCATAGTTACTCGTATCAATTGCTCACCCAGTCCAACATTTTCTCTTACGGCAGCCAGTCTGCCAGAAGCAATTTGTCACTAGTTGTGTATCATAAAAGAGTCGTCGTTACTCCTCCGAAGGGTTATTCGAGATATCTTAATCGAAACCCTAGTAACGAGGCATTGGCTACCTTAAGAGAGTCATAGTTACTCGTCCCAATTGCTCACCCAGTCCAACATTTTTTCTTACTGCGACCAGTCTGCCAGAAGCGATATGTCACTAGTTGTGTATCATAAAAGAGTGATCGCTACTCCTCCCAAGGGTTATTTGAGATATCTTAATCGAAACCCTAGTAACGAGGCATTGGCTGCCTTAAGAGAGTCATAGTTACTCGTCCCAATAGCTCAACCAGTCCAGCATTTTTTCTTACTGCAGCCAGTCTGCCAAAAGCGATATGTCACTAGTTGTGTATCATAAAATAGTCATAGTTACTCCTCCGAGGGGTTATTCGAGATATCTTAATCGAAACCCTAGTAACGAGGCATTGGCTGCCTTAAGAGAGTCATAGTTACTCGTATCAATTGCTCACCCAGTCCAACATTTTCTCTTACGGCAGCCAGTCTGCCAGAAGCAATTTGTCACTAGTTGTGTATCATAAAAGAGTCATCGTTTCTCCTCCCAGGGGTTATTCGAGATATCTTAATCGAAACCCTAGTAACGAGGCATTGGCTATCTTAAGGGAGTCATAGGTACTCGTCCCAATTGCTCACCCAGTCTGCCATTTTGTCTTACTGTGGCCAGTCTGCCAGAAGCGATATGTCGCTAGTTGTGTATCATAAAAGAGTCATCGTTACTCCTCAAAGGGGTTATTCGAGATATCTTAATCGAAACCCTAGTAACGAGGCAATGGCTACCTAAAGAAAGTCATAGATACTCGTCCCAATTGCTCACCGATTCTGCCATTTTTTCTTACTGTGGCCAGTCTGCCAGAAGCGATATGTCACTAGCTGTGTATCATAAAAGAGTCATCGTTACTCCTCAAAGGGGTTACTCGAGATATCTTAATCGAAAACCTAGTAACGAGGCATTGGCTACCTTAAGAGAGTCATAGTTACTCGACCCAATTGCTCACTCAGTCCAACATTTTTTCTTACTGCGACCAGTCTGCCAGAAGCGATATGTCACTAGTTGTGTATTATAAAAGAGTGATCGCTACTCCCCCCAAGGGTTATTTGAGATATCTTAATCGAAACCCTAGTAACGAGGCATTGGCTGCCTTAAGAGAGTCATAGTTACTCGTCCCAATAGCTCAACCAGTCCAGCATTTTTTCTTACTGCAGCCAGTCTGCCAAAAGCGATATGTCACTAGTTGTGTATCATAAAAAAGTCATAGTTACTCCTCCGAGGGGTTATTCGAGATTTCTTAATCGAAACCCTAGTAACGAGGCATTGGCTGCCTTAAGAGAGTCATAGTTACTCGTATCAATTGCTCACCCAGTCCAACATTTTCTCTTACGGCAGCCAGTCTGCCAGAAGCAATTTGTCACTAGTTGTGTATCATAAAAGAGTCATCGTTTCTCCTCCCAGGGGTTATTGGAGATATCTTAATCGAAACCCTAGTAACGAGGCATTGGCTACCTTAAGAGAGTCATAGTTACTCGTCCCAATTGCTCACCCAGTCCAACATTTTGTCTGACTGCAGCCAGTCTGCCAGAAGCAATTTGTCACTAGTTGTGTATCATAAAAGAGTCATCGTTTCTCCTCCCAGTTGTTATTCGAGATAACTAAATCAAAACCCTAGTAACGAGGCATTGGCTACCTTAAGAGAGTCATAGTTACTCGTCCCAATAGCTCAACCAGTCCAACATTTTTTCTTACTGCAGCATGTCTGCCAAAAGCGATATGTCACTAGTTGTGTATCATAAAAGAGTCATCGTTACTCCTCAAAGGGGTTATTCGAGATATCTTAATCGAAACCCAGTAACGAGGCATTGGCTACCTTAAGAGAGTCATAGTTACTCGTCCCAATGGCTCACACAGTCTGCCATTTTTTCTTACTGCAGCCAGTCTGCCAGAAGCGATATGTCACTAGCTGTGTATCATAAAAGAGTCGTCGTTACTCCTCCGAGGGGTTATTCGAGATATCTTAATCGAAACCCTAGTAACGAGGCATTGGCTACCTTAAGAGAGTCATAGTTACTCGTCCCAATTGCTCACCCAGTCTGCCATTTTGTCTTACTGTGGCCAGTGTGCCAGAAGCGATATGTCACTAGTTGTGTATCATAAAAGAGTCATCGTTACTCCTCCCAGGGGTTATTCGAGATATCTTAATCGAAACCCTAGTAACGAGGCATTGGCTACCTAAAGAGAGTCATAGTTACTCGTCCCAATTGCTCACCGATTCTGCCATTTTTTCTTACTGTGGCCAGTCTGCCAGAAGCGATATGTCACTAGCTGTGTATCATAAAAGAGTCATCGTTACTCCTCAAAGGGGTTATTCGAGATATCTTAATCGAAACCCTAGTAACGGTGCATTGGCTACCTAAAGAGAGTCATAGTTACTCGTCAAAATTGCTCACCCAGTCCAACATTTATTCTTACTGCGACCAGTCTGCCAGAAGCGATATGTCACTAGTTGTGTATCATAAAAGTGTCATCGTTACTCCTCCCGGGGGTTATTCGAGATATCTTAATCGAAACCCTAGTAACGAGGCATTGGCTACCTAAAGAGAGTCATAGTTACTCGTCCTAATTGCTCACCGATTCTGCCATTTTTTCTTACTGTGGCCAGTCTGCCAGTAGCGATATGTCACTAGCTGTGTATCATAAAAGAGTCATCGTTACTCCTCAAAGGGGCTATTCGAGATATCTTAATCGAAACCCTAGTAACGAGGCATTGGCTACCTTAAGAGAGTCATAGTTACTCGTCCCAATTGCTCACACAGTCTGCCATTTTTTCATACTGCGGCCAGTCTGCCAGAAGCGATTTGTCACTAGTTGTGTATCATAAAAAAGTCATCGTTACTCCACCCAGGGGTTATTCGAAATATCTTAATCGAAACCCTAGTAACGAGGCATTGGCTACCTTAAGAGAGTCAAAGTTACTCGTCCCAATTGCTCACCCAGTCCAACATTTTCTCTTACTGCAGCCAGTCTGCCAGAAGCAATATGTCACTAGTTGTGTATCATAAAAGAGTCATCGTTTCTCCTCCCAGGGGTTATTCGATATATCTTAATCGAAACCCTAGTAACGAGGCATTGGCTACCTTAAGAGAGTCATAGTTACTCGTCCCAATTGATCACCCAGTCCAACATTTTCTCTTACTGCAGCCAGTCAGCCAGAAGCAATTTGTCACTAGTTGTGTATCATAAAATAGTCATCGTTTCTTCTCCCAGTTGTTATTCGAGATAACTTAATCGAAACCCTAGTAACGAGGCATTGGCTACCTTAAGAGAGTCATAGTTACTCGTCCCAATAGCTCAACCAGTCCAACATTTTTTCTTACTGCAGCCAGTCTGCCAAAAGCGATATGTCACTAGTTGTGTATCATAAAAGAGTCATCGTTACTCCTCAAAGGGGTTATTCGAGATATCTTAATCGAAACCCTAGTAACGAGGCATTGGCTACCTTAAGAGAGTCATAGGTACTCGTCCCAATTGCTCACCCAGTCTGCCATTTTGTCTTACTGTGGCCAGTCTGCCAGAAGCGATATGTCACTAGTTGTGTATCATAAAAGAGTCATCGTTACTCCTCCCAGGGGTTATTCGAGATATCTTAATCGAAACCCTAGTAACGAGGCATTGGCTACCTAAAGAGAGTCATAGTTACTCGTCCCAAATGCTCACCGATTCTGCCATTTTTTCTTACTGTGGCCAGTCTGCCAGAAGCGATATGTCACTAGCTGTGTATTATAAAAGAGTCATCGTTACTCTTCCCAGGGGTTATTCGAGATATCTTAATCGAAACCCTAGTAACGACGCATTGGCAACCTTAAGAGAGTCCTAGTTACTCGTCCCAATTGCTCACACAGTCTGCCATTTTTTCTTACTGCGGCCAGTCTGCCAGATGCGATATGTCACTAGTTGTGTATCATAAAAGAGTCGTCGTTACTCCTCCGAAGGGTTATTCGAGATATCTTAATCGAAACCCTAGTAACGAGGCATTGGCTGCCTTAAGAGAGTCATAGTTACTCGTCCCAATAGCTCAACCAGTCCAGCATTTTTTCTCACTGCAGCCAGTCTGCCAAAAGCGATATGTCACTAGTTGTGTATCATAAAAAAGTCATAGTTACTCCTCCGAGGGGTTATTCGAGATATCTTAATCGAAACCCTAGTAACGAGGCATTGGCTGCCTTAAGAGAGTCATAGTTACTCGTATCAATTGCTCACCCAGTCCAACATTTTCTCTTACGGCAGCCAGTCTTCCAGAAGCAATTTGTCACTAGTTGTGTATCATAAAAGAGTCATCGTTTCTCCTCCCAGGGGTTATTCGAGATATCTTAATCGAAACCCTAGTAACGAGGCATTGGCTATCTTAAGGGAGTCATAGGTACTCGTCCCAATTGCTCACCCAGTCTGCCATTTTGTCTTACTGTGGCCAGTCTGCCAGAAGCGATATGTCGCTAGTTGTGTATCATAAAAGAGTCATCGTTACTCCTCAAAGGGGTTATTCGAGATATCTTAATCGAAACCCTAGTAACGAGGCAATGGCTACCTAAAGAAAGTCATAGTTACTCGTCCCAATTGCTCACCGATTCTGCCATTTTTTCTTACTGTGGCCAGTCTGCCAGAAGCGATATGTCACTAGTTGTGTATCATAAAAGAGTCATCGTTACTCCTCAAAGGGGTTACTCGAGATATCTTAATCGAAACCCTAGTAACGGGGCATTGGCTACCTTAAGAGAGTCATAGTTACTCGTCCCAATTGCTCACACAGTCTGCCATTTTTTCTTACTGCGGCCAGTCTGCCAGAAGCGATATGTCACTAGCTGTGTATCATAAAAGAGTCATCGTTACTCCTCCCAGGGGTTATTCGAGATATCTTATTCGAAAACCTAGTAACGAGGCATTGGCTACCTTAAGAGAGTCATAGTTACTCGTCCCAATTGCTCACTCAGTCCAACATTTTTTCTTACTGCGACCAGTCTGCCAGAAGCGATATGTCACTAGTTGTGTATCATAAAAGAGTGATCGCTACTCCCCCCAAGGGTTATTTGAGATATCTTAATCGAAACCCTAGTAACGAGGCATTGGCTGCCTTAAGAGAGTCATAGTTACTCGTCCCAATAGCTCAACCAGTCCAGCATTTTTTCTTACTGCAGCCAGTCTGCCAAAAGCGATATGTCACTAGTTGTGTATCATAAAAAAGTCATAGTTACTCCTCCGAGGGGTTATTCGAGATATCTTAATCGAAACCCTAGTAACGAGGCATTGGCTGCCTTAAGAGAGTCATAGTTACTCGTATCAATTGCTCACCCAGTCCAACATTTTCTCTTAGGGCAGCCAGTCTGCCAGAAGCAATTTGTCATTAGTTGTGTATCATAAAAGAGTCATCGTTTCTCCTCCCAGGGGTTATTCGAGATATCTTAATCGAAACCCTAGTAACGAGGCATTGGCTACCTTAAGAGAGTCATAGTTACTCGTCCCAATTGATCACCCAGTCCAACATTTTCTCTTACTGCAGCCAGTCAGCCAGAAGCAATTTGTCACTAGTTGTGTATCATAAAATAGTCATCGTTTCTTCTCCCAGTTGTTATTCGAGATAACTTAATCGAAACCCTAGTAACGAGGCATTGGCTACCTTAAGAGAGTCATAGTTACTCGTCCCAATAGCTCAACCAGTCCAACATTTTTTCTTACTGCAGCCAGTCTGCCAAAAGCGATATGTCACTAGTTGTGTATCATAAAAGAGTCATCGTTACTCCTCAAAGGGGTTATTCGAGATATCTTAATCGAAACCCTAGTAACGAGGCATTGGCTACCTTAAGAGAGTCATAGGTACTCGTCCCAATTGCTCACCCAGTCTGCCATTTTGTCTTACTGTGGCCAGTCTGCCAGAAGCGATATGTCACTAGTTGTGTATCATAAAAGAGTCATCGTTACTCCTCCCAGGGGTTATTCGAGATATCTTAATCGAAACCCTAGTAACGAGGCATTGGCTACCTAAAGAGAGTCATAGTTACTCGTCCCAAATGCTCACCGATTCTGCCATTTTTTCTTACTGTGGCCAGTCTGCCAGAAGCGATATGTCACTAGCTGTGTATTATAAAAGAGTCATCGTTACTCTTCCCAGGGGTTATTCGAGATATCTTAATCGAAACCCTAGTAACGACGCATTGGCAACCTTAAGAGAGTCCTAGTTACTCGTCCCAATTGCTCACACAGTCTGCCATTTTTTCTTACTGCGGCCAGTCTGCCAGATGCGATATGTCACTAGTTGTGTATCATAAAAGAGTCGTCGTTACTCCTCCGAAGGGTTATTCGAGATATCTTAATCGAAACCCTAGTAACGAGGCATTGGCTGCCTTAAGAGAGTCATAGTTACTCGTCCCAATAGCTCAACCAGTCCAGCATTTTTTCTTACTGCAGCCAGTCTGCCAAAAGCGATATGTCACTAGTTGTGTATCATAAAAAAGTCATAGTTACTCCTCCGAGGGGTTATTCGAGATATCTTAATCGAAACCCTAGTAACGAGGCATTGGCTGCCTTAAGAGAGTCATAGTTACTCGTATCAATTGCTCACCCAGTCCAACATTTTCTCTTACGGCAGCCAGTCTTCCAGAAGCAATTTGTCACTAGTTGTGTATCATAAAAGAGTCATCGTTTCTCCTCCCAGGGGTTATTCGAGATATCTTAATCGAAACCCTAGTAACGAGGCATTGGCTATCTTAAGGGAGTCATAGGTACTCGTCCCAATTGCTCACCCAGTCTGCCATTTTGTCTTACTGTGGCCAGTCTGCCAGAAGCGATATGTCGCTAGTTGTGTATCATAAAAGAGTCATCGTTACTCCTCAAAGGGGTTATTCGAGATATCTTAATCGAAACCCTAGTAACGAGGCAATGGCTACCTAAAGAAAGTCATAGTTACTCGTCCCAATTGCTCACCGATTCTGCCATTTTTTCTTACTGTGGCCAGTCTGCCAGAAGCGATATGTCACTAGTTGTGTATCATAAAAGAGTCATCGTTACTCCTCAAAGGGGTTACTCGAGATATCTTAATCGAAACCCTAGTAACGGGGCATTGGCTACCTTAAGAGAGTCATAGTTACTCGTCCCAATTGCTCACACAGTCTGCCATTTTTTCTTACTGCGGCCAGTCTGCCAGAAGCGATATGTCACTAGCTGTGTATCATAAAAGAGTCATCGTTACTCCTCCCAGGGGTTATTCGAGATATCTTATTCGAAAACCTAGTAACGAGGCATTGGCTACCTTAAGAGAGTCATAGTTACTCGTCCCAATTGCTCACTCAGTCCAACATTTTTTCTTACTGCGACCAGTCTGCCAGAAGCGATATGTCACTAGTTGTGTATCATAAAAGAGTGATCGCTACTCCCCCCAAGGGTTATTTGAGATATCTTAATCGAAACCCTAGTAACGAGGCATTGGCTGCCTTAAGAGAGTCATAGTTACTCGTCCCAATAGCTCAACCAGTCCAGCATTTTTTCTTACTGCAGCCAGTCTGCCAAAAGCGATATGTCACTAGTTGTGTATCATAAAAAAGTCATAGTTACTCCTCCGAGGGGTTATTCGAGATATCTTAATCGAAACCCTAGTAACGAGGCATTGGCTGCCTTAAGAGAGTCATAGTTACTCGTATCAATTGCTCACCCAGTCCAACATTTTCTCTTAGGGCAGCCAGTCTGCCAGAAGCAATTTGTCATTAGTTGTGTATCATAAAAGAGTCATCGTTTCTCCTCCCAGGGGTTATTCGAGATATCTTAATCGAAACCCTAGTAACGAGGCATTGGCTACCTTAAGAGAGTCATAGTTACTCGTCCCAAATGCTCACCCAGTCTGCCATTTTGTCTTACTGTGGCCAGTCTGCCAGAAGCGATATGTCACTAGTTGTGTATCATAAAAGAGTCATCGTTACTCCTCCCAGGGGTTATTCGAGATATCTTAATCGAAACCCTAGTAACGAGGCATTGGCTACCTAAAGAGAGTTATAGTTACTCGTCCCAATTGCTCACAGATTCTGAAATTTTTCTTACTGTGGCCAGTCTGCCAGAAGCGATATGTCACTAGCTGTGTATCATAAAAGAGTCATCGTTACTCCTCAAAGGGGTTATTCGAGATATCTTAATCGACACCCTAGTAACGAGGCATTGGCTACCTTAAGAGAGTCATAGTTACTCTTCCCAATGGCTCACACAGTCTGCCATTTTTTCTTACTGCAGCCAGTCTGCCAGAAGCGATATGTCACAAGTTGTGTATCATAAAAGAGTGATCGCTACTCCTCCCAAGGGTTATTCGAGATATCTTAATCGAAACCCTAGTAATGAGGCATTGGCTGCCTTAAGAGAGTCATAGTTACTCGTCCCAATAGCTCAACCAGTCCAGCATTTTTTCTTACTGCAGCCAGTCTGCCAAAAGCGATATGTCACTAGTTGTGTATCATAAAAGAGTCATCGTTACTCCTCCGAGGGGTTGTTCGAGATATCTTAATCGAAACCCTAGTAACGAGGCATTGGCTGCCTTAAGAGAGTCATAGTTACTCGTATCAATTGCTCACCCAGTCCAACATTTTCTCTTACTGCAGCCAGTCTGCCAGAAGCAATTTGTCACTAGTTGTGTATCATAAAAGAGTCATCGTTTCTCCTCCGAGGGGTTATTCGAGATATCTTAATCGAAACCCTAGTAACGAGGCATTGGCTGCCTTAAGAGAGTCATAGTTACTCGTATCAATTGCTCACCCAGTCCAACATTTTCTCTTACGGCAGCCAGTCTGCCAGAAGCAATTTGTCATTAGTTGTGTATCATAAAAGAGTCATCGTTTCTCCTCCCAGGGGTTATTCGAGATATCTTAATCGAAACCCTAGTAATGAGGCATTGGCTGCCTTAAGAGAGTCATAGTTACTCGTCCCAATTGCTCACCCAGTCTGCCATTTTGTCTTACTGTGGCCAGTCTGCCAGAAGCGATATGTCACTAGTTGTGTATCATAAAAGAGTCGTCGTTACTCCTCCGAGGGGTTATTCGAGATATCTTAATCGAAACCCTAGTAACGAGGCATTGGCTACCTTAAAAGAGTCATAGTTACTCGTCCCAATTGCTCACCCAGGCCGCCATTTTGTCTTACTGTGGCCAGTGTGCCAGAAGCGATATGTCACTAGTTGTGTATCATAAAAGAGTCATCGTTACTCCTCCCAGGGGTTATTCGAGATATCTTAATCGAAACCCTAGTAACGAGGCATTGGCTACCTAAAGAGAGTCATAGTTACTCGTCCCAATTGCTCACCGATTCTGCCATTTTTTCTTACTGTGGCCAGTCTGCCAGAAGCGATATGTCACTAGCTGTGTATCATAAAAGAGTCATCGTTACTCCTCAAAGGGGTTATTCGAGATATCTTAATCGAAACCCTAGTAACGGTGCATTGGCTACCTAAAGAGAGTCATAGTTACTCGTCAAAATTGCTCACCCAGTCCAACATTTATTCTTACTGCGACCAGTCTGCCAGAAGCGATATGTCACTAGTTGTGTATCATAAAAGTGTCATCGTTACTCCTCCCGGGGGTTATTCGAGATATCTTAATCGAAACCCTAGTAACGAGGCATTGGCTACCTTAAGAGAGTCATAGTTACTCGTCCCAATTGCTCACCCAGTCCAACATTTTTTCTTACTGCAGCCAGTCTGCCAGAAGCGATATGTCACTAGTTGTGTATCATAAAAGAGTCATCGTTACTCCTCCCAGTGGTTATTCAAGATATCTTAATCGAAACCCTAGTAACGAGGCATTGGCTACCTAAAGAGAGTCATAGTTACTCGTCCTAATTGCTCACCGATTCTGCCATTTTTTCTTACTGTGGCCAGTCTGCCAGTAGCGATATGTCACTAGCTGTGTATCATAAAAGAGTCATCGTTACTCCTCAAAGGGGCTATTCGAGATATCTTAATCGAAACCCTAGTAACGAGGCATTGGCTACCTTAAGAGAGTCGTAGTTACTCGTCACAATTGCTCACACAGTCTGCCATTTTTTCATACTGCGGCCAGTCTGCCAGAAGCGATTTGTCACTAGTTGTGTATCATAAAAAAGTCATCGTTACTCCACCCAGGGGTTATTCGAGATATCTTAATCGAAACCCTAGTAACGAGGCATTGGCTACCTTAAGAGAGTCAAAGTTACTCGTCCCAATTGCTCACCCAGTCCAACATTTTCTCTTACTGCAGCCAGTCTGCCAGAAGCAATATGTCACTAGTTGTGTATCATAAAAGAGTCATCGTTTCTCCTCCCAGGGGTTATTCGATATATCTTAATCGAAACCCTAGTAACGAGGCATTGGCTACCTTAAGAGAGTCATAGTTACTCGTCCCAATTGATCACCCAGTCCAACATTTTCTCTTACTTCAGCCAGTCTGCCAGAAGCAATTTGTCACTAGTTGTGTATCATAAAAGAGTCATCGTTTCTTCTCCCAGTTGTTATTCGAGATAACTTAATCGAAACCCTAGTAACGAGGCATTGACTACCTTAAGAGAGTCATAGTTACTCGTCCCAATAGCTCAACCAGTCCAACATTTTTTCTTACTGCAACCAGTCTGCCAAAAGCGATATGTCACTAGTTGTGTATCATAAAATAGTCATCGTTACTCCTCAAAGGGGTTATTCGAGATATCTTAATCGAAACCCTAGTAACGAGGCATTGGCTACCTTAAGAGACTCATAGGTACTCGTCCCAATTGCTCACCCAGTCTGCCATTTTGTCTTACTGTGGCCAGTCTGCCAGAAGCAATATGTCACTAGTTGTGTATCATAAAAGAGTCATCGTTACTCCTCCCAGGGGTTATTCGAGATATCTTAATCGAAACCCTAGTAACGAGGCATTGGCTACCTAAAGAGAGTCATAGTTACTCGTCCCAAATGCTCACCGATTCTGCCATTTTTTCTTACTGTGGCCAGTCTGCCAGAAGCGATATGTCACTAGCTGTGTATTATAAAAGAGTCATCGTTACTCTTCCCAGGGGTTATTCGAGATATCTTAATCGAAACCCTAGTAACGACGCATTGGCAACCTTAAGAGAGTCCTAGTTACTCGTCCCAATTGCTCACACAGTCTGCCATTTTTTCTTACTGCGGCCAGTCTGCCAGATGCGATATGTCACTAGTTCTGTATCATAAAAGAGTCGTCGTTACTCCTCCGAAGGGTTATTCGAGATATCTTAATCGAAACCCTAGTAACGAGGCATTGGCTACCTTAAGAGAGTCATAGTTACTCGTCCCAATTGCCACCCAGTCCAACATTTTTTCTTACTGCGACCAGTCTGCCAGAAGCGATATGTCACTAGTTGTGTATCATAAAAGAGTGATCGCTACTCCTCCCAAGGGTTATTTGAGATATCTTAATCGAAACCCTAGTAACGAGGCATTGGCTGCCTTAAGAGAGTCATAGTTACTCGTCCCAATAGCTCAACCAGTCCAGCATTTTTTCTTACTGCAGCCAGTCTGCCAAAAGCGATATGTCACTAGTTGTGTATCATAAAAAAGTCATAGTTACTCCTCCGAGGGGTTATTCGAGATATCTTAATCGAAACCCTAGTAACGAGGCATTGGCTGCCTTAAGAGAGTCATAGTTACTCGTATCAATTGCTCACCCAGTCCAACATTTTCTCTTACGGCAGCCAGTCTGCCAGAAGCAATTTGTCACTAGTTGTGTATCATAAAAGAGTCATCGATTCTCCTCCCAGGGGTTATTCGAGATATCTTAATCGAAACCCTAGTAACGAGGCATTGGCTATCTTAAGGGAGTCATAGGTACTCGTCCCAATTGCTCACCCAGTCTGCCATTTTGTCTTACTGTGGCCAGTCTGCCAGAAGCGATATGTCGCTAGTTGTGTATCATAAAAGAGTCATCGTTACTCGTCAAAGGGGTTATTCGAGATATCTTAATCGAAACCCTAGTAACGAGGCAATGGCTACCTAAAGAAAGTCATAGTTACTCGTCCCAATTGCTCACCGATTCTGCCATTTTTTCTTACTGTGGCCAGTCTTCCAGAAGCGATATGTCACTAGCTGTGTATCATAAAAGAGTCATCGTTACTCCTCAAAGGGGTTACTCGAGATATCTTAATCGAAACCGTAGTAACGGGGCATTGGCTACCTTAAGAGAGTCATAGTTACTCGTCCCAATTGCTCACACAGTCTGCCATTTTTTCTTACTGCGGCCAGTCTGCCAGAAGCGATATGTCACTAGCTGTGTATCATAAAAGAGTCATCGTTACTCCTCCCAGGGGTTATTCGAGATATCTTAATCGAAAACCTAGTAACGAGGCATTGGCTACCTTAAGAGAGTCATAGTTACTCGTCCCAATTGCTCACTCAGTCCAACATTTTTTCTTACTGTGACCAGTCTGCCAGAAGCGATATGTCACTAGTTGTGTATCATAAAAGAGTGATCGCTACTCCCCCCAAGGGTTATTTGAGATATCTTAATCGAAACCCTAGTAACGAGGCATTGGCTGCCTTAAGAGAGTCATAGTTACTCGTCCCAATAGCTCAACCAGTCCAGCATTTTTTCTTACTGCAGCCAGTCTGCCAAAAGCGATATGTCACTAGTTGTGTATCATAAAAAAGTCATAGTTACTCCTCCGAGGGGTTATTCGAGATATCTTAATCGAAACCCTAGTAACGAGGCATTGGCTGCCTTAAGAGAGTCATAGTTACTCGTATCAATTGCTCACCCAGTCCAACATTTTCTCTTACGGCAGCCAGTCTGCCAGAAGCAATTTGTCACTAGTTGTGTATCATAAAAGAGTCATCGTTTCTCCTCCCAGGGGTTATTCGAGATATCTTAATCGAAACCCTAGTAACGAGGCATTGGCTATCTTAAGGGAGTCATAGGTACTCGTCCCAATTGCTCACCCAGTCTGCCATTTTGTCTTACTGTGGCCAGTCTGCCAGAAGCGATATGTCACTAGTTGTGTATCATAAAAGAGTCATCGTTACTCCTCAAAGGGGTTATTCGAGATATCTTAATCGAAACCCTAGTAACGAGGCAATGGCTACCTAAAGAAAGTCATAGTTACTCGTCCCAATTGCTCACCGATTCTGCCATTTTTTCTTACTGTGGCCAGTCTGCCAGAAGCGATATGTCACTAGCTGTGTATCATAAAAGAGTCATCGTTACTCCTCAAAGGGGTTACTCGAGATATCTTAATCGAAACCCTAGTAACGGGGCATTAGCTACCTTAAGAGAGTCATAGTTACTCGTCCCAATTACTCACACAGTCTGCCATTTTTTCTTACTGCGGCCAGTCTGCCAGAAGCGATACTTCACTAGCTGTGTATCATAAAAGAGTCATCGTTACTCCTCCCAGGGGTTATTCGAGATATATTAATCGAAAACCTAGTAACGAGGCATTGGCTACCTTAAGAGAGTCATAGTTACTCGTCCCAATTGCTCACTCAGTCCAACATTTTTTCTTACTGCAGCCAGTCTGCCAGATGCGATATGTCACTAGTTGTGTATCATAAAAGAGTCGTCGTTACTCCTCCGAGGGGTTTTTCGAGATATCTTAATCGAAATCCTAGTAACGAGGCATTGGCTATCTTAAGAGAGTCATAGTTACTCGTCCCAATTGCTCACCCAGTCTGGCATTTTGTCTTACTGTGGCCAGTGTGCCAGAAGCGATATGTCACTAGTTGTGTATCATAAAAGAGTCATCGTTACTCCTCCCAGGGGTTATTCGAGATATCTTAATCGAAACCCTAGTAACGAGGCATTGGCTACCTAAAGAGAGTCATAGTTACTCGTCCCAATTGCTCACCCAGTCCAACATTTTCTCTTACTGCAGCCAGTCTGCCAGAAGCAATTTGTCACTAGTTGTGTATCATAAAAGAGTCATCGTTACTCCTCCCAGGGGTTATTCGAGATATCTTAATCGAAACCCTAGTAACGAGGCATTGGCTACCTTAAGAGAGTCATAGTTACTCGTCCCAATTGCTCACCCAGTCCAACATTTTCTCTTACTGCAGCCAGTCTGCCAGAAGCAATTTGTCACTAGTTGTGTATCATAAAAGAGTCATCGTTTCTCCTCCCAGGGGTTATTCGATATATCTTAATCGAAACCCTAGTAACGAGGCATTGGCTACCTTAAGAGAGTCATAGTTACTCGTCCCAATTGCTCACCCAGTCCAACATTTTGTCTGACTGCAGCCAGTCTGCCAGAAGCAATTTGTCACTAGTTGTGTATCATAAAAGAGTCATCGTTTCTCCTCCCAGTTGTTATTCGAGATAACTAAATCGAAACCCTAGTAACGAGGCATTGGCTACCTTAAGAGAGTCATAGTTACTCGTCCCAATAGCTCAACCAGTCCAACATTTTTTCTTACTGCAGCATGTCTGCCAAAAGCGATATGTCACTAGTTGTGTATCATAAAAGAGTCATCGTTACTCCTCAAAGGGGTTATTCGAGATATCTTAATCGAAACCCAGTAACGAGGCATTGGCTACCTTAAGAGAGTCATAGTTACTCGTCCCAATGGCTCACACAGTCGGTCATTTTTTCTTACTGCAGCCAGTCTGCCAGAAGCGATATGTCACTAGTTGTGTATCATAAAAGAGTCGTCGTTACTCCTCCGAGGGGTTATTCGAGATATCTTAATCGAAACCCTAGTAACGAGGCATTGGCTACCTAAAGAGAGTCATAGTTACTCGTCCCAATTGCTCACCGATTCTGCCATTTTTTCTTACTGTGGCCAGTCTGCCAGAAGCGATATGTCACTAGCTGTGTATCATAAAAGAGTCATCGTTACTCCTCCCAGTGGTTATTCAAGATATCTTAATCGAAACCCTAGTAACGAGGCATTGGCTACCTAAAGAGAGTCATAGTTACTCGTCCTAATTGCTCACCGATTCTGCCATTTTTTCTTACTGTGGCCAGTCTGCCAGTAGCGATATGTCACTAGCTGTGTATCATAAAAGAGTCATCGTTACTCCTCAAAGGGGTTATTCGAGATATCTTAATCGAAACCCTAGTAACGAGGCATTGGCTACCTTAAGAGAGTCAAAGTTACTCGTCCCAATTGCTCACCCAGTCCAACATTTTCTCTTACTGCAGCCAGTCTGCCAGAAGCAATATGTCACTAGTTGTGTATCATAAAAGAGTCATCGTTTCTCCTCCCAGGGGTTATTCGATATATCTTAATCGAAACCCTAGTAACGAGGCATTGGCTACCTTAAGAGAGTCATAGTTACTCGTCCCAATTGATCACCCAGTCCAACATTTTCTCTTACTGCAGCCAGTCTGCCAGAAGCAATTTGTCACTAGTTGTGTATCATAAAAGAGTCATCGTTTCTTCTCCCAGTTGTTATTCGAGATAACTTAATCGAAACCCTAGTAACGAGGCATTGGCTACCTTAAGAGAGTCATAGTTACTCGTCCCAATAGCTCAACCAGTCCAACATTTTTTCTTACTGCAGCCAGTCTGCCAAAAGCGATATGTCACTAGTTGTGTATCATAAAAGAGTCATCGTTACTCCTCAAAGGGGTTATTCGAGATATCTTAATCGAAACCCTAGTAACGAGGCATTGGCTACCTTAAGAGAGTCATAGGTACTCGTCCCAATTGCTCACCCAGTCTGCCATTTTGTCTTACTGTGGCCAGTCTGCCAGAAGCGATATGTCACTAGTTGTGTATCATAAAAGAGTCATCGTTACTCCTCCCAGGGGTTATTCGAGATATCTTAATCGAAACCCTAGTAACGAGGCATTGGCTACCTAAAGAGAGTCATAGTTACTCGTCCCAAATGCTCACCGATTCTGCCATTTTTTCTTACTGTGGCCAGTCTGCCAGAAGCGAAATGTCACTAGCTGTGTATTATATAAGAGTCATCGTTACTCTTCCCAGGGGTTATTCGAGATATCTTAATCGAAACCCTAGTAACGACGCATTGGCAACCTTAAGAGAGTCCTAGTTACTCGTCCCAATTGCTCACACAGTCTGCCATTTTTTCTTACTGCGGCCAGTCTGCCAGATGCGATATGTCACTAGTTGTGTATCATAAAAGAGTCGTCGTTACTCCTCCGAAGGGTTATTCGAGATATCTTAATCGAAACCCTAGTAACGAGGCATTGGCTACCTTAAGAGAGTCATAGTTACTCGTCCCAATTGCTCACTCAGTCCAACATTTTTTCTTACTGCGACCAGTCTGCCAGAAGCGATATGTCACTAGTTGTGTATCATAAAAGAGTGATCGCTACTCCCCCCAAGGGTTATTTGAGATATCTTAATCGAAACCCTAGTAACGAGGCATTGGCTGCCTTAAGAGAGTCATAGTTACTCGTCCCAATAGCTCAACCAGTCCAGCATTTTTTCTTACTGCAGCCAGTCTGCCAAAAGCGATATGTCACTAGTTGTGTATCATAAAAGAGTCATCGTTACTCCTCCCAGGGGTTATTCGAGATATCTTAATCGAAACCCTAGTAACGAGGCATTGGCTACCTTAAGAGAGTCATAGTTACTCGTCCCAAATGCTCACCGATTCTGCCATTTTTTCTTACTGTGGCCAGTCTGCCAGAAGCGAAATGTCACTAGCTGTGTATTATATAAGAGTCATCGTTACTCTTCCCAGGGGTTATTCGAGATATCTTAATCGAAACCCTAGTAACGACGCATTGGCAACCTTAAGAGAGTCCTAGTTACTCGTCCCAATTGCTCACACAGTCTGCCATTTTTTCTTACTGCGGCCAGTCTGCCAGATGCGATATGTCACTAGTTGTGTATCATAAAAGAGTCGTCGTTACTCCTCCGAAGGGTTATTCGAGATATCTTAATCGAAACCCTAGTAACGAGGCATTGGCTACCTTAAGAGAGTCATAGTTACTCGTCCCAATTGCTCACTCAGTCCAACATTTTTTCTTACTGCGACCAGTCTGCCAGAAGCGATATGTCACTAGTTGTGTATCATAAAAGAGTGATCGCTACTCCCCCCAAGGGTTATTTGAGATATCTTAATCGAAACCCTAGTAACGAGGCATTGGCTGCCTTAAGAGAGTCATAGTTACTCGTCCCAATAGCTCAACCAGTCCAGCATTTTTTCTTACTGCAGCCAGTCTGCCAAAAGCGATATGTCACTAGTTGTGTATCATAAAAAAGTCATAGTTACTCCTCCGAGGGGTTATTCGAGATATCTTAATCGAAACCCTAGTAACGAGGCATTGGCTGCCTTAAGAGAGTCATAGTTACTCGTATCAATTGCTCACCCAGTCCAACATTTTCTCTTACGGCAGCCAGTCCGCCAGAAGCAATTTGTCACTAGTTGTGTATCATAAAAGAGTCATCGTCTCTCCTCCCAGGGGTTATTCGAGATATCTTAATCGAAACCCTAGTAACGAGGCATTGGCTATCTTAAGGGAGTCATAGGTACTCGTCCCAATTGCTCACCCAGTCTGCCATTTTGTCTTACTGTGGCCAGTCTGCCAGAAGCGATATGTCACTAGTTGTGTATCATAAAAGAGTCATCGTTACTCCTCAAAGGGGTTATTCGAGATATCTTAATCGAAACCCTAGTAACGAGGCAATGGCTACCTAAAGAAAGTCATAGTTACTCGTCCCAATTGCTCACCGATTCTGCCATTTTTTCTTACTGTGGCCAGTCTGCCAGAAGCGATATGTCACTAGCTGTGTATCATAAAAGAGTCATCGTTACTCCTCAAAGGGGTTACTCGAGATATCTTAATCGAAACCCTAGTAACGGGGCATTGGCTACCTTAAGAGAGTCATAGTTACTCGTCCCAATTACTCACACAGTCTGCCATTTTTTCTTACTGCGGCCAGTCTGCCAGAAGCGATACTTCACTAGCTGTGTATCATAAAAGAGTCATCGTTACTCCTCCCAGGGGTTATTCGAGATATCTTAATCGAAAACCTAGTAACGAGGCATTGGCTACCTTAAGAGAGTCATAGTTACTCGTCCCAATTGCTCACTCAGTCCAACATTTTTTCTTACTGCAGCCAGTCTGCCAGATGCGATATGTCACTAGTTGTGTATCATAAAAGAGTCGTCGTTACTCCTCCGAGGGGTTTTTCGAGATATCTTAATCGAAATCCTAGTAACGAGGCATTGGCTACCTTAAGAGAGTCATAGTTACTCGTCCCAATTGCTCACCCAGTCCTACATTTTTTCATATTACGAAAAGTCTGCCAGAAGCGATATGTCACTAGTTGTGTATCATAAAAGAGTGATCGTTATTCCTCCCAGGGGTTATTCGAGATATCTTAATCGAAACCCTAGTAACGAGGCATTGGCTACCTTAAGAGTGTCATAGTTACTCGTCCCAATAGCTCAACCAGTCCAACATTTTTTCTTACTGCAGCCAGTCTGCCAGAAGCGATATGTCACTAGCTGTGTATCATAAAAGAGTAATCGTTACTCCTCAAAGGGGTTATTCGAGATATCTTAATCGAAACCCTAGTAACGAGGCATTGGCTACCTTCAGAGAGTCATAGTTACTCGTCCCAATGGCTCACACAGTCTGCCATTATTTCTTACTGCAGCCAGTCTGCCAGAAGCGATATGTCACTAGTTGTGTATCATAAAAAAGTCGTCGTTACTCCTCCGAGGGGTTATTCGAGATATCTTAATCGAAACCCTAGTAACGAGGCATTGGCTACCTTAAGAGAGTCATAGTTACTCGTCCCAATTGCTCACCGATTCTGCCATTTTTTCTTACTGTGGCCATTCTGCCAGTAGCAATTTGTCACTAGTTGTGTATCATAAAAGAGTCATCGTTACTCCTCCCAGGGGTTATTCGAGATATCTTAATCGAAACCCTAGTAACGAGGCATTGGCTACCTTAAGAGAGTCATAGTTACTCGTCCCAATTGCTCACCCAGTCCAACATTTTCTCTTACTGCAGCCAGTCTGCCAGAAGCAATTTGTCACTAGTTGTGTATCATAAAAGAGTCATCGTTTCTTCTCCCAGTTGTTATTCGAGATAACTTAATCGAAACCCTAGTAACGAGGCATTGGCTACCTTAAGAGAGTCATAGTTACTCGTCCCAATAGCTCAACCAGTCCAACATTTTTTCTTACTGCAGCCAGTCTGCCAAAAGCGATATGTCACTAGTTGTGTATCATAAAAGAGTCATCGTTACTCCTCAAAGGGGTTATTCGAGATATCTTAATCGAAACCCTAGTAACGAGGCATTGGCTACCTTAAGAGAGTCATAGGTACTCGTCCCAATTGCTCACCCAGTCTGCCATTTTGTCTTACTGTGGCCAGTCTGCCAGAAGCGATATGTCACTAGTTGTGTATCATAAAAGAGTCATCGTTACTCCTCCCAGGGGTTATTCGAGATATCTTAATCGAAACCCTAGTAACGAGGCATTGGCTACCTAAAGAGAGTCATAGTTACTCGTCCCAAATGCTCACCGATTCTGCCATTTTTTCTTACTGTGGCCAGTCTGCCAGAAGCGAAATGTCACTAGCTGTGTATTATATAAGAGTCATCGTTACTCTTCCCAGGGGTTATTCGAGATATCTTAATCGAAACCCTAGTAACGACGCATTGGCAACCTTAAGAGAGTCCTAGTTACTCGTCCCAATTGCTCACACAGTCTGCCATTTTTTCTTACTGCGGCCAGTCTGCCAGATGCGATATGTCACTAGTTGTGTATCATAAAAGAGTCGTCGTTACTCCTCCGAAGGGTTATTCGAGATATCTTAATCGAAACCCTAGTAACGAGGCATTGGCTACCTTAAGAGAGTCATAGTTACTCGTCCCAATTGCTCACTCAGTCCAACATTTTTTCTTACTGCGACCAGTCTGCCAGAAGCGATATGTCACTAGTTGTGTATCATAAAAGAGTGATCGCTACTCCCCCCAAGGGTTATTTGAGATATCTTAATCGAAACCCTAGTAACGAGGCATTGGCTGCCTTAAGAGAGTCATAGTTACTCGTCCCAATAGCTCAACCAGTCCAGCATTTTTTCTTACTGCAGCCAGTCTGCCAAAAGCGATATGTCACTAGTTGTGTATCATAAAAGAGTCATCGTTACTCCTCCCAGGGGTTATTCGAGATATCTTAATCGAAACCCTAGTAACGAGGCATTGGCTACCTAAAGAGAGTCATAGTTACTCGTCCCAAATGCTCACCGATTCTGCCATTTTTTCTTACTGTGGCCAGTCTGCCAGAAGCGAAATGTCACTAGCTGTGTATTATATAAGAGTCATCGTTACTCTTCCCAGGGGTTATTCGAGATATCTTAATCGAAACCCTAGTAACGACGCATTGGCAACCTTAAGAGAGTCCTAGTTACTCGTCCCAATTGCTCACACAGTCTGCCATTTTTTCTTACTGCGGCCAGTCTGCCAGATGCGATATGTCACTAGTTGTGTATCATAAAAGAGTCGTCGTTACTCCTCCGAAGGGTTATTCGAGATATCTTAATCGAAACCCTAGTAACGAGGCATTGGCTACCTTAAGAGAGTCATAGTTACTCGTCCCAATTGCTCACTCAGTCCAACATTTTTTCTTACTGCGACCAGTCTGCCAGAAGCGATATGTCACTAGTTGTGTATCATAAAAGAGTGATCGCTACTCCCCCCAAGGGTTATTTGAGATATCTTAATCGAAACACTAGTAACGAGGCATTGGCTGCCCTAAGAGAGTCATAGTTACTCGTCCCAATAGCTCAACCAGTCCAGCATTTTTTCTTACTGCAGCCAGTCTGCCAAAAGCGATATGTCACTAGTTGTGTATCATAAAAAAGTCATAGTTACTCCTCCGAGGGGTTATTCGAGATATCTTAATCGAAACCCTAGTAACGAGGCATTGGCTGCCTTAAGAGAGTCATAGTTACTCGTATCAATTGCTCACCCAGTCCAACATTTTCTCTTACGGCAGCCAGTCTGCCAGAAGCAATTTGTCACTAGTTGTGTATCATAAAAGAGTCATCGTTTCTCCTCCCAGGGGTTATTCGAGATATCTTAATCGAAACCCTAGTAACGAGGCATTGGCTATCTTAAGGGAGTCATAGGTACTCGTCCCAATTGCTCACCCAGTCTGCCATTTTGTCTTACTGTGGCCAGTCTGCCAGAAGCGATATGTCACTAGTTGTGTATCATAAAAGAGTCATCGTTACTCCTCAAAGGGGTTATTCGAGATATCTTAATC
Organism: Schistocerca gregaria; assembly: GCF_023897955.1. Taxonomy (NCBI): domain Eukaryota; kingdom Metazoa; phylum Arthropoda; class Insecta; order Orthoptera; family Acrididae; genus Schistocerca; species Schistocerca gregaria. The sequence goes on from NC_064931.1 coordinate 8,748,160, forward strand.
GAAACCCTAGTAACGAGGCAATGGCTACCTAAAGAAAGTCATAGTTACTCGTCCCAATTGCTCACCGATTCTGCCATTTTTTCTTACTGTGGCCAGTCTGCCAGAAGCGATATGTCACTAGCTGTGTATCATAAAAGAGTCATCGTTACTCCTCAAAGGGGTTACTCGAGATATCTTAATCGAAACCCTAGTAACGGGGCATTGGCTACCTTAAGAGAGTCATAGTTACTCGTCCCAATTACTCACACAGTCTGCCATTTTTTCTTACTGCGGCCAGTCTGCCAGAAGCGATACTTCACTAGCTGTGTATCATAAAAGAGTCATCGTTACTCCTCCCAGGGGTTATTCGAGATATCTTAATCGAAAACCTAGTAACGAGGCATTGGCTACCTTAAGAGAGTCATAGTTACTCGTCCCAATTGCTCACTCAGTCCAACATTTTTTCTTACTGCAGCCAGTCTGCCAGATGCGATATGTCACTAGTTGTGTATCATAAAAGAGTCGTCGTTACTCCTCCGAGGGGTTTTTCGAGATATCTTAATCGAAATCCTAGTAACGAGGCATTGGCTACCTTAAGAGAGTCATAGTTACTCGTCCCAATTGCTCACCCAGTCCTACATTTTTTCATATTACGAAAAGTCTGCCAGAAGCGATATGTCACTAGTTGTGTATCATAAAAGAGTGATCGTTATTCCTCCCAGGGGTTATTCGAGATATCTTAATCGAAACCCTAGTAACGAGGCATTGGCTACCTTAAGAGTGTCATAGTTACTCGTCCCAATAGCTCAACCAGTCCAACATTTTTTCTTACTGCAGCCAGTCTGCCAGAAGCGATATGTCACTAGCTGTGTATCATAAAAGAGTAATCGTTACTCCTCAAAGGGGTTATTCGAGATATCTTAATCGAAACCCTAGTAACGAGGCATTGGCTACCTTAAGAGAGTCATAGTTACTCGTCCCAATGGCTCACACAGTCTGCCATTATTTCTTACTGCAGCCAGTCTGCCAGAAGCGATATGTCACTAGTTGTGTATCATAAAAAAGTCGTCGTTACTCCTCCGAGGGGTTATTCGAGATATCTTAATCGAAACCCTAGTAACGAGGCATTGGCTACCTTAAGAGAGTCATAGTTACTCGTCCCAATTGCTCACCGATTCTGCCATTTTTTCTTACTGTGGCCATTCTGCCAGTAGCAATTTGTCACTAGTTGTGTATCATAAAAGAGTCATCGTTACTCCTCCCAGGGGTTATTCGAGATATCTTAATCGAAACCCTAGTAACGAGGCATTGGCTACCTTAAGAGAGTCATAGTTACTCGTCCCAATTGCTCACCCAGTCCAACATTTTCCCTTACTGCAGCCAGTCTGCCAGAAGCAATTTGTCACTAGTTGTGTATCATAAAAGAGTCATCGTTTCTCCTCCCAGGGGTTATTCGATATATCTTAATCGAAACCCTAGTAACGAGGCATTGGCTACCTTAAGAGAGTCATAGTTACTCGTCCCAATTGCTCACCCAGTCCAACATTTTGTCTGACTGCAGCCAGTCTGCCAGAAGCAATTTGTCACTAGTTGTGTATCATAAAAGAGTCATCGTTTCTCCTCCCAGTTGTTATTCGAGATAACTAAATCGAAACCCTAGTAACGAGGCATTGGCTACCTTAAGAGAGTCATAGTTACTCGTCCCAATAGCTCAACCAGTCCAACATTTTTTCTTACTGCAGCATGTCTGCCAAAAGCGATATGTCACTAGTTGTGTATCATAAAAGAGTCGTCGTTACTCCTCCGAAGGGTTATTCGAGATATCTTAATCGAAACCCTAGTAACGAGGCATTGGCTACCTTAAGAGAGTCATAGTTACTCGTCCCAATTGCTCACCCAGTCCAACATTTATTCTTACTGCGACCAGTCTGCCAGAAGCGATATGTCACTAGTTGTGTATCATAAAAGAGTGATCGCTACTCCTCCCAAGGGTTATTTGAGATATCTTAATCGAAACCCTAGTAACGAGGCATTGGCTGCCTTAAGAGAGTCATAGTTACTCGTCCCAATAGCTCAACCAGTCCAGCATTTTTTCTTACTGCAGCCAGTCTGCCAAAAGCGATATGTCACTAGTTGTGTATCATAAAAAAGTCATAGTTACTCCTCCGAGGGGTTATTCGAGATATCTTAATCGAAACCCTAGTAACGAGGCATTGGCTGCCTTAAGAGAGTCTTAGTTACTCGTATCAATTGCTCACCCAGTCCAACATTTTCTCTTACGGCAGCCAGTCTGCCAGAAGCAATTTGTCACTAGTTGTGTATCATAAAAGAGTCATCGTTTCTCCTCCCAGGGGTTATTCGAGATATCTTAATCGAAACCCTAGTAACGAGGCATTGGCTATCTTAAGGGAGTCATAGGTACTCGTCCCAATTGCTCACCCAGTCTGCCATTTTGTCTTACTGTGGCCAGTCTGCCAGAAGCGATATGTCGCTAGTTGTGTATCATAAAAGAGTCATCGTTACTCCTCAAAGGGGTTATTCGAGATATCTTAATCGAAACCCTAGTAACGAGGCAATGGCTACCTAAAGAAAGTCATAGTTACTCGTCCCAATTGCTCACCGATTCTGCCATTTTTTCTTACTGTGGCCAGTCTGCCAGAAGCGATATGTCACTAGCTGTGTATCATAAAAGAGTCATCGTTACTCCTCAAAGGGGTTACTCGAGATATCTTAATCGAAACCCTAGTAACGGGGCATTGGCTACCTTAAGAGAGTCATAGTTACTCGTCCCAATTGCTCACACAGTCTGCCATTTTTTCTTACTGCGGCCAGTCTGCCAGAAGCGATATGTCACTAGCTGTGTATCATAAAAGAGTCATCGTTACTCCTCCCAGGGGTTATTCGAGATATCTTAATCGAAAACCTAGTAACGAGGCATTGGCCACCTTAAGAGAGTCATAGTTACTCGTCCCAATTGCTCACTCAGTCCAACATTTTTTCTTACTGCGACCAGTCTGCCAGAAGCGATATGTCACTAGTTGTGTATCATAAAAGAGTGATCGCTACTCCCCCCAAGGGTTATTTGAGATATCTTAATCGAAACCCTAGTAACGAGGCATTGGCTGCCTTAAGAGAGTCATAGTCACTCGTCCCAATAGCTCAACCAGTCCAGCATTTTTTCTTACTGCAGCCAGTCTGCCAAAAGCGATATGTCACTAGTTGTGTATCATAAAAAAGTCATAGTTACTCCTCCGAGGGGTTATTCGAGATATCTTAATCGAAACCCTAGTAACGAGGCATTGGCTGCCTTAAGAGAGTCATAGTTACTCGTATCAATTGCTCACCCAGTCCAACATTTTCTCTTACGGCAGCCAGTCTGCCAGAAGCAATTTGTCACTAGTTGTGTATCATAAAAGAGTCATCGTTTCTCCTCCCAGGGGTTATTCGAGATATCTTAATCGAAACCCTAGTAACGAGGCATTGGCTATCTTAAGGGAGTCATAGGTACTCGTCCCAATTGCTCACCCAGTCTGCCATTTTGTCTTACTGTGGCCAGTCTGCCAGAAGCGATATGTCACTAGTTGTGTATCATAAAAGAGTCATCGTTACTCCTCAAAGGGGTTATTCGAGATATCTTAATCGAAACCCTAGTAACGAGGCAATGGCTACCTAAAGAAAGTCATAGTTACTCGTCCCAATTGCTCACCGATTCTGCCATTTTTTCTTACTGTGGCCAGTCTGCCAGAAGCGATATGTCACTAGCTGTGTATCATAAAAGAGTCATCGTTACTCCTCAAAGGGGTTACTCGAGATATCTTAATCGAAACCCTAGTAACGGGGCATTGGCTACCTTAAGAGAGTCATAGTTACTCGTCCCAATTACTCACACAGTCTGCCATTTTTTCTTACTGCGGCCAGTCTGCCAGAAGCGATACCTCACTAGCTGTGTATCATAAAAGAGTCATCGTTACTCCTCCCAGGGGTTATTCGAGATATCTTAATCGAAAACCTAGTAACGAGGCATTGGCTACCTTAAGAGAGTCATAGTTACTCGTCCCAATTGCTCACTCAGTCCAACATTTTTTCTTACTGCAGCCAGTCTGCCAGATGCGATATGTCACTAGTTGTGTATCATAAAATAGTCGTCGTTACTCCTCCGAGGGTTTTTTCGAGATATCTTAATCGAAATCCTTGTAACGAGGCATTGGCTACCTTAAGAGAGTCATAGTTACTCGTCTTAATTGCTCACCCAGTCCTACATTTTTTCATATTACGAAAAGTCTGCCAGAAGCGATATGTCACTAGTTGTGTATCATAAAAGAGTGATCGTTATTCCTCCCAGGGGTTATTCGAGATATCTTAATCGAAACCCTAGTAACGAGGCATTGGCTACCTTAAGAGTGTCATAGTTACTCGTCCCAATAGCTCAACCAGTCCAACATTTTTTCTTACTGCAGCCAGTCTGCCAGAAGCGATATGTCACTAGCTGTGTATCATAAAAGAGTAATCGTTACTCCTCAAAGGGGTTATTCGAGATATCTTAATCGAAACCCTAGTAACGAGGCATTGGCTACCTTAAGAGAGTCATAGTTACTCGTCCCAATGGCTCACACAGTCTGCCATTATTTCTTACTGCAGCCAGTCTGCCAGAAGCGAGAGTCATAGTTACTCGTCCCAATGGCTCACACAGTCTGCCATTATTTCTTACTGCAGCCAGTCTGCCAGAAGCGATATGTCACTAGTTGTGTATCATAAAAAAGTCGTCGTTACTCCTCCGAGGGGTTATTCGAGATATCTTAATCGAAACCCTAGTAACGAGGCATTGGCTACCTTAAGAGAGTCATAGTTACTCGTCCCAATTGCTCACCCAGTCTGCCATTTTGTCTTACTGTGGCCAGTGTGCCAGAAGCGATATGTCACTAGTTGTGTATCATAAAAGAGTCATCGTTACTCCTCCCAGGGGTTATTCGAGATATCTTAATCGAAACCCTAGTAACGAGGCATTGGCTACCTAAAGAGAGTCATAGTTACTCGTCCCAATTGCTCACCCAGTCCAACATTTTCTCTTACTGCAGCCAGTCTTCCAGAAGCAATTTGTCACTAGTTGTGTATCATAAAAGAGTCATCGTTACTCCTCCCAGGGGTTATTCGAGATATCTTAATCGAAACCCTAGTAACGAGGCATTGGCTACCTTAAGAGAGTCATAGTTACTCGTCCCAATTGCTCACCCAGTCCAACATTTTTTCTTACTGCAGCCAGTCTGCCAGAAGCAATTTGTCACTAGTTGTGTATCATAAAAGAGTGATCGTTATTCCTCCCAGGGGTTATTCGAGATATCTTAATCGAAACCCTAGTAACGAGGCATTGGCTACCTTAAGAGTGTCATAGTTACTCGTCCCAATAGCTCAACCAGTCCAACATTTTTTCTTACTGCAGCCAGTCTGCCAGAAGCGATATGTCACTAGCTGTGTATCATAAAAGAGTAATCGTTACTCCTCAAAGGGGTTATTCGAGATATCTTAATCGAAACCCTAGTAACGAGGCATTGGCTACCTTAAGAGAGTCATAGTTACTCGTCCCAATGGCTCACACAGTCTGCCATTATTTCTTACTGCAGCCAGTCTGCCAGAAGCGAGAGTCATAGTTACTCGTCCCAATGGCTCACACAGTCTGCCATTATTTCTTACTGCAGCCAGTCTGCCAGAAGCGATATGTCACTAGTTGTGTATCATAAAAAAGTCGTCGTTACTCCTCCGAGGGGTTATTCGAGATATCTTAATCGAAACCCTAGTAACGAGGCATTGGCTACCTTAAGAGAGTCATAGTTACTCGTCCCAATTGCTCACCCAGTCCAACATTTTGTCTGACTGCAGCCAGTCTGCCAGAAGCAATTTGTCACTAGTTGTGTATCATAAAAGAGTCATCGTTTCTCCTCCCAGTTGTTATTCGAGATAACTAAATCGAAACCCTAGTAACGAGGCATTGGCTACCTTAAGAGAGTCATAGTTACTCGTCCCAATAGCTCAACCAGTCCAACATTTTTTCTTACTGCAGCATGTCTGCCAAAAGCGATATGTCACTAGTTGTGTATCATAAAAGAGTCATCGTTACTCCTCAAAGGGGTTATTCGAGATATCTTAATCGAAACCCAGTAACGAGGCATTGGCGACCTTAAGAGAGTCATAGGTACTCGTCCCAATTGCTCACCGATTCTGCCATTTTTTCTTACTGTGGCCAGTCTGTCAGAAGCGATATGTCACTAGCTGTGTATCATAAAAGAGTCATCGTTACTCCTCAAAGGGGTTATTCGAGATATCTTAATCGAAACCCTAGTAACGGGGCATTGGCTACCTTAAGAGAGTCATAGTTACTCGTCCCAATTGCTCACACAGTCTGCCATTTTTTCTTACAGCGGCCAGTCTGCCAGAAGCGATATGTCACTAGTTGTGTATAATAAAAGAGTCATCGTTACTCCTCCCAGGGGTTATTCGAGATATCTTAATCGAAACCCTAGTAACGAGGCATTGGCTACCTTTAGAGAGACATAGTTACTCGTCCCAATTGCTCACCCAGTCCAACATTTTTTCTTACTGCACCCAGTCTGCCAGATGCGATATGTCACTAGTTGTGTATCATAAAAGAGTCGTCGTTACTCCTCCGAGGGGTTTTTCGAGATATCTTAATCGAAACCCTAGTAACGAGGCATTGGCTACCTTTAGAGAGTCATAGGTACTCGTCCCAATTACTCACCTAGTCTGCCATTTTGTCTTACTGTGGCCAGTCTGCCAGAAGCGATATGTCACTATTTGTGTATCATAAAAGAGTCATCGTTACTCCTCCGAAGGGTTATTCGAGATATCTTAATCGAAACCCTAGTAACGAGGCATTGGCTACCTAATGAGAGTCATAGTTACTCGTCCCAATTGCTCACCGATTCTGCCATTTTTTCTTACTGTGGCCAGTCTGCCAGAAGCGATATGTCACTAGCTGTGTATCATAAAAGAGTCATCGTTACTCCTCAAAGGGGTAATTCGAGATATCTTAATCGAAACCCTAGTAACGAGGCATTGGCTACCTAAAGAGTGTCATAGTTACTCGTCAAAATTGCTCACCCAGTCCAACATTTATTCTTACTGCGACCAGTCTGCCAGAAGCGATATGTCACTAGTTGTGTATCATAAAAGAGTCATCGTTACTCCTCCCAGGGGTTATTCGAGATATCTTAATCGAAACCCTAGTAACGAGGCATTGGCTACCTTAAGAGAGTCATAGTTACTCGTCCCAATTGCTCACCCAGTCCAACATTTTTTCTTACTGCAGCCAGTCTGAAAGAAGCGATATGTCACTAGTTGTGTATCATAAAAGAGTCATCGTTACACCTCCCAGGGGTTATTCAAGATATCTTAATCGAAACCCTAGTAACGAGGCATTGGCTACCTAAAGAGAGTCATAGTTACTCGTCCCAATTGCTCACCGATTCTGCCATTTTTTCTTACTGTGGCCATTCTGCCAGTAGCGATATGTCACTAGCTGTCTATCATAAAAGAGTCATCGTTACTCCTGAAAGGGGTTATTCGAGATATCTTAATCGAAACCCTAGTAACGAGGCATTGGCTACCTTAAGAGAGTCATAGTTATTCGTCCCAATTGCTCACACAGTCTGCCATTTTTTCTTACTGTGGCCAGTCTGCCAGAAGCGATATGTCACTAGTTGTGTATCATAAAAAAGTCATCGTTACTCCTCCCAGGGGTTATTCGAGATATCTTAATCGAAACCCTAGTAACGAGGCATTGGCTACCTTAAGAGAGTCGTAGTTACTCGTCCCAATTGCTCACCCAGTCCAACATTTTCTCTTACTGCAGCCAGTCTGCCAGAAGCAATTTGTCACTAGTTGTGTATTATAAAAGAGTCATCGTTTCTCCTCCCAGGGGTTATTTGATATATCTTAATCGAAACCCTAGTAACGAGGCATTTGCTACCTTAAGAGAGTCATAGTTACTCGTCCCAATTGCTCACCCACTCCAACATTTTGTCTGACTGCAGCCAGTCTGCCAGAAGCAATTTGTCACTAGTTGTGTATCATAAAAGAGTCATCGTTTCTCCTCCCAGTTGTTATTCGAGATAACTTAATCGAAAACCTAGTAACGAGGCATTGGCTACCTTAAGAGAGTCATAGTTACTCGTTCCAATAGCTCAACCAGTCCAACATTTTTTCTTACTGCAGCCAGTCTGCCAAAAGCGATATGTCACTAGTTGTGTATCATAAAAGAGTCATCGTTACTCCTCAAAGGGGTTATTCGAGATATCTTAATCGAAACCCAGTAACGAGGCATTGGCTACCTTAAGAGAGTCATAGGTACTCGTCCCAATTGCTCACCCAGTCTGCCATTTTGTCTTACTGTGGCCAGTCTGCCAGAAGCGATATGTCACTAGCTGTGTATCATAAAAGAGTCATCGTTACTCTTCCCAGGGGTTATTCGAGATATCTTAATCGAAACCCTAGTAACGACGCATTGGCTACCTTAAGAGAGTCATAGTTACTCGTCCCAATTGCTCACACAGTCTGCCATTTTTTCTTACTGCGGCCAGTCTGCCAGATGCGATATGTCACTAGTTGTGTATCATAAAAGAGTCGTCGTTACTCCTCCGAGGGGTTATTCGAGATATCTTAATCGAAACCCTAGTAACGAGGCATTGGCTACCTTAAGAGAGTCTTAGTTACTCGTCCCAATTGCTCACCCAGTCCAACATTTTTTCTTACTGCGACCAGTCTGCCAGAAGCGATATGTCACTAGTTGTGTATCATAAAAGAGTGATCGCTACTCCTCCCAAGGGTTATTCGAGATATCTTAATCGAAACCCTACTAACGAGGCATTGGCTGCCTTAAGAGAGTCATAGTTACTCGTCCCAATAGCTCAACCAGTCCAGCATTTTTTCTTACTGCAGCCAGTCTGCCAAAAGCGATATGTCACTAGTTGTGTATCATAAAAGAGTCATCATTACTCCTCCGAGGGGTTATTCGAGATATCTTAATCGAAACCCTAGTAACGAGGCATTGGCTGCCTTAAGAGAGTCATAGTTACTCGTATCAATTGCTCACCCAGTCCAACATTTTCTCTTACTGCAGCCAGTCTGCCAGATGCAATTTGTCACTAGTTGTGTATCATAAAAGAGTCATCGTTTCTCCTCCCAGGGGTTATTCGAGATATCTTAATCGAAACCCTAGTAACGAGGCATTGGCTATCTTAAGGGAGTCATAGGTACTCGTCCCAATTGCTCACCCAGTCAACCATTTTGTCTTACTGTGGCCAGTCTGCCAGAAGCGATATGTCACTACTTGTGTATCATAATAGAGTCATCGTTACTCCTCAAATGGGTTATTCGAGATATCTTAATCGAAACCCTAGTAACGAGGCAATGGCTACCTAAAGAGAGTCATAGTTACTCGTCCCAGTTTCTCACCGATTCTGCCATTTTTTCTTACTGTGGCCAGTCTGCCAGAAGCGATATGTCACTAGCTGTGTATCATAAAAGAGTCATCGTTACTCCTCAAAGGGGTTATTCGAGATATCTTAATCGAAACCCTAGTAACGGGGCATTGGCTACATTAAGAGAGTCATAGTTACTCGTCCCAATTGCTCACACAGTCTGCCATTTTTTCTTACTGCGGCCAGTCTGCCAGAAGCGATATGTAACTAGTTGTGTATCATAAAAGAGTCATCGTTACTCCTCCCAGGGGTTATTCGAGATATCTTAATCGAAACCCTAGTAACGAGGCATTGGCTACCTTAAGAGAGTCATAGTTACTCGTCCCAATTGCTCACCCAGTCCAACTTTTTTCTTACTGCAGCCAGTCTGCCAGATGCGATATGTCACTAGTTGTGTATCATAAAATAGTCGTCGTTACTCCTCCGAGGGATTTTTCGAGATATCTTAATCGAAACCCTAGTAACGAGGCATTGGCTACCTTAAGAGAGTCATAGTTACTCGTCCCAATTGCTCACCCAGTCCTATATTTTTTCATACTGCGAAAAGTCTGCCAGAAGCGATATGTCACTAGTTGTGTATCATAAAAGAGTGATCGTTATTCCTCCCAGGGGTTATTCGACATATCTTAATCGAAACCCTAGTAACGAGGCATTGGCTACCTTAAGAGTGTCATAGTTACTCGTCCCAATAGCTCAACGAGTCCAACATTTTTGCTTACTGCAGCCAGTCTGCCAGAAGCGATATGTCACTAGTTGTGTATCATAAAAGAGTCATCGTTACTCCTCCGAGGGGTTATTCGAGATATCTTAATCGAAACCCTAGTAACGAGGCATTAGCTACCTTAAGAGAGTCATAGTTACTCGTCCCAATTGCTCACCCTGTCCACCATTTATTCTTACTGCGACCAGTCTGCCAGAAGCGATATGTCACTAGTTGTGTATCATAAAAGAGTCATCGTTACACTTCCGAGGGGTTATTCGAGATATCTTAATCGAAACACTAGTAACGAGGCATTGGCTACCTTAAGAGAGTCATAGTTACTCGTCCCAATTGCTCACCCAGTCTGCCATTTTCTCTTACTGTGGCCAGTCTGCCAGAAGCGATATGTCACTAGTTGTGTATCATAAAAGAGTCATCGTTACTCCTCCCAGGGGTTATTCGAGATATCTGAATCGAAAACCTAGTAACGAGGCATTGGCTACCTAAAGAGAGTCATAGTTACTCGTCCCATATGCTCACCGATTCTGCCATTTTTTCTTACTGTGGCAAGTCTGCCAGAAGCGATATGTCACTAGCTGTGTATCATAAAAGAGTCATCGTTACTCCTCAGAGGGGTTATTCGAGATATCGTAATCGAAACCCTAGTAACTAGGCATTGGCTACCTTAAGAGAGTCATAGTTACTCGTCCCAATTGCTCACCCTGTCGAACATTTTTTCTTACTGTGACCAGTCTGCCAGAAGCGTTATGTCACTACTTGCGTATCATAAAAGAGTGATCGCTACTCCTCCTAGGGGTTATTCGAGATATCTTAATCGAAACCCTAGTGACGAGGCATTGGCTACCTTAAGAGAGTCATAGTTACTCGTCCCAATAGCTCAACCAGTCCAACATTTTTTCTTACTGCAGCCAGTCTGCCAGAAGCGAAATGTCACTAGTTGTGTATCATAAAAGAGTCATCGTTACTCTTCCCAGGGGTTATTCGAGATATCTTAATCGAAACCCTAGTAACGAGGCAATGGCTACCTAAAGAGAGTCATAGTTACTCGTCCCAATTGCTCACCGATTCTGCCATTTTTTCTTACTGTGGACAGTCTGCCAGAATCGATATGTCACTAGCTGTGTATCATAAAAGAGTCATCGTTACTCCTCAAAGGGGGTTATTCGAGATATCTTAATCGAAACCCTAGTAACGGGGCATTGGCTACCTTAAGAGAGTCATAGTTACTCGTCCCAATTGCTCACACAGTCTGCCATTTTTTCTTACTGCGGCCAGTCTGCCAGAAGCGATATGTCACTAGTTGTGTATCATAAAAGAGTCATCGTTACTCCTCCCAGGGGTTATTCGAGATATCTTAATCGAAACCCTAGTAACGAGGCATTGGCTACCTTAAGAGTGTCATAGTTACTCGTCCCAATAGCTCAACCAGTCCAACATTTTTTCTTACTGCAGCCAGTCTGCCAGAAGCGATATGTCACTAGTTGTGTATCATAAAAGAGTCATCGTTACTCCTCCGAGGGGTTATTCGAGATATCTTAATCGAAACCCTAGTAACGAGGCATTGGCTACCTTAAGAGAGTCATAGTTACTCGTCCCAATTGCTCACCCAGTCCAACATTTATTCTTACTGCGACCAGTCAGCCAGAAGCGATATGTCACTAGTTGTGTATCATAAAAGAGTAATCGTTACTCCTCAAAGGGGTTTTTCGAGATATCTTAATCGAAACCCTAGTAACGAGGCATTGGCTACCTTAAGAGAGTCATAGTTACTCGTCCCAATTGCTCACCCAGTCCTACATTTTTTCATACTGCGAAAAGTCTGCCAGAAGCGATATGTCACTAGTTGTGTATCATAAAAGAGTGATCGTTATTCCTCCCAGGGGTTATTCGAGATATCTTAATCGAAACCCTAGTAACGAGGCATTGACTACCTTAAGAGTGTCATAGTTACTCGTCCCAATAGCTCAACCAGTCCAACATTTTTTCTTACTGCAGCCAGTCTGCCAGAAGCGATATGTCACTAGTTGTGTATCATAAAAGAGTCATCGTTACTCCTCCGAGGGGTTATTCGAGATATCTTAATCGAAACCGTAGTCACGAGGCATTGGCTACCTTAAGAGAGTCATAGTTACTCGTCCCAATTGCTCACCCAGTCCAGCATTTATTCTTACTGCGACCAGTCTGCCAGAAGCGATATGTCACTAGTTGTGTATCATAAAAAAGTCATCGTTACACTTCCGAGGGGTTATTCGAGATATCTTAATCGAAACACTAGTAACGAGGCATTGGCTACCTTAAGAGAGTCACAGTTACTCGTCCCAATTGCTCACCCAGTCTGCCATTTTGTCTTACTGTGGCCAGTCTGCCAGAAGCGATATGTCACTAGTTGTGTATCATAAAAGAGTCATCGTTACTCGTCCGAGGGGTTATTCGAGATATCTTAATCGAAAACCTAGTAACGAGGCATTGGCTACCTAAAGAGAGTCATAGTTACTCGTCCCATATGCTCACCGATTCTGCCATTTTTTCTTACTGTGGCAAGTCTGCCAGAAGCGATATGTCACTAGCTGTGTATCATAAAAGTGTCATCGTTACTCCTCAAAGGGGTTATTCGAGATATCGTAATCGAAACCCTAGTAACTAGGCATTGGCTACCTTAAGAGAGTCATAGTTACTCGTCCCAATTGGTCACCGAGACGAACATTTTTTCTTACTGAGACCAGTCTGCCAGAAGCGATATGTCACTACTTGTGTATCATAAAAGAGTGATCGTTATTCCTCCCAGGGGTTATTCGAGATATCTTAATCGAAACCCTAGTAACGAGGCATTGGCTACCTTAAGAGAGTCATAGTTACTCGTCCCAATAGCTCAACCAGTCCAACATTTTTTCTTACTGCAGCCAGTCTGCCAGAAGCGAAATGTCACTAGTTGTGTATCATAAAAGAGTCATCGTTACTCTTCCCAGGGGTTATTCGAGATATCTTAATCGAAACCCTAGTAACGAGGCATTGGCTACCTTAACAGAGTCATAGTTACTCGTCCCAATTGCTCACCGATTCTGCCATTTTGTCTCACTGTGGCCAGTCTGCCAGACGCGATATGTCACTAGTCGTGTATATAAAAGAGTCATCGTTACTCTTCCCAGGGGTTATTCGAGATATCTTAATCGAAACCCTAGTAACGAGGCATTGGCTACCTTAAGAGAGACATAGTTACTCGTCCCAATTGCACACCCAGTCCAACATTTTCTCTTACTGCAGCCAGTCTGCCAGAAGCAATTTGTCACTAGTTGTGTATCATAAAAGAGTCATCGTTTCTCCTCCCAGGGGTTATTCGAGATATCTTAATCGAAACCCTAGTAACGAGGCATTGGCTACCTTAAGAGAGTCATAGTTACTCGTCCCAATTGCTCACAAAGTCTGCCATTTTGTCTTACTGTGGCCAGTCTGCCAGAAGCGATATGTCACTAGTTGTGTATTATAAAAGAGTCATCGTTACTCCTCCCAGGGGTTATTCGAGATATCTTAATCGAAACCCTAGTAACGAGGCATTGGCTACCTAAAGAGAGTCATAGTTACTCGTCCCAATTGCTCACCGATTCTGCCATTTTTTCTTACTGTGGCCAGTCTGCCAGAAGCGATATGTCACTAGCTGTATATCATAAAAGAGTCATCGTTACTCCTCCAAGGGGTTATTCGAGATATCTTAATCGAAACCCTAGTAACGAGGCATTGGCTACCTTAAGAGAGTCATAGTTACTCGTCCCAATTGCTCACCCAGTCCAACATTTTTTCTTACTGCGACCAGTCTGCCAGAAGCGATATGTCACTAGTTGTGTATCATAAAAGAGTCATCGTTACTCTTCCCAGGGGTTATTCGAGATATCTTAATCGAAACCCTAGTAACGAGGCATTGGCTACCTTAAGAGAGTCATAGTTACTCGTCCCAATTGCTCACCCAGTCTGGCATTTTTCCTTACTGCAGCAAGTCTGCCAGAAGCGATATGCCAGTAGTTGTGTATCATAAAATAGTGATTGTTACTCCTCCCAGGGGTTATTCGAGATATCTTAATCGAAACCCTATTAACGAGGCATTGGATACCTTAAGAGAGTCATAGTTACTCGTAACAATTTCTCACCCAGTCTGCCATTTTTTCTTACTGTGGCCAGTCTGCCAGAAGCGATATGTCACTAGTTGTGTATCATAAAAGAGTCATCGTTTCTCCTCCCAGGGGTTATTCGAGATATCTTAATCGAAACCCTAGTAACGAGGCATTGGCTACCTTAAGAGAGTCATAGTTACTCGTCCCAATTGCTCACAAAGTCTGCCATTTTGTCTTACTGTGGCCAGTCTGCCAGAAGCGATATGTCACTAGTTGTGTATCATAAAAGAGTCATCGTTTCTCCTCCCAGTTGTTATTCGAGATAACTTAATCGAAAACCTAGTAACGAGGCATTGGCTACCTTAAGAGAGTCATAGTTACTCGTTCCAATAGCTCAACCAGTCCAACATTTTTTCTTACTGCAGCCAGTCTGCCAAAAGCGATATGTCACTAGTTGTGTATCATAAAAGAGTCATCGTTACTCCTCAAAGGGGTTATTCGAGATATCTTAATCGAAACCCAGTAACGAGGCATTGGCTACCTTAAGAGAGTCATAGGTACTCGTCCCAATTGCTCACCCAGTCTGCCATTTTGTCTTACTGTGGCCAGTCTGCCAGAAGCGATATGTCACTAGCTGTGTATCATAAAAGAGTCATCGTTACTCTTCCCAGGGGTTATTCGAGATATCTTAATCGAAACCCTAGTAACGACGCATTGGCTACCTTAAGAGAGTCATAGTTACTCGTCCCAATTGCTCACACAGTCTGCCATTTTTTCTTACTGCGGCCAGTCTGCCAGATGCGATATGTCACTAGTTGTGTATCATAAAAGAGTCGTCGTTACTCCTCCGAGGGGTTATTCGAGATATCTTAATCGAAACCCTAGTAACGAGGCATTGGCTACCTTAAGAGAGTCTTAGTTACTCGTCCCAATTGCTCACCCAGTCCAACATTTTTTCTTACTGCGACCAGTCTGCCAGAAGCGATATGTCACTAGTTGTGTATCATAAAAGAGTGATCGCTACTCCTCCCAAGGGTTATTCGAGATATCTTAATCGAAACCCTACTAACGAGGCATTGGCTGCCTTAAGAGAGTCATAGTTACTCGTCCCAATAGCTCAACCAGTCCAGCATTTTTTCTTACTGCAGCCAGTCTGCCAAAAGCGATATGTCACTAGTTGTGTATCATAAAAGAGTCATCATTACTCCTCCGAGGGGTTATTCGAGATATCTTAATCGAAACCCTAGTAACGAGGCATTGGCTGCCTTAAGAGAGTCATAGTTACTCGTATCAATTGCTCACCCAGTCCAACATTTTCTCTTACTGCAGCCAGTCTGCCAGATGCAATTTGTCACTAGTTGTGTATCATAAAAGAGTCATCGTTTCTCCTCCCAGGGGTTATTCGAGATATCTTAATCGAAACCCTAGTAACGAGGCATTGGCTATCTTAAGGGAGTCATAGGTACTCGTCCCAATTGCTCACCCAGTCAACCATTTTGTCTTACTGTGGCCAGTCTGCCAGAAGCGATATGTCACTACTTGTGTATCATAATAGAGTCATCGTTACTCCTCAAATGGGTTATTCGAGATATCTTAATCGAAACCCTAGTAACGAGGCAATGGCTACCTAAAGAGAGTCATAGTTACTCGTCCCAGTTTCTCACCGATTCTGCCATTTTTTCTTACTGTGGCCAGTCTGCCAGAAGCGATATGTCACTAGCTGTGTATCATAAAAGAGTCATCGTTACTCCTCAAAGGGGTTATTCGAGATATCTTAATCGAAACCCTAGTAACGGGGCATTGGCTACATTAAGAGAGTCATAGTTACTCGTCCCAATTGCTCACACAGTCTGCCATTTTTTCTTACTGCGGCCAGTCTGCCAGAAGCGATATGTAACTAGTTGTGTATCATAAAAGAGTCATCGTTACTCCTCCCAGGGGTTATTCGAGATATCTTAATCGAAACCCTAGTAACGAGGCATTGGCTACCTTAAGAGAGTCATAGTTACTCGTCCCAATTGCTCACCCAGTCCAACTTTTTTCTTACTGCAGCCAGTCTGCCAGATGCGATATGTCACTAGTTGTGTATCATAAAATAGTCGTCGTTACTCCTCCGAGGGATTTTTCGAGATATCTTAATCGAAACCCTAGTAACGAGGCATTGGCTACCTTAAGAGAGTCATAGTTACTCGTCCCAATTGCTCACCCAGTCCTATATTTTTTCATACTGCGAAAAGTCTGCCAGAAGCGATATGTCACTAGTTGTGTATCATAAAAGAGTGATCGTTATTCCTCCCAGGGGTTATTCGACATATCTTAATCGAAACCCTAGTAACGAGGCATTGGCTACCTTAAGAGTGTCATAGTTACTCGTCCCAATAGCTCAACCAGTCCAACATTTTTGCTTACTGCAGCCAGTCTGCCAGAAGCGATATGTCACTAGTTGTGTATCATAAAAGAGTCATCGTTACTCCTCCGAGGGGTTATTCGAGATATCTTAATCGAAACCCTAGTAACGAGGCATTAGCTACCTTAAGAGAGTCATAGTTACTCGTCCCAATTGCTCACCCTGTCCACCATTTATTCTTACTGCGACCAGTCTGCCAGAAGCGATATGTCACTAGTTGTGTATCATAAAAGAGTCATCGTTACACTTCCGAGGGGTTATTCGAGATATCTTAATCGAAACACTAGTAACGAGGCATTGGCTACCTTAAGAGAGTCATAGTTACTCGTCCCAATTGCTCACCCAGTCTGCCATTTTCTCTTACTGTGGCCAGTCTGCCAGAAGCGATATGTCACTAGTTGTGTATCATAAAAGAGTCATCGTTACTCCTCCCAGGGGTTATTCGAGATATCTGAATCGAAAACCTAGTAACGAGGCATTGGCTACCTAAAGAGAGTCATAGTTACTCGTCCCATATGCTCACCGATTCTGCCATTTTTTCTTACTGTGGCAAGTCTGCCAGAAGCGATATGTCACTAGCTGTGTATCATAAAAGAGTCATCGTTACTCCTCAGAGGGGTTATTCGAGATATCGTAATCGAAACCCTAGTAACTAGGCATTGGCTACCTTAAGAGAGTCATAGTTACTCGTCCCAATTGCTCACCCTGTCGAACATTTTTTCTTACTGTGACCAGTCTGCCAGAAGCGTTATGTCACTACTTGCGTATCATAAAAGAGTGATCGCTACTCCTCCTAGGGGTTATTCGAGATATCTTAATCGAAACCCTAGTGACGAGGCATTGGCTACCTTAAGAGAGTCATAGTTACTCGTCCCAATAGCTCAACCAGTCCAACATTTTTTCTTACTGCAGCCAGTCTGCCAGAAGCGAAATGTCACTAGTTGTGTATCATAAAAGAGTCATCGTTACTCTTCCCAGGGGTTATTCGAGATATCTTAATCGAAACCCTAGTAACGAGGCAATGGCTACCTAAAGAGAGTCATAGTTACTCGTCCCAATTGCTCACCGATTCTGCCATTTTTTCTTACTGTGGCCAGTCTGCCAGAATCGATATGTCACTAGCTGTGTATCATAAAAGAGTCATCGTTACTCCTCAAAGGGGGTTATTCGAGATATCTTAATCGAAACCCTAGTAACGGGGCATTGGCTACCTTAAGAGAGTCATAGTTACTCGTCCCAATTGCTCACACAGTCTGCCATTTTTTCTTACTGCGGCCAGTCTGCCAGAAGCGATATGTCACTAGTTGTGTATCATAAAAGAGTCATCGTTACTCCTCCCAGGGGTTATTCGAGATATCTTAATCGAAACCCTAGTAACGAGGCATTGGCTACCTTAAGAGTGTCATAGTTACTCGTCCCAATAGCTCAACCAGTCCAACATTTTTTCTTACTGCAGCCAGTCTGCCAGAAGCGATATGTCACTAGTTGTGTATCATAAAAGAGTCATCGTTACTCCTCCGAGGGGTTATTCGAGATATCTTAATCGAAACCCTAGTAACGAGGCATTGGCTACCTTAAGAGAGTCATAGTTACTCGTCCCAATTGCTCACCCAGTCCAACATTTATTCTTACTGCGACCAGTCAGCCAGAAGCGATATGTCACTAGTTGTGTATCATAAAAGAGTCATCGTTACTCCTCAAAGGGGTTTTTCGAGATATCTTAATCGAAACCCTAGTAACGAGGCATTGGCTACCTTAAGAGAGTCATAGTTACTCGTCCCAATTGCTCACCCAGTCCTACATTTTTTCATACTGCGAAAAGTCTGCCAGAAGCGATATGTCACTAGTTGTGTATCATAAAAGAGTGATCGTTATTCCTCCCAGGGGTTATTCGAGATATCTTAATCGAAACCCTAGTAACGAGGCATTGACTACCTTAAGAGTGTCATAGTTACTCGTCCCAATAGCTCAACCAGTCCAACATTTTTTCTTACTGCAGCCAGTCTGCCAGAAGCGATATGTCACTAGTTGTGTATCATAAAAGAGTCATCGTTACTCCTCCGAGGGGTTATTCGAGATATCTTAATCGAAACCGTAGTCACGAGGCATTGGCTACCTTAAGAGAGTCATAGTTACTCGTCCCAATTGCTCACCCAGTCCAGCATTTATTCTTACTGCGACCAGTCTGCCAGAAGCGATATGTCACTAGTTGTGTATCATAAAAAAGTCATCGTTACACTTCCGAGGGGTTATTCGAGATATCTTAATCGAAACACTAGTAACGAGGCATTGGCTACCTTAAGAGAGTCACAGTTACTCGTCCCAATTGCTCACCCAGTCTGCCATTTTGTCTTACTGTGGCCAGTCTGCCAGAAGCGATATGTCACTAGTTGTGTATCATAAAAGAGTCATCGTTACTCCTCCGAGGGGTTATTCGAGATATCTTAATCGAAAACCTAGTAACGAGGCATTGGCTACCAAAAGAGAGTCATAGTTACTCGTCCCATATGCTCACCGATTCTGCCATTTTTTCTTACTGTGGCAAGTCTGCCAGAAGCGATATGTCACTAGCTGTGTATCATAAAAGTGTCATCGTTACTCCTCAAAGGGGTTATTCGAGATATCGTAATCGAAACCCTAGTAACTAGGCATTGGCTACCTTAAGAGAGTCATAGTTACTCGTCCCAATTGGTCACCGAGACGAACATTTTTTCTTACTGTGACCAGTCTGCCAGAAGCGATATGTCACTACTTGTGTATCATAAAAGAGTGATCGTTATTCCTCCCAGGGGTTATTCGAGATATCTTAATCGAAACCCTAGTAACGAGGCATTGGCTACCTTAAGAGAGTCATAGTTACTCGTCCCAATAGCTCAACCAGTCCAACATTTTTTCTTACTGCAGCCAGTCTGCCAGAAGCGAAATGTCACTAGTTGTGTATCATAAAAGAGTCATCGTTACTCTTCCCAGGGGTTATTCGAGATATCTTAATCGAAACCCTAGTAACGAGGCATTGGCTACCTTAACAGAGTCATAGTTACTCGTCCCAATTGCTCACCGATTCTGCCATTTTGTCTCACTGTGGCCAGTCTGCCAGACGCGATATGTCACTAGTCGTGTATATAAAAGAGTCATCGTTACTCTTCCCAGGGGTTATTCGAGATATCTTAATCGAAACCCTAGTAACGAGGCATTGGCTACCTTAAGAGAGACATAGTTACTCGTCCCAATTGCACACCCAGTCCAACATTTTCTCTTACTGCAGCCAGTCTGCCAGAAGCAATTTGTCACTAGTTGTGTATCATAAAAGAGTCATCGTTTCTCCTCCCAGGGGTTATTCGAGATATCTTAATCGAAACCCTAGTAACGAAGCATTGGCTACCTTAAGAGAGTCATAGTTACTCGTCCCAATTGCTCACAAAGTCAGCCATTTTGTCTTACTGTGGCCAGTCTGCCAGAAGCGATATGTCACTAGTTGTGTATCATAAAAGAGTCATCGTTACTCCTCCCAGGGGTTATTCGAGATATCTTAATCGAAACCCTAGTAACGAGGCATTGGCTACCTAAAGAGAGTCATAGTTACTCGTCCCAATTGCTCACCGATTCTGCCATTTTTTCTTACTGTGGCCAGTCTGCCAGAAGCGATATGTCACTAGCTGTATATCATAAAAGAGTCATCGTTACTCCTCCAAGGGGTTATTCGAGATATCTTAATCGAAACCCTAGTAACGAGGCATTGGCTACCTTAAGAGAGTCATAGTTACTCGTCCCAATTGCTCACCCAGTCCAACATTTTTTCTTACTGCGACCAGTCTGCCAGAAGCGATATGTCACTAGTTGTGTATCATAAAAGAGTCATCGTTACTCTTCCCAGGGGTTATTCGAGATATCTTAATCGAAACCCTAGTAACGAGGCATTGGCTACCTTAAGAGAGTCATAGTTACTCGTCCCAATTGCTCACCCAGTCTGGCATTTTTCCTTACTGCAGCAAGTCTGCCAGAAGCGATATGCCAGTAGTTGTGTATCATAAAATAGTGATTGTTACTCCTCCCAGGGGTTATTCGAGATATCTTAATCGAAACCCTATTAACGAGGCATTGGATACCTTAAGAGAGTCATAGTTACTCGTAACAATTTCTCACCCAGTCTGCCATTTTTTCTTACTGTGGCCAGTCTGCCAGAAGCGATATGTCACTAGTTGTGTATCATAAAAGAGTCATCGTTACCCCCCCCCCCCCCCAGGGGTTATTCGAGATATCTTAATCGAAACCCTAGTAACGAGGCATTGGCTACCTTAAGAGAGTCATAGTTACTCGTCCCAATTGCTCACCCAGTCCAACATTTTTTCTTACTGCAGCCAGTCTGCAAGAAGCGATATGTCACTAGTTGTGTATTATAAAAGAGTGATCGTTATTCCTCCCAGTGGTTATTCGAGATATCTTAATCGAAACCCTAGTAACGAGGCATTTGCTACCTTAAGAGAGTCATAGTTACTCGTCCCAATTGCTCACCCAGTAAAACGTTTTTTCTTACTGCAGCCAGTCTGCCAGAAGCGATATGTCACTAGTTGTGTATCTTAAAAGAGTGATTGTTACTCCTCCCAGGGGTTATTCGAGATATCTTAATCGAAACCCTAGTAACGAGGAATTGGATACCTTAAGAGAGTCATAGTTACTCGTCCCAATTGCTCACCCAGTCTGCCATTTTTTCTTACTGTGTCCAGTCTGCCAGAAGCGATATGTCACTAGTTGTGTATCATAAAAGAGTCGTCGTTACTCCTCCGAGGGGTTATTCTAGATATCTTAATCGAAACCCTAGTAACGAGGCATTGGCTACCTTAAGAGAGTCATAGTTACTCGTCCCAATTGCTCACCCAGTCCAACATTTTGTCTTACTGCGGCCAGTCTGCCAGAAGCGATATGTCACTAGTTGTGTATCATAAAAGAGTGATTGTTACTCCTCCCAGAGGTTATTCGAGATATCTTAATCGAAACCCTAGTAACGAGGCATTGGCTACCTTAAGAGAGTCATAGTTACTCGTCCCAATAGCTCAACCAGTCCAACATTTTTTCTTACTGCATCCAGTCTGCCAGAAGCGAAATGTCACTAGTTGTGTATCATAAAAGAGTCATCGTTACTCCTCCGATTGGTTATTCGAGATATCTTAATCGAAACCCTAGTAACGAGGCATTGGCTACATTAAGAGAGTCATAGTTACTCGTCCTAATTGCTCACCCAGTCCAACATTTTCTCTTACTGCAGCCAGTCTGCCAGAAGCAATTTGTCACTAGTTGTGTATCATAAAAGAATCATCGTTTCTCCTCCCAGTTGTTATTCGAGATAACTTAATCGAAACCCTAGTAACGAGGCATTGGCTACCTTAAGAGAGTCATAGTTACTCGTCCCAATTGCTCACCCAGTCTGCCAATTTGTCTTACTGTGGCCAGTCTGCCAGAAGCGATATGTCACTAGTTGTGTATCATAAAAGAGTCATCGTTACTCCTCCCAGGGTTTATTCGAGATATCTTAATCGAAACCCTAGTAACGAGGCATTGGCTACCTAAAGAGAGTCATAGTTACTCGTCCCAATTGCTCACCGATTCTGGCATTTTTTCTTAATGTGGCCAGTCTGCCAGAAGCGATATGTCACTAGCTGTGTATCATAAAAGAGTCATCGTTACTCCTCAAAGGGGTAATTCGAGATATCTTAATTGAATCCCTAGTAACGAGGCATTGGCTACCTTAAGAGAGTCATAGTTACTCGTCCCAATTGCTCACCCAGTCCAACATTTTTTCTTACTGCAGCCAGTCTGCCAGATGCGATATGTCACTAGTTGTGTATCATAAAAGAGTCGTCGTTACTCCTCCGAGGGATTTTTCGAGATATCTTAATCGAAACCCTAGTAACGAGGCATTGGCTACCTTAAGAGAGTCATAGTTACTCGTCCCAATTGCTCACCCAGTCCTATATTTTTTCATACTGCGAAAAGTCTGCCAGAAGCGATATGTCACTAGTTGTGTATCATAAAAGAGTGATCGTTATTCCTCCCAGGGGTTATTCGAGATATCTTAATCGAAACCCTAGTAACGAGGCATTGGCTACCTTAAGAGAGTCATAGTTACTCGTCCCAATTGCTCACCCAGTCCAACATTTTTTCTTACTGCAGCCAGTCTGCCAGATGCGATATGTCACTAGTTGTGTATCATAAAAGAGTCGTCGTTACTCCTCCGAGGGGTTTTTCGAGATATCTTAATCGAAACCCTAGTAACGAGGCATTGGCTACCTTAAGAGAGTCATAGTTACTCGTCCCAATTGCTCACCCAGTCCTACATTTTTTCATACTGCGAAAAGTCTGCCAGAAGCGATATGTCACTAGTTGTGTATCATAAAAGAGTGATCGTTATTCCTCCCAGGGGTTATTCGAGATATCTTAATCGAAACCCTAGTGACGAGGCATTGGCTACCTTAAGAGTGTCATAGTTACTCGTCCCAATAGCTCAACCAGTCCAACATTTTTTCTTACTGCAGCCAGTCTGCCAGAAGCGATATGTCACTAGTTGTGTATCATAAAAGAGTCATCGTTACTCCTCCGAGGGGTTATTCGAGATATCTTAATCGAAACCCTAGTTACGAGGCATTGGCTACCTTAAGAGAGTCATAGTTACTCGTCCCAAATGCTCACCCAGTCCACCATTTATTCTTACTGCGACCAGTCTGCCAGAAGCGATATGTCACTAGTTGTGTATCATAAAAAAGTCATCGTTACACTTCCGAGGGGTTATTCGAGATATCTTAATCGAAACACTAGTAACGAGGCATTGGCTACCTTAAGAGAGTCATAGTTACTCGTCCCAATTGCTCACCCAGGCTGCCATTTTGTCTTACTGTGGCCAGTCTGCCAGAAGCGATATGTCACTAGTTGTGTATCATAAAAGAGTCATCGTTACTCCTCCCAGGGGTAATTCGAGATATCTTAATCGAAAACCTAGTAACGAGGCATTGGCTACCTAAAGAGAGTCATAGTTACTCGTCCCATATGCACACCGATTCTGCCATTTTTTCTTACTGTGGCAAGTCTGCCAGAAGCGATATGTCACTAGCTGTGTATCATAAAAGAGTCATCGTTACTCCTCAAAGGGGTTATTCGAGATATCGTAATCGAAACCCTAGTAACTAGGCATTGGCTACCTTAAGAGAGTCATAGTTACTCTTCCCAATTGCTCACCCAGTCGAACATTTTTTCTTACTGTGACCAGTCTGCCAGAAGCGATATGTCACTACTTGTGTATCATAAAAGAGTGATCGTTACTCCTCCCAGGGGTTATTCGAGATATCTTAATCGAAACCCTAGTAATGAGGCATTGGCTACCTTAAGAGAGTCATAGTTACTCGTCCCAATAGCTCAACCAGTCCAACATTTTCTCTTACTGCAGCCAGTCTGCCAGAAGCGAAATGTCACTAGTTGTGTATTATAAAAGAGTCATCGTTACTCTTCCCAGGGGTTATTCGAGATATCTTAATCGAAACCCTAGTAACGAGGCAATGGCTACCTAAAGAGAGTCATAGTTACTCGTCCCAATTGCTCACCGATTCTGCCATTTTTTCTTACTGTGGCCAGTCTGCCAGAATCGATATGTCACTAGCTGTGTATCATAAAAGAGTCATCGTTACTCCTCAAATGGGTTATTCGAGATATCTTAATCGAAACCCTAGTAACGAGGCAATGGCTACCTAAAGAGAGTCATAGTTACTCGTCCCAATTGCTCACCGATTCTGCCATTTTTTCTTACTGTGGCCAGTCTGCCAGAAGCGATATGTCACTAGCTGTGTATCATAAAAGAGTCATCGTTACTCCTCAAAGGGGTTATTCGAGATATCTTAATCGAAACCCTAGTAACGGGGCATTGGCTACATTAAGAGAGTCATAGTTACTCGTCCCAATTGCTCACACAGTCTGCCATTTTTTCTTACTGCGGCCAGTCTGCCAGAAGCGATATGTCACTAGTTGTGTATCATAAAAGAGTCATCGTTACTCCTCCCAGGGGTTATTCGAGATATCTTAATCGAAACCCTAGTAACGAGGCATTGGCTACCTTAAGAGGGTCATAGTTACTCGTCCCAATTGCTCACCCAGTCCAACATTTTTTCTTACTGCAGCCAGTCTGCCAGATGCGATATGTCACTAGTTGTGTATCATAAAAGAGTCGTCGTTACTCCTCCGAGGGGTTTTTCGGGATATCTTAATCGAAACCCTAGTAACGAGGCATTGGCTACCTTAAGAGAGTCATAGTTACTCGTCCCAATTGCTCACCCAGTCCTACATTTTTTCATACTGCGAAAAGTCTGCCAGAAGCGATATGTCACTTGTTGTGTATCATGAAAGAGTGATCGTTATTCCTCCCAGGGGTTATTCGAGATATCTTAATCGAAACCCTAGTAACGAGGCATTGGCTACCTTAAGAGTGTCATAGTTACTCGTCCCAATAGCTCAACCAGTCCAACATTTTTTCTTACTGCAGCCAGTCTGCCAGAAGCGATATGTCACTAGTTGTGTATCATAAAAGAGTCATCGTTACTCCTCCGAGGGGTTATTCGAGATATCTTAATCGAAACCCTAGTTACGAGGCATTGGCTACCTTAAGAGAGTCATAGTTACTCGTCCCAATTGCTCACCCAGTCCACCATTTATTCTTACTGCGACCAGTCTGCCAGAAGCGATATGTCACTAGTTGTGTATCATAAAAAAGTCATCGTTACACTTCCGAGGGGTTATTCGAGATATCTTAATCGAAACACTAGTAACGAGGCATTGGCTACCTTAAGAGAGTCATAGTTACTCGTCCCAATTGCTCACCCAGTCTGCCATTTTGTCTTACTGTGGCCAGTCTGCCAGAAGCGATATGTCACTAGTTGTGTATCATAAAAGAGTCATCGTTACTCCTCCCAGGGGTTATTCGAGATATCTTAATCGAAAACCTAGTAACGAGGCATTGGCTACCTATAGAGAGTCATAGTTACTCGTCCCATATGCTCACCGATTCTGCCATTTTTTTTTACTGTGGCAAGTCTGCCAGAAGCGATATGTCACTAGCTGTGTATCATAAAAGAGTCATCGTTACTCCTCAAAGGGGTTATTCGAGATATCGTAATCGAAACCCTAGTAACTAGGCATTGGCTACCTTAAGAGAGTCATAGTTACTCGTCCCAATTGCTCACCCAGTCGAACATTTTTTCTTACTGTGACCAGTCTGCCAGAAGCGATATGTCACTACTTGTGTATCATAAAAGAGTGATCGTTACTCCTCCCAGGGGTTATTCGAGATATCTTAATCGAAACCCTAGTAACGAGGCATTGGCTACCTTAAGAGAGTCATAGTTACTCGTCCAATAGCTCAACCAGTCCAACATTTTTTCTTACTGCAGCCAGTCTGCCAGAAGCGAAATGTCACTAGTTGTGTATCATAAAAGAGTCATCGTTACTCTTCCCAGGGGTTATTCGAGATATCTTAATCGAAACCCTAGTAACGAGGCATTGGCTACCTTAACAGAGTCATAGTTACTCGTCCCAATTGCTCACCGATTCTGCCATTTTGTCTTACTGTGGCCAGTCTGCCAGACGCGATATGTCACTAGTCGTGTATCATAAAAGAGTCATCGTTACTCTTCCCAGGGGTTATTCGAGATATCTTAATCGAAACCCTAGTAACGAGGCATTGGCTACCTTAAGAGAGTTATAGTTACTCGTCCCTATTGCTCACCCAGTCCAACATTTTCTCTTACTACAGCCAGTCTGCCAGGAGCAATTTGTCACTAGTTGTATATCGTAAAAGAGTCATCGTTTCTCCTCCCAGGCGTTATTCTAGATATCTTAATCGAAACCCTAGTAACGAGGCATTGGCTACCTTAAGAGAGACATAGTTACTCGTCCCAATTGCACACCCAGTCCAACATTTTCTCTTACTGCAGCCAGTCTGCCAGAAGCAATTTGTCACTAGTTGTGTATCATAAAAGAGTCATCGTTTCTCCTCCCAGGGGTTATTCGAGATATCTTAATCGAAACCCTAGTAACGAGGCATTGGCTACCTTAAGAGAGTCATAGTTACTCGTCCCAATTGCTCACAAAGTCTGCCATTTTGTCTTACTGTGGCCAGTCTGCCAGAAGCGATATGTCACTAGTTGTGTATCATAAAAGAGTCATCGTTACTCCTCCCAGGGGTTATTCGAGATATCTTAATCGAAACCCTAGTAACGAGGCATTGGCTACCTAAAGAGAGTCATAGTTACTCGTCCCAATTGCTCACCGATTCTGCCATTTTTTCTTACTGTGGCCAGTCTGCCAGAAGCGATATGTCACTAGCTGTATATCATAAAAGAGTCATCGTTACTCCTCAAAGGGGTTATTCGAGATATCTTAATCGAAACCCTAGTAACGAGGCATTGGCTACCTTAAGAGAGTCATAGTTACTCGTCCCAATTGCTCACCCAGTCCAACATTTTTTCTTACTGCGACCAGTCTGCCAGAAGCGATATGTCACTAGTTGTGTATCATAAAAGAGTCATCGTTACTCTTCCCAGGGGTTATTCGAGATATCTTAATCGAAACCCTAGTAACGAGGCATTGGCTACCTTAAGAGAGTCATAGTTACTCGTCCCAATTGCTCACCCAGTCTGGCATTTTTTCTTACTGCAGCCAGTCTGACAGAAGCGATATGCCAGTAGTTGTGTATCATAAAAGAGTGATTGTTACTCCTCCCAGGGGTTATTCGAGATATCTTAATCGAAACCCTAGTAACGAGGCATTGGATACCTTAAGAGAGTCATAGTTACTCGTAACAATTTCTCACCCAGTCTGCCATTTTTTCTTACTGCGGCCAGTCAGCCAGAAGCGATATGTCACTAGTTGTGTATCATAAAAGAGTCATCGTTACCCCCCCCCCCCCCCCAGGGGTTATTCGAGATATCTTAATCGAAACCCTAGTAACGAGGCATTGGCTACCTTAAGAGAGTCATACTTACTCGTCCCAATTGCTCACCCAGTCTGCCATTTTTTCTTACTGTGTCCAGTCTGCCAGAAGCGATATGTCACTAGTTGTGTATCATAAAAGAGTCATCGTTACTCCTCCCAGGGGTTATTCGAGATATCTTAATCGAAACCCTAGTAACGAGGCATTGGCTACCATAAGAGAGTCATAGTTACTCGTCCCAATTGCTCACCCAGTCCAACATTTTTTCTTACTGCAGCCAGTCTGCCAGAAGCGATATGTCACTAGTTGTGTATCTTAAAAGAGTGATTGTTACTCCTCCCAGGGGTTATTCGAGATATCTTAATCGAAACCCTAGTAACGAGGAATTGGATACCTTAAGAGAGTCATAGTTACTCGTCCCAATTGCTCACCCAGTCTGCCATTTTTTCTTACTTTGTCCAGTCTGCCAGAAGCGATATGTCACTAGTTGTGTATCATAAAAGAGTCATCGTTACTCCTCCCAGGGGTTATTCGAGATATCTTAATCGAAACCCTAGTAACGAGGCATTGGCTACCATAAGAGAGTCATAGTTACTCGTCCCAATTGCTCACCCAGTCCAACATTTTTTCTTACTGCAGCCAGTCTGCCAGAAGCGATATGTCACTAGTTGTGTATTATAAAAGAGTCGTCGTTACTCCTCCGAGGGGTTATTCGAAATATCTTAATCGAAACCCTAGTAACGAGGCATTGGCTACCTTAAGAGAGTCATAGTTACTCGTCCCAATTGCTCACCCAGTCCAACATTTTGTCTTACTGCGGCCAGTCTGCCAGAAGCGATATGTCACTAGTTGTGTATCATGAAAGAGTGATTGTTACTCCTCTTAGAGGTTATTCGAGATATCTTAATCGAAACCCTAGTAACGAGGCATTGGCTACCTTAAGAGAGTCATAGTTACTCGTCCCAATAGCTCAAATAGTCCAACATTTTTTCTTACTGCATCCAGTCTGCCAGAAGCGAAATGTCACTAGTTGTGTATCATAAAAGAGTCATCGTTACTCCTCCGATTGGTTATTCGAGATATCTTAATCGAAACCCTAGTAACGAGGCATTGGCTACCTTAAGAGAGTCATAGTTATTCGTCCCAATTGCTCACCGATTCTGCCATTTTGTCTTACTGTGGCCAGTCTGCCAGAAGCGATATGTCACTAGTTGTGTATCATAAAAGAGTCATCGTTACTCTTCCCAGGGGTTATTCGAGATATCTTAATCGAAACCCTAGTAACGAGGCATTGGCTACCTTAAGAGAGTCATAGTTACTCGTCCTAATTGCTCACCCAGTCCAACATTTTCTCTTGCTGCAGCCAGTGTGCCAGAAGCTATTTGTCACTAGTTGTGTGTCATAAAAGAATCATCGTTTCTCCTCCCAGTTGTTATTCGAGATAACTTAATCGAAACCCTAGTAACGAGGCATTGGCTACCTTAAGAGAGTCATAGTTACTCGTCCCAATTGCTCACCCAGTCTGCCATTTTGTCTTACTGTGGCCAGTCTGCCAGAAGCGATATGTCACTAGTTGTGTATCATAAAAGAGTCATCGTTACTCCTCCCAGGGTTTATTCGAGATATCTTAATCGAAACCCTAGTAACGAGGCATTGGCTACCTAAAGAGAGTCATAGTTACTCGTCCCAATTGCTCACCGATTCTGGCATTTTTTCTTACTGTGGCCAGTCTGCCAGAAGCGATATGTCACTAGCTGTGTATCATAAAAGAGTCATCGTTACTCCTCAAAGGGGTAATTCGAGATATCTTAATTGAATCCCTAGTAACGAGGCATTGGCTACCTAAAGAGAGTCATAGTTACTCGTCCCAATTGCTCACCTTTTCTGAAATTTTTCTTACTGTGGCCAGTCTGCCAGAAACGATATGTCACTAGCTGTGTATCATAAAAGAGTCATCGTTACTCCTTAAAGGGGTTATTCGAGATATCTTAATCGAAACCCTAGTAACGAGGCATTGGCTACCTTAAGAGAGTCATAGTTACTCGTCCCAATAGCTCAACCAGTCCAACATTTTTTCTTACTGCAGCCAGTCTGCAAGAAGCGATATGTCACTAGTTGTGTATCATAAAAGAGTCATCGTTACTCCTCCCAGGGGTTATTCGAGATATCTTAATCGAAAACCTAGTAACGAGGCATTGACTACCTAAAGAGAGTCATAGTTACTCGTCCCATATGCTCACCGATTCTGCCATTTTTTCATACTGTGGCAAGTCGGCCAGAAGCGATATGTCACTAGCTGTGTATCATAAAAGAGTCATCGTTACTCCTCAAAGGGGTTATTCGAGATATCGTAATCGAAACCCTAGTAACTAGGCATTGGCTACCTTAAGAGAGTCATAGTAACTCGTCCCAATTGCTCACCCAGTCGAACATTTTTTCTTACTGTGACCAGTCTGCCAGAAGCGATATGTCACTACTTGTGTATCATAAAATAGTTATCGTTACTCCTTCCAGGGGTTATTCGAGATATCTTAATCGAAGCCCTAGTAACGAGGCATTGGCTACCTTAAGAGAGTCATAGTTACTCGTCCCAATATCTCAACCAGTCCAACATTTTTTCTTACTGCAGCCAGTCTGCCAGAAGCGAAATGTCACTAGTTGTGTATCATAAAAGAGTCATCGTTACTCTTTCCAGGGGTTATTCGAGATATCTTAATCGAAACCCTAGTAACGAGGCATTGGCTACCTAAAGAGAGTCATAGTTACTCTTCCCAATTGCTCACCGATTCTGGCATTTTTTCTTACTGTGGCCAGTCTGCCAGAAGCGATATGTCACTAGCTGTGTATCATAAAAGAGTCATCGTTACTCCTCCCAGGGTTTATTCGAGATATCTTAATCGAAACCCTAGTAACGAGGCATTGGCTACCTAAAGAGAGTCATAGTTACTCGTCCCAATTGCTCACCGATTCTGGCATTTTTTCTTACTGTGGCCAGTCTGTCAGAAGCGATATGTCACTAGCTGTGTATCATAAAAGAGTCATCGTTACACCTCAAAGGGGTAATTCGAGATATCTTAATTGAATCCCTAGTAACGAGGCATTGGCTACCTAAAGAGAGTCATAGTTACTCGTCCCAATTGCTCACCTTTTCTGAAATTTTTCTTACTGTGGCCAGTCTGCCAGAAACGATATGTCACTAGCTGTGTATCATAAAAGAGTCATCGTTACTCCTTAAAGGGGTTATTCGAGATATCTTAATCGAAACCCTAGTAACGAGGCATTGGCTACCTTAAGAGAGTCATAGTTACTCGTCCCAATTGCTCACACAGTCCAACATTTTTTCTTACTGCGACCAGTCTGCCAGAAGCGATATGTCACTAGTTGTGTATCATAAAAGAGTCATCGTTATTCCTCCCAGGGGTTATTCGAGTTATCTTAATCGAAACCCTAGTAACGAGGCATTGGCTACCTTAAGAGAGTCCTAGTTACTCGTCCCAATTGCTCACCCAGTCCAACATTTTCTCTTACTGCAGCCAGTCTGCCAGAAGCAATTTGTCACTAGTTGTGTATCATAAAAGAGTCACCGTTTCTCCTCCCAGGGGTTATTCGAGATATCTTAATCGAAACCCTAGTAACGAGGCATTGGCTACCTTAAGAGAGTCATAGGTACTCGTCCCAATTGCTCACCCAGTCTGCCATTTTGTCTTACTGTGGCCAGTCTGCCAGAAGCGATATGTCACTAGTTGTGTATCATAAAAGAGTCATCGTTACTCCTCCCAGGGGTTATTCGAGATATCTTAATCGAAACCCTAGTAACGAGGCATTGGCTGCCTTAAGAGAGTCATAGTTACTCGTCCCAATAGCTCAACCAGTCCAACATTTTTTCTTACTGCAGCCAGTCTGCAAGAAGCGATATGTCACTAGTTGTGTATCATAAAAGAGTCATCGTTACACTTCCGAGGGGTTATTCGAGATATCTTAATCAAAACACTAGTAACGAGGCATTGGCAACCTTAAGAGAGTCATTGTTACTCGTCCCAATTACTCACCCAGTCTGCCATTTTGTCTTACTGTGGCCAGTCTGCCAGAAGCGATATGTCACTAGTTGTGTATCATAAAAGAGTCATCGTTACTCCTCCCAGGGGTTATTCGAGATATCTTAATCGAAAACCTAGTAACGAGGCATTGACTACCTAAAGAGAGTCATAGTTACTCGTCCCATATGCTCACCGATTCTGCCATTTTTTCATACTGTGGCAAGTCGGCCAGAAGCGATATGTCACTAGCTGTGTATCATAAAAGAGTCATCGTTACTCCTCAAAGGGGTTATTCGAGATATCGTAATCGAAACCCTAGTAACTAGGCATTGGCTACCTTAAGAGAGTCATAGTAACTCGTCCCAATTGCTCACCCAGTCGAACATTTTTTCTTACTGTGACCAGTCTGCCAGAAGCGATATGTCACTACTTGTGTATCATAAAATAGTTATCGTTACTCCTTCCAGGGGTTATTCGAGATATCTTAATCGAAGCCCTAGTAACGAGGCATTGGCTACCTTAAGAGAGTCATAGTTACTCGTCCCAATATCTCAACCAGTCCAACATTTTTTCTTACTGCAGCCAGTCTGCCAGAAGCGAAATGTCACTAGTTGTGTATCATAAAAGAGTCATCGTTACTCTTTCCAGGGGTTATTCGAGATATCTTAATCGAAACCCTAGTAACGAGGCATTGGCTACCTAAAGAGAGTCATAGTTACTCTTCCCAATTGCTCACCGATTCTGGCATTTTTTCTTACTGTGGCCAGTCTGCCAGAAGCGATATGTCACTAGCTGTGTATCATAAAAGAGTCATCGTTACTCCTCCCAGGGTTTATTCGAGATATCTTAATCGAAACCCTAGTAACGAGGCATTGGCTACCTAAAGAGAGTCATAGTTACTCGTCCCAATTGCTCACCGATTCTGGCATTTTTTTCTTACTGTGGCCAGTCTGTCAGAAGCGATATGTCACTAGCTGTGTATCATAAAAGAGTCATCGTTACTCCTCAAAGGGGTAATTCGAGATATCTTAATTGAATCCCTAGTAACGAGGCATTGGCTACCTAAAGAGAGTCATAGTTACTCGTCCCAATTGCTCACCTTTTCTGAAATTTTTCTTACTGTGGCCAGTCTGCCAGAAACGATATGTCACTAGCTGTGTATCATAAAAGAGTCATCGTTACTCCTTAAAGGGGTTATTCGAGATATCTTAATCGAAACCCTAGTAACGAGGCATTGGCTACCTTAAGAGAGTCATAGTTACTCGTCCCAATTGCTCACACAGTCCAACATTTTTTCTTACTGCGACCAGTCTGCCAGAAGCGATATGTCACTAGTTGTGTATCATAAAAGAGTCATCGTTATTCCTCCCAGGGGTTATTCGAGTTATCTTAATCGAAACCCTAGTAACGAGGCATTGGCTACCTTAAGAGAGTCCTAGTTACTCGTCCCAATTGCTCACCCAGTCCAACATTTTCTCTTACTGCAGCCAGTCTGCCAGAAGCAATTTGTCACTAGTTGTGTATCATAAAAGAGTCACCGTTTCTCCTCCCAGGGGTTATTCGAGATATCTTAATCGAAACCCTAGTAACGAGGCATTGGCTACCTTAAGAGAGTCATAGGTACTCGTCCCAATTGCTCACCCAGTCTGCCATTTTGTCTTACTGTGGCCAGTCTGCCAGAAGCGATATGTCACTAGTTGTGTATCATAAAAGAGTCATCGTTACTCCTCCCAGGGGTTATTCGAGATATCTTAATCGAAACCCTAGTAACGAGGCATTGGCTGCCTTAAGAGAGTCATAGTTACTCGTCCCAATAGCTCAACCAGTCCAACATTTTTTCTTACTGCAGCCAGTCTGCAAGAAGCGATATGTCACTAGTTGTGTATCATAAAAGAGTCATCGTTACACTTCCGAGGGGTTATTCGAGATATCTTAATCGAAACACTAGTAACGAGGCATTGGCAACCTTAAGAGAGTCATTGTTACTCGTCCCAATTACTCACCCAGTCTGCCATTTTGTCTTACTGTGGCCAGTCTGCCAGAAGCGATATGTCACTAGTTGTGTATCATAAAAGAGTCATCGTTACTCCTCCCAGGGGTTATTCGAGATATCTTAATCGAAAACCTAGTAACGAGGCATTGACTACCTAAAGAGAGTCATAGTTACTCGTCCCATATGCTCACCGATTCTGCCATTTTTTCATACTGTGGCAAGTCGGCCAGAAGCGATATGTCACTAGCTGTGTATCATAAAAGAGTCATCGTTACTCCTCAAAGGGGTTATTCGAGATATCGTAATCGAAACCCTAGTAACTAGGCATTGGCTACCTTAAGAGAGTCATAGTTATTCGTCCCAATTGCTCACCCAGTCGAACATTTTTTCTTACTGTGACCAGTCTGCCAGAAGCGATATGTCACTACTTGTGTATCATAAAATAGTTATCGTTACTCCTTCCAGGGGTTATTCGAGATATCTTAATCGAAGCCCTAGTAACGAGGCATTGGCTACCTTAAGAGAGTCATAGTTACTCGTCCCAATATCTCAACCAGTCCAACATTTTTTCTTACTGCAGCCAGTCTGCCAGAAGCGAAATGTCACTAGTTGTGTATCATAAAAGAGTCATCGTTACTCTTTCCAGGGGTTATTCGAGATATCTTAATCGAAACCCTAGTAACGAGGCATTGGCTACCTAAAGAGAGTCATAGTTACTCTTCCCAATTGCTCACCGATTCTGGCATTTTTTCTTACTGTGGCCAGTCTGCCAGAAGCGATATGTCACTAGCTGTGTATCATAAAAGAGTCATCGTTACTCCTCCCAGGGTTTATTCGAGATATCTTAATCGAAACCCTAGTAACGAGGCATTGGCTACCTAAAGAGAGTCATAGTTACTCGTCCCAATTGCTCACCGATTCTGGCATTTTTTCTTACTGTGGCCAGTCTGCCAGAAGCGATATGTCACTAGCTGTGTATCATAAAAGAGTCATCGTTACTCCTCAAAGGGGTAATTCGAGATATCTTAATTGAATCCCTAGTAACGAGGCATTGGCTACCTAAAGAGAGTCATAGTTACTCGTCCCAATTGCTCACCTTTTCTGAAATTTTTCTTACTGTGGCCAGTCTGCCAGAAACGATATGTCACTAGCTGTGTATCATAAAAGAGTCATCGTTACTCCTTAAAGGGGTTATTCGAGATATCTTAATCGAAACCCTAGTAACGAGGCATTGGCTACCTTAAGAGAGTCATAGTTACTCGTCCCAATTGCTCACACAGTCCAACATTTTTTCTTACTGCGACCAGTCTGCCAGAAGCGATATGTCACTAGTTGTGTATCATAAAAGAGTCATCGTTACTCCTCCCAGGGGTTATTCGAGATATCTTAATCGAAACCCTAGTAACGAGGCATTGGCTACCTTAAGAGAGTCATAGTTACTCGTCCCAATTGCTCACCCAGTCCAACATTTTCTCTTACTGCAGCCAGTCTGCCATAAGCAATTTGTCACTAGTTGTGTATCATAAAAGAGTCACCGTTTCTCCTCCCAATGGTTATTCGAGATATCTTAATCGAAACCCTAGTAACGAGGCATTGGCTACCTTAAGAGAGTCATAGGTACTCGTCCCAATTGCTCACCCAGTCTGCCATTTTGTCTTACTGCGGCCAGTCTGCCAGAAGCGATATATCACTAGTTGTGTATCATAAAAGAGTCATCGTTACTCCTCCCAGGGGTTATTTGAGATATCTTAATCGAAACCCTAGTAACGAGGCATTGGCTGCCTTAAGAGAGTCATAGTTACTCGTCCCAATAGCTCAACCAGTCCAACATTTTTTCTTACTGCAGCCAGTCTGCTAGAAGCGATATGTCACTAGTTGTGTATCATAAAAGAGTCATCGTTACTCCTCCGAGGGGTTATTCGAGATATCGTAATCGAAACCCTAGTAACTAGGCATTGGCTACCTTAAGAGAGTCATAGTAACTCGTCCCAATTGCTCACCCAGTCGAACATTTTTTCTTACTGTGACCAGTCTGCCAGAAGCGTTATGTCACTACTTGTGTATCATAAAAGAGTGATCGTTACTCCTTCCAGGGGTTATTCGAGATATCTTAATCGAAACCCTAGTAACGAGGCATTGGCTAC
This sequence comes from Schistocerca gregaria, assembly GCF_023897955.1. Taxonomy (NCBI): domain Eukaryota; kingdom Metazoa; phylum Arthropoda; class Insecta; order Orthoptera; family Acrididae; genus Schistocerca; species Schistocerca gregaria. Next base: position 8,784,001 of record NC_064931.1, read on the forward strand.
CTTAAGAGAGTCATAGTTACTCGTCCCAATATCTCAACCAGTCCAACATTTTTTCTTACTGCAGCCAGTCTGCCAGAAGCGAAATGTCACTAGTTGTGTATCATAAAAGAGTCATCGTTACTCTTCCCAGGGGTTATTCGAGATATCTTAATCGAAACCCTAGTAACGAGGCATTGGCTACCTAAAGAGAGTCATAGTTACTCTTCCCAATTGCTCACCGATTCTGGCATTTTTTCTTACTGTGGCCAGTCTGCCAGAAGCGATATGTCACTAGCTGTGTATCATAAAAGAGTCATCGTTACTCCTCAAAGGGGTAATTCGAGATATGTTAATTGAAACCCTAGTAACGAGGCATTGGCTACCTTAAGAGAGTCATAGTTACTCGTCCCAATTGCTCACACAGTCTGCCATTTTTTCTTACTGCGGCCAGTCTGCCAGAAACGATATGTCACTAGTTGTGTATCGTAAAAGAGTCATCGTTACTCCTCCCAGGGGTTATTCGACATATCTTAATCGTAACCCTAGTAACGAGGCATTGGCTACCTTAAGAGAGTCATAGTTACTCATCCCAATTGCTCACCCAGTCCAACATTTTTTCTTACTGCGACCAGTCTGCCAGAAGCGATATGTCACTAGTTGTGTATCATAAAAGAGTCATCGTTACTCCTCCCAGGGGTTATTCGAGATATCTTAATCGAAACCCTAGTAACGAGGCATTGGCTACCTTAAGAGAGTCATAGTTACTCGTCCCAATTGCTCACCCAGTCCAACATTTTCTCTTACTGCAGCCAGTCTGCCAGAAGCAATTTGTCACTAGTTGTGTATCATAAAAGAGTCATCGTTTCTCCTCCCAGGGGTTATTCGAGATATCTTAATCGAAACCCTAGTAACGAGGCATTGGCTACCTTAAGAGAGTCATAGGTACTCGTCCCAATTGCTCACCCAGTCTGTCATTTTGTCTTACTGTGGCCAGTCTGCCAGAAGCGATATGTCACTAGTTGTGTATCATAAATGAGTCATCGTTACTCCTCCCAGGGGTTATTCGAGATATCTTAATCGAAACCCTAGTAACGAGGCATTGGCTGCCTTAAGAGAGTCATAGTTACTCGTCCCAATAGCTCAACCAGTCCAACATTTTTTCTTACTGCAGCCAGTCTGCCAGAAGCAATATGTCACTAGTTGTGTATCATAAAAGAGTCATCATTACTCCTCCGAGGGGTTATTCGAGATATCTTAATCGAAACCCTAGTAACGAGGCATTGGCTACCTTAAGAGAGTCATAGTTACTCGTCCCAATTGCTCACCCAGTCCACCATTTATTCTTACTGCGACCAGTCTGCCAGAAGCGATATGTCACTAGTTGTGTATCATAAAAGAGTCATCGTTACACTTCCGAGGGGTTATTCGAGATATCTTAATCGAAACACTAGTAACGAGGCATTGGCTACCTTAAGAGAGTCATAGTTACTCGTCCCAATTGCTCACCCAGTCTGCCATTTTGTCTTACTGTGGCCAGTCTGCCAGAAGCGATATGTCACTAGTTGTGTATCATAAAAGAGTCATCGTTACTCCTCCCAGGGGTTATTCGAGATATCTTAATCGAAAACCTAGTAACGAGGCATTGGCTACCTTAAGAGAGTCATAGTTACTCGTCCCATATGCTCACCGATTCTGCCATTTTTTCTTACTGTGGCAAGTCTGCCAGAAGCGATATGTCACTAGCTGTGTATCATAAAAGAGTCATCGTTACTCCTCAAAGGGATTATTCGAGATATCGTAATCGAAACCCTAGTAACTAGGCATTGGCTACCTTAAGAGAGTCATAGTTACTCGTCCCAATTGCTCACCCAGTCGAACATTTTTTCTTACTGTGACCAGTCTGCCAGAAGCGATATGTCACTACTTGTGTATCATAAAAGAGTGATCGTTACTCCTCCCAGGGGTTATTCGAGATATCTTAATCGAAACCCTAGTAACGAGGCATTGGCTACCTTAAGAGAGTCATAGTTACTCGTCCCAATAGCTCAACCAGTCCAACATTTGTTCTTACTGCAGCCAGTCTGCCAGAAGCGAAATGTCACTAGTTGTGTATCATAAAAGAGTCATCGTTACTCTTCCCAGGGGTTATTCGAGATATCTTAATTAAACCCTAGTAACGAGGCATTGGCTACCTTAACAGAGTCATAGTTACTCGTCCCAATTGCTCACCGATTCTGCCATTTTGTCTTACTGTGGCCAGTCTGCCAGAAGCGATATGTCACTAGTTGTGTATCATAAAAGAGTCATCGTTACTCTTCCCAGGGGTTATTCGAGATATCTTAATCGAAACCCTAGTAACGAGGTATTGGTAACCTTAAGAGAGTCATAGTTACTCGTCCCAATTGCTCACCCTGTCCAACATTTTCTCTTACTACAGCCAGTCTGCCAGAAGCAATTTGTCACTAGTTGTGTATCATAAAAGAGTCATCGTTTCTCCTCCCAGGGGTTATTCGAGATATCTTAATCGAAACCCTAGTAACGAGGCATTGGCTACCTTAAGAGAGACATAGTTACTCGTCCCAATTGCACACCCAGTTCAACATTTTCTCTTACTGCAGCCAGTCTGCCAGAAGCAATTTGTCACTAGTTGTGTATCATAAAAGAGTCATCGTTTCTCCTCCCAAGGGTTATTCGAGATATCTTAATCGGAACCCTAGTAACAAGGCATTGGCTACCTTCAGAGAGTCATAGTTACTCGTCCCAATTGCTCACAAAGTCTGCCAATTTGTCTTACTGTGGCCAGTCTGCCAGAAGCGATATGTCACTAGTTGTGTATCATAAAAGAGTCATCGTTACTCCTCCCAGGGGTTATTCGAGATATCTTAATCGAAACCCTAGTAACGAGGCATTGGCTACCTCAAGAGAGTCATAGTTACTCGTCCCAATTGCTCACCGATTCTGCCATTTTTTCTTACTGTGGCCAGTCTGCCAGAAGCGATATGTCACTAGCTGTGTATCATAAAAGAGTCATCGTTACTCCTCAAAGGGGTTATTCGAGATATCTTAATCGAAACCCTAGTAACGAGGCATTGGCTACCTTAAGAGGGTCATAGTTACTCGTCCCAATTGCTCACCCAGTCCAACATTTTTTCTTACTGCGACCAGTCTGCCAGAAGCGATATGTCACTAGTTGTGTATCATAAAAGAGTCATCGTTACTCTTCCCAGGGGTTATTCGAGATATCTTAATCGAAACCCTAGTAACGAGGTATTGGTAACCTTAAGAGAGTCATAGTTACTCGTCCCAATTGCTCACCCTGTCCAACATTTTCTCTTACTACAGCCAGTCTGCCAGAAGCAATTTGTCACTAGTTGTGTATCATAAAAGAGTCATCGTTTCTCCTCCCAGGGGTTATTCGAGATATCTTAATCGAAACAATAGTAACGAGGCATTGGCTACCTTAAGAGAGTCATAGTTACTCGTCCCAATTGCTCACCCAGTCTGGCATTTTTTCTTACTGCAGCCAGTCTGCCAGAAGCGATATGCCAGTAGTTGTGTATCATAAAAGAGTGATTGTTACTCCTCCCAGGGGTTATTCGAGATATCTTAATCGAAACCCTAGTAACGAGGCATTGGATACCTTAAGAGAGTCATAGTTACTCGTCCCAAGTGCTCACCCAGTAAAACGTTTTTTCTTACTGCAGCCAGTCTGCCAGAAGCGATATGTCACTAGTTGTGTATCTTAAAAGAGTGATTGTTACTCCTCCCAGGGGTTATACGAGATATCTTAATCGAAACCCTAGTAACGAGGAATTGGATACCTTAAGAGAGTCATAGTTACTCGTCCCAATTGCTCACCCAGTCTGCCATTTTTTCTTACTGTGGCCAGTCTGCCCGAAGCGATATGTCACTAGTTGTGTATCATAAAAGAGTCATCGTTACTCCTCCCAGGGGTTATTCGAGATATCTTAATCGAAACCCTAGTAACGAGGCATTGGCTACCATAAGAGAGTCATAGTTACTCGTCCCAATTGCTCACCCAGTCCAACATTTTTTCTTACTGCAGCCAGTCTGCCAGAAGCGATATGTCACTAGTTGTGTATTATAAAAGAGTCGTCGTTACTCCTCCGAGGGGTTATTCGAGATATCTTAATCGATACCCTAGTAACGAGGCATTGGCTACCTTAAGAGAGTCATAGTTACTCCTCCCAATTGCTCACCCAGTCCAACATTTTGTCTTACTGCGGCCAGTCTGCCAGAAGCGATATGTCACAAGTTGTGTATCATAAAAGAGTGATTGTTACTCCTCCCAGAGGTTATTCGAGATATCTTAATCGAAACCCTAGTAACGAGGCATTGGCTACCTTAAGAGAGTCATAGTTACTCGTCCCAATTGCTCACTCAGTCTGCCATTTTTTCTTACTGCGGCCAGTCTGCCAGAAGCGATATGTCACTAGTTAAATATCTTAAAAGAGTGATCTTTACTCCTCCCAGGGGTTATTCGAGATATCTTAATCAAAACCCTAGTAACGAGGCATTGGCTACCTTAATAGAGTCATAGTTACTCGTCCCAATTGCTCACCGATTCTGCCATTTTGTCTTACTGTGGCCAGTCTGCCAGAAGCGAAATGTCACTAGTTGTGTATCATAAAAGAGTCATCGTTACTCCTCCGATTGGTTATTCGAGATATCTTAATCGAAACCCTAGTAACGAGGCATTGGCTACCTTAAGAGAGTCATAGTTACTCGTACCAATTGCTCACCGATTCTGCCATTTTGTCTTACTGTGGCCAGTCTGCCAGAAGCGATATGTCACTACTTGTGTATCATAAAAGAGTCATCGTTACTCTTCCCAGGGGTTATTCGAGATATCTTAATCGAAACCCTAGTAACGAGGCATTGGCTACCTTAAGAGAGTCATAGTTACTCGTCCCAATTGCTCACCCAGTCCAACATTTTCTCTTACTGCAGCCAGTGTGCCAGAAGCAATTTCTCACTAGTTGTGTATCATAAAAGAGTCATCGTTTCTCCTCCCAGTTGTTATTCGAGATAACTTAATCGAAACCCTAGTAACGAGGCATTGGCTACCTTAACAGAGTCATAGTTACTCGTCCCAATTGCTCACCCAGTCTGCCATTTTGTCTTACTGTGGCCAGTCTGCCAGAAGCGATATGTCACTAGTTGTGTATCATAAAAGAGTCATCGTTACTCCTCAAAGGGTTTATTCGAGATATCTTAATCGAAACCCTAGTAACGAGGCATTGGCTACCTAAAGAGAGTCATAGTTACTCGTCCCAATTGCTCACCGATTCTGGCATTTTTTCTTACTGTGGCCAGTCTGCCAGAAGCGATATGTCACTAGCTGTGTATCATAAAAGAGTCATCGTTACTCCTCAAAGGGGTAATTCGAGATATCTTAATTCAAACCCTAGTAACGAGGCATTGGCTACCTTAAGAGAGTCATAGTTACTCGTCCCAATTGCTCACACAGTCTGCCATTTTTTCTTACTGCAGCCAGTCTGCCAGAACCGATATGTCACTAGTTGTGTATCATAAAAGAGTCATCGTTACTCCTCCCAGGGGTTATTCGAGATATCTTAATCGAAACCCTAGTAACGAGGCATTGGCTACCTAAAGAGAGTCATAGTTACTCGTCCCAATTGCTCACCGATTCTGCCATTTTTTCTTACTGTGGCCAGTCTGCCAGAAGCGATATGTCACTAGCTGTGTATCATAAAAGAGTCATCGTTACTCCTCAAAGGGGTTATTCCAGATATCTTAATCGAAACCCTAGTAACGAGGCATTGGCTACCTTAAGAGAGTCATAGTTACTCGTCCCAAATGCTCACCCAGTCCAACATTTTTTCTTACTGCGACCAGACTGCCAGAAGCGATATGCCAGTAGTTGTGTATCATAAAAGAGTGATTGTTAATCCTCCCAGGGTTTATTCGAGATATCTTAATCGAAACCCTAGTAACGAGGCATTGGATACCTTAAGTGAGTCATAGTTACTCGTAACAATTTCTCACCCAGTCTGCCATTTTTTCTTACTGTGGCCAGTCTGCCAGAAGCGATATGTCACTAGTTGTGTATCATAAAAAAGTCATCGTTTCCCCCCCCCCCCCCAGGGGTTATTCGAGATATCTTAATCGAAACCCTAGTAACGAGGCATTGGCTACCTTAAGAGAGTCATAGTTACTCGTCCCAATTGCTCACCCAGTCCAACATTTTTTCTTACTGCAGCCAGTCTGCAAGAAGCGATATGTCACTAGTTGTGTATTATAAAAGAGTGATCGTTATTCCTCCCAGTGGTTATTCGAGATATCTTCATCGAAACCCTAGTAACGAGGCATTGGCTACCTTAAGAGAGTGATAGTTATTCGTCCCAATTGCTCACCCAGTAAAACGTTTTTCCTTACTGCAGCCAGTCTGCCAGAAGCGATATGTCAATAGTTGTGTATCTTAAAAGAGTGATTGTTACTCCTCCCAGGGGTTATTCGAGATATCTTAATCGAAACCCAAGTAACAAGGAATTGGATACCTTAAGAGAGTCATAGTTACTCGTCCCAATTGCTCACCCAGTCTGCCATTTTTTCTTACTGTGGCCAGTCTGCCAGAAGCGATATGTCACTAGTTGTGTATCATAAAAGAGTCATCGTTACTCCTCCGAGGGGTTATACGAGATATCTTAATCGAAACCCTAGTAACGAGGCATTGGCTACCTTAAGAGAGTCATAGTTACTGGTCCCAATTGCTCACCCAGTCCACCATTTATTCTTACTGCGACCAGTCTGCCAGAAGCGATATGTCACTAGTTGTGTATCATAAAAGAGTCATCGTTACACTTCCGAGGGGTTATTCGAGATATCTTAATCGAAACACTAGTAACGAGGCATTGGCAACCTTAAGAGAGTCATTGTTACTCGTCCCAATTGCTCACCCAGTCTGCCATTTTGTCTTACTGTGGCCAGTCTGCCAGAAGCGATCTGTCACTACTTGTGTATCATAAAATAGTGATCGTTACTCCTTCCAGGGGTTATTCGAGATATCTTAATCGAAACACTAGTAACGAGGCATTGGCTACCTTAAGAGAGTCATAGTTACTCGTCCCAATATCTCAACCAGTCCAACATTTTTTCTTACTGCAGCCAGTCTGCCAGAAGCGAAATGTCACTAGTTGTGTATCATAAAAGAGTCATCGTTACTCTTCCCAGGGGTTATTCGAGATATCTTAATCGAAACCCTAGTAACGAGGCATTGGCTACCTAAAGAGAGTCATAGTTACTCTTCCCAATTGCTCACCGATTCTGGCATTTTTTCTTACTGTGGCCAGTCTGCCAGAAGCGATATGTCACTAGCTGTGTATCATAAGAGAGTCATCGTTACTCCTCCCAGGGGTTATTCGAGATATCTTAATCGAAACCCTAGTAACGAGGCATTGGCTACCTAAAGAGAGTCATAGTTACTCGTCCCAATTGCTCACCGATTCTGGCATTTTTTCTTACTGTGGCCAGTCTGCCAGAAGCGATATGTCACTAGCTGTGTATCATAAAAGAGTCATCGTTACTCCTCAAAGGGGTAATTCGAGATATCTTAATTGAATCCCTAGTAACGAGGCATTGGCTACCTAAAGAGAGTCATAGTTACTCGTCCCAATTGCTCACCTTTTCTGAAATTTTTCTTACTGTGGCCAGTCTGCCAGAAACGATATGTCACTAGCTGTGTATCATAAAAGAGTCATCGTTACTCCTTAAAGGGGTTATTCGAGATATCTTAATCGAAACCCTAGTAACGAGGCATTGGCTACCTTAAGAGAGTCATAGTTACTCGTCCCAATTGCTCACCCAGTCCAACATTTTTTCTTACTGCGACCAGTCTGCCAGAAGCGATATGTCACTAGTTGTGTATCATAAAAGAGTCATCGTTACTCCTCCCAGGGGTTATTCGAGATATCTTAATCGAAACCCTAGTAACGAGGCATTGGCTACCTTAAGAGAGTCATAGTTACTCGTCCCAATTGCTCACCCAGTCCAACATTTTCTCTTACTGCAGCCAGTCTGCCAGAAGCAATTTGTCACTAGTTGTGTATCATAAAAGAGTCACCGTTTCTCCTCCCAGGAGTTATTCGAGATATCTTAATCGAAACCCTAGTAACGAGGCATTGGCTACCTTAAGAGAGTCATAGTTACTCGTCCCAATATCTCAACCAGTCCAACATTTTTTCTTACTGCAGCCAGTCTGCCAGAAGCGAAATGTCACTAGTTGTGTATCATAAAAGAGTCATCGTTACTCTTCCCAGCGGTTATTCGAGATATCTTAATCGAAACCCTAGTAACGAGGCATTGGCTACCTAAAGAGAGTCATAGTTACTCTTCCCAATTGCTCACCGATTCTGGCATTTTTTCTTACTGTGGCCAGTCTGCCAGAAGCGATATGTCACTAGCTGTGTATCATAAAAGAGTCATCGTTACTCCTCAAAGGGGTAATTCGAGATATGTTAATTGAAACCCTAGTAACGAGGCATTGGCTACCTTAAGAGAGTCATAGTTACTCGTCCCAATTGCTCACACAGTCTGCCATTTTTTCTTACTGCGGCCAGTCTGCCAGAAACGATATGTCACTAGTTGTGTATCGTAAAAGAGTCATCGTTACTCCTCCCAGGGGTTATTCGACATATCTTAATCGTAACCCTAGTAACGAGGCATTGGCTACCTTAAGAGAGTCATAGTTACTCATCCCAATTGCTCACCCAGTCCAACATTTTTTCTTACTGCGACCAGTCTGCCAGAAGCGATATGTCACTAGTTGTGTATCATAAAAGAGTCATCGTTACTCCTCCCAGGGGTTATTCGAGATATCTTAATCGAAACCCTAGTAACGAGGCATTGGCTACCTTAAGAGAGTCATAGTTACTCGTCCCAATTGCTCACCCAGTCCAACATTTTCTCTTACTGCAGCCAGTCTGCCAGAAGCAATTTGTCACTAGTTGTGTATCATAAAAGAGTCATCGTTTCTCCTCCCAGGGGTTATTCGAGATATCTTAATCGAAACCCTAGTAACGAGGCATTGGCTACCTTAAGAGAGTCATAGGTACTCGTCCCAATTGCTCACCCAGTCTGTCATTTTGTCTTACTGTGGCCAGTCTGCCAGAAGCGATATGTCACTAGTTGTGTATCATAAAAGAGTCATCGTTACTCCTCCCAGGGGTTATTCGAGATATCTTAATCGAAACCCTAGTAACGAGGCATTGGCTGCCTTAAGAGAGTCATAGTTACTCGTCCCAATAGCTCAACCAGTCCAACATTTTTTCTTACTGCAGCCAGTCTGCCAGAAGCAATATGTCACTAGTTGTGTATCATGAAAGAGTCATCGTTACTCCTCCGAGGGGTTATTCGAGATATCTTAATCGAAACCCTAGTAACGAGGCATTGGCTACCTTAAGAGAGTCATAGTTACTCGTCCCAATTGCTCACCCAGTCCACCATTTATTCTTACTGCGACCAGTCTGCCAGAAGCGATATGTCACTAGTTGTGTATCATAAAAGAGTCATCGTTACACTTCCGAGGGGTTATTCGAGATATCTTAATCGAAACACTAGTAACGAGGCATTGGCTACCTTAAGAGAGTCATAGTTACTCGTCCCAATTGCTCACCCAGTCTGCCATTTTGTCTTACTGTGGCCAGTCTGCCAGAAGCGATATGTCACTAGTTGTGTATCATAAAAGAGTCATCGTTACTCCTCCCAGGGGTTATTCGAGATATCTTAATCGAAACCCTAGTAACGAGGCATTGGCTACCTCAAGAGAGTCATAGTTACTCGTCCCAATTGCTCACCGATTCTGCCATTTTTTCTTACTGTGGCCAGTCTGCCAGAAGCGATATGTCACTAGCTGTGTATCATAAAAGAGTCATCGTTACTCCTCAAAGGGGTTATTCGAGATATCTTAATCGAAACCCTAGTAACGAGGCATTGGCTACCTTAAGAGGGTCATAGTTACTCGTCCCAATTGCTCACCCAGTCCAACATTTTTTCTTACTGCGACCAGTCTGCCAGAAGCGATATGTCACTAGTTGTGTATCATAAAAGAGTCATCGTTACTCTTCCCAGGGGTTATTCGAGATATCTTAATCGAAACCCTAGTAACGAGGTATTGGTAACCTTAAGAGAGTCATAGTTACTCGTCCCAATTGCTCACCCTGTCCAACATTTTCTCTTACTACAGCCAGTCTGCCAGAAGCAATTTGTCACTAGTTGTGTATCATAAAAGAGTCATCGTTTCTCCTCCCAGGGGTTATTCGAGATATCTTAATCGAAACAATAGTAACGAGGCATTGGCTACCTTAAGAGAGTCATAGTTACTCGTCCCAATTGCTCACCCAGTCTGGCATTTTTTCTTACTGCAGCCAGTCTGCCAGAAGCGATATGCCAGTAGTTGTGTATCATAAAAGAGTGATTGTTACTCCTCCCAGGGGTTATTCGAGATATCTTAATCGAAACCCTAGTAACGAGGCATTGGATACCTTAAGAGAGTCATAGTTACTCGTCCCAATTGCTCACCCAGTAAAACGTTTTTTCTTACTGCAGCCAGTCTGCCAGAAGCGATATGTCACTAGTTGTGTATCTTAAAAGAGTGATTGTTACTCCTCCCAGGGGTTATACGAGATATCTTAATCGAAACCCTAGTAACGAGGAATTGGATACCTTAAGAGAGTCATAGTTACTCGTCCCAATTGCTCACCCAGTCTGCCATTTTTTCTTACTGTGGCCAGTCTGCCCGAAGCGATATGTCACTAGTTGTGTATCATAAAAGAGTCATCGTTACTCCTCCCAGGGGTTATTCGAGATATCTTAATCGAAACCCTAGTAACGAGGCATTGGCTACCATAAGAGAGTCATAGTTACTCGTCCCAATTGCTCACCCAGTCCAACATTCTTTCTTACTGCAGCCAGTCTGCCAGAAGCGATATGTCACTAGTTGTGTATTATAAAAGAGTCGTCGTTACTCCTCCGAGGGGTTATTCGAGATATCTTAATCGAAACCCTAGTAACGAGGCATTGGCTACCTTAAGAGAGTCATAGTTACTCCTCCCAATTGCTCACCCAGTCCAACATTTTGTCTTACTGCGGCCAGTCTGCCAGAAGCGATATGTCACTAGTTGTGTATCATAAAAGAGTGATTGTTACTCCTCCCAGAGGTTATTCGAGATATCTTAATCGAAACCCTAGTAACGAGGCATTGGCTACCTTAAGAGAGTCATAGTTACTCGTCCCAATTGCTCACTCAGTCTGCCATTTTTTCTTACTGCGGCCAGTCTGCCAGAAGCGATATGTCACTAGTTAAATATCTTAAAAGAGTGATCTTTACTCCACCCAGGGGTTATTCGAGATATCTTAATCAAAACCCTAGTAACGAGGCATTGGCTACCTTAATAGAGTCATAGTTACTCGTCCCAATTGCTCACCGATTCTGCCATTTTGTCTTACTGTGGCCAGTCTGCCAGAAGCGAAATGTCACTAGTTGTGTATCATAAAAGAGTCATCGTTACTCCTCCGATTGGTTATTCGAGATATCTTAATCGAAACCCTAGTAACGAGGCATTGGCTACCTTAAGAGAGTCATAGTTACTCGTACCAATTGCTCACCGATTCTGCCATTTTGTCTTACTGTGGCCAGTCTGCCAGAAGCGATATGTCACTACTTGTGTATCATAAAAGAGTCATCGTTACTCTTCCCAGGGGTTATTCGAGATATCTTAATCGAAACCCTAGTAACGAGGCATTGGCTACCTTAAGAGAGTCATAGTTACTCGTCCCAATTGCTCACCCAGTCCAACATTTTCTCTTACTGCAGCCAGTCTGCCAGAAGCAATTTGTCACTAGTTGTGTATCATAAAAGAGTCATCGTTTCTCCTCCCAGTTGTTATTCGAGATAACTTAATCGAAACCCTAGTAACGAGGCATTGGCTACCTTAACAGAGTCATAGTTACTCGTCCCAATTGCTCACCCAGTCTGCCATTTTGTCTTACTGTGGCCAGTCTGCCAGAAGCGATATGTCACTAGTTGTGTATCATAAAAGAGTCATCGTTACTCCTCAAAGGGTTTATTCGAGATATCTTAATCGAAACCCTAGTAACGAGGCATTGGCTACCTAAAGAGAGTCATAGTTACTCGTCCCAATTGCTCACCGATTCTGGCATTTTTTCTTACTGTGGCCAGTCTGCCAGAAGCGATATGTCACTAGCTGTGTATCATAAAAGAGTCATCGTTACTCCTCAAAGGGGTAATTCGAGATATCTTAATTGAAACCCTAGTAACGAGGCATTGGCTACCTTAAGAGAGTCATAGTTACTCGTCCCAATTGCTCACACAGTCTGCCATTTTTTCTTACTGCAGCCAGTCTGCCAGAACCGATATGTCACTAGTTGTGTATCATAAAAGAGTCATCGTTACTCCTCCCAGGGGTTATTCGAGATATCTTAATCGAAACCCTAGTAACGAGGCATTGGCTACCTAAAGAGAGTCATAGTTACTCGTCCCAATTGCTCACCGATTCTGCCATTTTTTCTTACTGTGGCCAGTCTGCCAGAAGCGATATGTCACTAGCTGTGTATCATAAAAGAGTCATCGTTACTCCTCAAAGGGGTTATTCCAGATATCTTAATCAAAACCCTAGTAACGAGGCATTGGCTACCTTAAGAGAGTCATAGTTACTCGTCCCAATTGCTCACCCAGTCCAATATTTTTTCTTACTGCGACCAGACAGACAGAAGCGATATGCCAGTAGTTGTGTATCATAAAAGAGTGATTGTTAATCCTCCCAGGGTTTATTCGAGATATCTTAATCGAAACCCTAGTAACGAGGCATTGGCTACCTAAAGAGAGTCATAGTTACTCGTCCCAATTGCTCACCGATTCTGGCATTTTTTCTTACTGTGGCCAGTCTGCCAGAAGCGATATGTCACTAGCTGTGTATCATAAAAGAGTCATCGTTACTCCTCAAAGGGGTAATTCGAGATATCTTAATTGAATCCCTAGTAACGAGGCATTGGCTACCTAAAGAGAGTCATAGTTACTCGTCCCAATTGCTCACCTTTTCTGAAATTTTTCTTACTGTGGCCAGTCTGCCAGAAACGATATGTCACTAGCTGTGTATCATAAAAGAGTCATCGTTACTCCTTAAAGGGGTTATTCGAGATATCTTAATCGAAACCCTAGTAACGAGGCATTGGCTACCTTAAGAGAGTCATAGTTACTCGTCCCAATTGCTCACCCAGTCCAACATTTTTTCTTACTGCGACCAGTCTGCCAGAAGCGATATGTCACTAGTTGTGTATCATAAAAGAGTCATCGTTACTCCTCCCAGGGGTTATTCGAGATATCTTAATCGAAACCCTAGTAACGAGGCATTGGCTACCTTAAGAGAGTCATAGTTACTCGTCCCAATTGCTCACCCAGTCCAACATTTTCTCTTACTGCAGCCAGTCTGCCAGAAGCAATTTGTCACTAGTTGTGTATCATAAAAGAGTCACCGTTTCTCCTCCCAGGAGTTATTCGAGATATCTTAATCGAAACCCTAGTAACGAGGCATTGGCTACCTTAAGAGAGTCATAGTTACTCGTCCCAATATCTCAACCAGTCCAACATTTTTTCTTACTGCAGCCAGTCTGCCAGAAGCGAAATGTCACTAGTTGTGTATCATAAAAGAGTCATCGTTACTCTTCCCAGCGGTTATTCGAGATATCTTAATCGAAACCCTAGTAACGAGGCATTGGCTACCTAAAGAGAGTCATAGTTACTCTTCCCAATTGCTCACCGATTCTGGCATTTTTTCTTACTGTGGCCAGTCTGCCAGAAGCGATATGTCACTAGCTGTGTATCATAAAAGAGTCATCGTTACTCCTCAAAGGGGTAATTCGAGATATGTTAATTGAAACCCTAGTAACGAGGCATTGGCTACCTTAAGAGAGTCATAGTTACTCATCCCAATTGCTCACCCAGTCCAACATTTTTTCTTACTGCGACCAGTCTGCCAGAAGCGATATGTCACTAGTTGTGTATCGTAAAAGAGTCATCGTTACTCCTCCCAGGGGTTATTCGACATATCTTAATCGTAACCCTAGTAACGAGGCATTGGCTACCTTAAGAGAGTCATAGTTACTCATCCCAATTGCTCACCCAGTCCAACATTTTTTCTTACTGCGACCAGTCTGCCAGAAGCGATATGTCACTAGTTGTGTATCATAAAAGAGTCATCGTTACTCCTCCCAGGGGTTATTCGAGATATCTTAATCGAAACCCTAGTAACGAGGCATTGGCTACCTTAAGAGAGTCATAGTTACTCGTCCCAATTGCTCACCCAGTCCAACATTTTCTCTTACTGCAGCCAGTCTGCCAGAAGCAATTTGTCACTAGTTGTGTATCATAAAAGAGTCATCGTTCCTCCTCCCAGGGGTTATTCGAGATATCTTAATCGAAACCCTAGTAACGAGGCATTGGCTACCTTAAGAGAGTCATAGGTACTCGTCCCAATTGCTCACCCAGTCTGTCATTTTGTCTTACTGTGGCCAGTCTGCCAGAAGCGATATGTCACTAGTTGTGTATCATAAAAGAGTCATCGTTACTCCTCCCAGGGGTTATTCGAGATATCTTAATCGAAACCCTAGTAACGAGGCATTGGCTGCCTTAAGAGAGTCATAGTTACTCGTCCCAATAGCTCAACCAGTCCAACATTTTTTCTTACTGCAGCCAGTCTGCCAGAAGCAATATGTCACTAGTTGTGTATCATAAAAGAGTCATCGTTACTCCTCCGAGGGGTTATTCGAGATATCTTAATCGAAACCCTAGTAACGAGGCATTGGCTACCTTAAGAGAGTCATAGTTACTCGTCCCAATTGCTCACCCAGTCCACCATTTATTCTTACTGCGACCAGTCTGCCAGAAGCGATATGTCACTAGTTGTGTATCATAAAAGAGTCATCGTTACACTTCCGAGGGGTTATTCGAGATATCTTAATCGAAACACTAGTAACGAGGCATTGGCTACCTTAAGAGAGTCATAGTTACTCGTCCCAATTGCTCACCCAGTCTGCCATTTTGTCTTACTGTGGCCAGTCTGCCAGAAGCGATATGTCACTAGTTGTGTATCATAAAAGAGTCATCGTTACTCTTCCCAGGGGTTATTCGAGATATCTTAATTAAACCCTAGTAACGAGGCATTGGCTACCTTAACAGAGTCATAGTTACTCGTCCCAATTGCTCACCGATTCTGCCATTTTGTCTTACTGTGGCCAGTCTGCCAGAAGCGATATGTCACTAGTTGTGTATCATAAAAGAGTCATCGTTACTCTTCCAGGGGTTATTCGAGATATCTTAATCGAAACCCTAGTAACGAGGCATTGGCTACCTTAAGAGAGACATAGTTACTCGTCCCAATTGCACACCCAGTCCAACATTTTCTCTTACTGCAGCCAGTCTGCCAGAAGCAATTTGTCACTAGTTGTGTATCATAAAAGAGTCATCGTTTCTCCTCCCAAGGGTTATTCGAGATATCTTAATCGGAACCCTAGTAACAAGGCATTGGCTACCTTCAGAGAGTCATAGTTACTCGTCCCAATTGCTCACAAAGTCTGCCATTTTGTCTTACTGTGGCCAGTCTGCCAGAAGCGATATGTCACTAGTTGTGTATCATAAAAGAGTCATCGTTACTCCTCCCAGGGGTTATTCGAGATATCTTAATCGAAACCCTAGTAACGAGGCATTGGCTACCTCAAGAGAGTCATAGTTACTCGTCCCAATTGCTCACCGATTCTGCCATTTTTTCTTACTGTGGCCAGTCTGCCAGAAGCGATATGTCACTAGCTGTGTATCATAAAAGAGTCATCGTTACTCCTCAAAGGGGTTATTCGAGATATCTTAATCGAAACCCTAGTAACGAGGCATTGGCTACCTTAAGAGGGTCATAGTTACTCGTCCCAATTGCTCACCCAGTCCAACATTTTTTCTTACTGCGACCAGTCTGCCAGAAGCGATATGTCACTAGTTGTGTATCATAAAAGAGTCATCGTTACTCTTCCCAGGGGTTATTCGAGATATCTTAATCGAAACCCTAGTAACGAGGTATTGGTAACCTTAAGAGAGTCATAGTTACTCGTCCCAATTGCTCACCCTGTCCAACATTTTCTCTTACTACAGCCAGTCTGCCAGAAGCAATTTGTCACTAGTTGTGTATCATAAAAGAGTCATCGTTTCTCCTCCCAGGGGTTATTCGAGATATCTTAATCGAAACAATAGTAACGAGGCATTGGCTACCTTAAGAGAGTCATAGTTACTCGTCCCAATTGCTCACCCAGTCTGGCATTTTTTCTTACTGCAGCCAGTCTGCCAGAAGCGATATGCCAGTAGTTGTGTATCATAAAAGAGTGATTGTTACTCCTCCCAGGGGTTATTCGAGATATCTTAATCGAAACCCTAGTAACGAGGCATTGGATACCTTAAGAGAGTCATAGTTACTCGTCCCAATTGCTCACCCAGTAAAACGTTTTTTCTTACTGCAGCCAGTCTGCCAGAAGCGATATGTCACTAGTTGTGTATCTTAAAAGAGTGATTGTTACTCCTCCCAGGGGTTATACGAGATATCTTAATCGAAACCCTAGTAACGAGGAATTGGATACCTTAAGAGAGTCATAGTTACTCGTCCCAATTGCTCACCCAGTCTGCCATTTTTTCTTACTGTGGCCAGTCTGCCCGAAGCGATATGTCACTAGTTGTGTATCATAAAAGAGTCATCGTTACTCCTCCCAGGGGTTATTCGAGATATCTTAATCGAAACCCTAGTAACGAGGCATTGGCTACCATAAGAGAGTCATAGTTACTCGTCCCAATTGCTCACCCAGTCCAACATTCTTTCTTACTGCAGCCAGTCTGCCAGAAGCGATATGTCACTAGTTGTGTATTATAAAAGAGTCGTCGTTACTCCTCCGAGGGGTTATTAGAGATATCTTAATCGAAACCCTAGTAACGAGGCATTGGCTACCTTAAGAGAGTCATAGTTACTCCTCCCAATTGCTCACCCAGTCCAACATTTTGTCTTACTGCGGCCAGTCTGCCAGAAGCGATATGTCACTAGTTGTGTATCATAAAAGAGTGATTGTTACTCCTCCCAGAGGTTATTCGAGATATCTTAATCGAAACCCTAGTAACGAGGCATTGGCTACCTTAAGAGAGTCATAGTTACTCGTCCCAATTGCTCACTCAGTCTGCCATTTTTTCTTACTGCGGCCAGTCTGCCAGAAGCGATATGTCACTAGTTAAATATCTTAAAAGAGTGATCTTTACTCCTCCCAGGGGTTATTCGAGATATCTTAATCAAAACCCTAGTAACGAGGCATTGGCTACCTTAATAGAGTCATAGTTACTCGTCCCAATTGCTCACCGATTCTGCCATTTTGTCTTACTGTGGCCAGTCTGCCAGAAGCGAAATGTCACTAGTTGTGTATCATAAAAGAGTCATCGTTACTCCTCCGATTGGTTATTCGAGATATCTTAATCGAAACCCTAGTAACGAGGCATTGGCTACCTTAAGAGAGTCATAGTTACTCGTACCAATTGCTCACCGATTCTGCCATTTTGTCTTACTGTGGCCAGTCTGCCAGAAGCGATATGTCACTACTTGTGTATCATAAAAGAGTCATCGTTACTCTTCCCAGGGGTTATTCGAGATATCTTAATCGAAACCCTAGTAACGAGGCATTGGCTACCTTAAGAGAGTCATAGTTACTCGTCCCAATTGCTCACCCAGTCCAACATTTTCTCTTACTGCAGCCAGTCTGCCAGAAGCAATTTGTCACTAGTTGTGTATCATAAAAGAGTCATCGTTTCTCCTCCCAGTTGTTATTCGAGATAACTTAATCGAAACCCTAGTAACGAGGCATTGGCTACCTTAACAGAGTCATAGTTACTCGTCCCAATTGCTCACCCAGTCTGCCATTTTGTCTTACTGTGGCCAGTCTGCCAGAAGCGATATGTCACTAGTTGTGTATCATAAAAGAGTCATCGTTACTCCTCAAAGGGTTTATTCGAGATATCTTAATCGAAACCCTAGTAACGAGGCATTGGCTACCTAAAGAGAGTCATAGTTACTCGTCCCAATTGCTCACCGATTCTGGCATTTTTTCTTACTGTGGCCAGTCTGCCAGAAGCGATATGTCACTAGCTGTGTATCATAAAAGAGTCATCGTTACTCCTCAAAGGGGTAATTCGAGATATCTTAATTGAAACCCTAGTAACGAGGCATTGGCTACCTTAAGAGAGTCATAGTTACTCGTCCCAATTGCTCACACAGTCTGCCATTTTTTCTTACTGCAGCCAGTCTGCCAGAACCGATATGTCACTAGTTGTGTATCATAAAAGAGTCATCGTTACTCCTCCCAGGGGTTATTCGAGATATCTTAATCGAAACCCTAGTAACGAGGCATTGGCTACCTAAAGAGAGTCATAGTTACTCGTCCCAATTGCTCACCGATTCTGCCATTTTTTCTTACTGTGGCCAGTCTGCCAGAAGCGATATGTCACTAGCTGTGTATCATAAAAGAGTCATCGTTACTCCTCAAAGGGGTTATTCCAGATATCTTAATCAAAACCCTAGTAACGAGGCATTGGCTACCTTAAGAGAGTCATAGTTACTCGTCCCAATTGCTCACCCAGTCCAATATTTTTTCTTACTGCGACCAGACTGCCAGAAGAGATATGCCAGTAGTTGTGTATCATAAAAGAGTGATTGTTAATCCTCCCAGGGTTTATTCGAGATATCTTAATCGAAACCCTAGTAACGAGGCATTGGATACCTTAAGAGAGTCATAGTTACTCGTAACAATTTCTCACCCAGTCTGCCATTTTTTCTTACTGTGGCCAGTCTGCCAGAAGCGATATGTCACTAGTTGTGTATCATAAAAGAGTCATCGTTACCCCCCCCCCCCCCCAGGTGTTATTCGAGATATCTTAATCGAAACCCTAGTAACGAGGCATTGGCTACCTTAAGAGAGTCATAGTTACTCGTCCCAATTGCTCACCCAGTCCAACATTTTTTCTTACTGCAGCCAGTCTGCAAGAAGCGATATGTCACTAGTTGTGTATTATAAAAGAGTGATCGTTATTCCTCCCAGTGGTTATTCGAGATATCTTCATCGAAACCCTAGTAACGAGGCATTGGCTACCTTAAGAGAGTGATAGTTATTCGTCCCAATTGCTCACCCAGTAAAACGTTTTTCCTTACTGCAGCCAGTCTGCCAGAAGCGATATGTCAATAGTTGTGTATCATAAAAGAGTCATCGTTACTCCTCCGAGGGGTTATACGAGATATCTTAATCGAAACCCTAGTAACGAGGCATTGGCTACCTTAAGAGAGTCATAGTTACTCGTCCCAATTGCTCACCCAGTCCACCATTTATTCTTACTGCGACCAGTCTGCCAGAAGCGATATGTCACTAGTTGTGTATCATAAAAGAGTCATCGTTACACTTCCGAGGGGTTATTCGAGATATCTTAATCGAAACACTAGTAACGAGGCATTGGCAACCTTAAGAGAGTCATTGTTACTCGTCCCAATTGCTCACCCAGTCTGCCATTTTGTCTTACTGTGGCCAGTCTGCCAGAAGCGATCTGTCACTACTTGTGTATCATAAAATAGTGATCGTTACTCCTTCCAGGGGTTATTCGAGATATCTTAATCGAAACACTAGTAACGAGGCATTGGCTACCTTAAGAGAGTCATAGTTACTCGGCCCAATATCTCAACCAGTCCAACATTTTTTCTTACTGCAGCCAGTCTGCCAGAAGCGAAATGTCACTAGTTGTGTATCATAAAAGAGTCATCGTTACTCTTCCCAGGGGTTATTCGAGATATCTTAATCGAAACCCTAGTAACGAGGCATTGGCTACCTAAAGAGAGTCATAGTTACTCTTCCCAATTGCTCACCGATTCTGGCATTTTTTCTTACTGTGGCCAGTCTGCCAGAAGCGATATGTCACTAGCTGTGTATCATAAAAGAGTCATCGTTACTCCTCCCAGGGTTTATTCGAGATATCTTAATCGAAACCCTAGTAACGAGGCATTGGCTACCTAAAGAGAGTCATAGTTACTCTTCCCAATTGCTCACCGATTCTGGCATTTTTTCTTACTGTGGCCAGTCTGCCAGAAGCGATATGTCACTAGCTGTGTATCATAAAAGAGTCATCGTTACTCCTCCCAGGGGTTATTCGAGATATCTTAATCGAAACCCTAGTAACGAGACATTGGCTACCTTAAGAGAGTCATAGTTACTCGTCCCAATTGCTCACCCAGTCCAACATTTTCTCTTACTGCAGCCAGTCTGCCAGAAGCAATTTGTCACTAGTTGTGTATCATAAAAGAGTCATCGTTTCTCCTCCCAGGGGTTATTCGAGATATCTTAATCGAAACCCTAGTAACGAGGCATTGGCTACCTTAAGAGAGTCATAGGTACTCGTCCCAATTGCTCACCCAGTCTGTCATTTTGTCTTACTGTGGCCAGTCTGCCAGAAGCGATATGTCACTAGTTGTGTATCATAAAAGAGTCATCGTTACTCCTCCCAGGGGTTATTCGAGATATCTTAATCGAAACCCTAGTAACGAGGCATTGGCTGCCTTAAGAGAGTCATAGTTACTCGTCCCAATAGCTCAACCAGTCCAACATTTTTTCTTACTGCAGCCAGTCTGCCAGAAGCAATATGTCACTAGTTGTGTATCATAAAAGAGTCATCGTTACTCCTCCGAGGGGTTATTCGAGATATCTTAATCGAAACCCTAGTAACGAGGCATTGGCTACCTTAAGAGAGTCATAGTTACTCGTCCCAATTGCTCACCCAGTCCACCATTTATTCTTACTGCGACCAGTCTGCCAGAAGCGATATGTCACTAGTTGTGTATCATAAAAGAGTCATCGTTACACTTCCGAGGGGTTATTCGAGATATCTTAATCGAAACACTAGTAACGAGGCATTGGCTACCTTAAGAGAGTCATAGTTACTCGTCCCAATTGCTCACCCAGTCTGCCATTTTGTCTTACTGTGGCCAGTCTGCCAGAAGCGATATGTCACTAGTTGTGTATCATAAAAGAGTCATCGTTACTCTTCCCAGGGGTTATTCGAGATATCTTAATTAAACCCTAGTAACGAGGCATTGGCTACCTTAACAGAGTCATAGTTACTCGTCCCAATTGCTCACCGATTCTGCCATTTTGTCTTACTGTGGCCAGTCTGCCAGAAGCGATATGTCACTAGTTGTGTATCATAAAAGAGTCATCGTTACTCTTCCCAGGGGTTATTCGAGATATCTTAATCGAAACCCTAGTAACGAGGCATTGGCTACCTTAAGAGAGACATAGTTACTCGTCCCAATTGCACACCCAGTCCAACATTTTCTCTTACTGCAGCCAGTCTGCCAGAAGCAATTTGTCACTAGTTGTGTATCATAAAAGAGTCATCGTTTCTCCTCCCAAGGGTTATTCGAGATATCTTAATCGGAACCCTAGTAACAAGGCATTGGCTACCTTCAGAGAGTCATAGTTACTCGTCCCAATTGCTCACAAAGTCTGCCATTTTGTCTTACTGTGGCCAGTCTGCCAGAAGCGATATGTCACTAGTTGTGTATCATAAAAGAGTCATCGTTACTCCTCCCAGGGGTTATTCGAGATATCTTAATCGAAACCCTAGTAACGAGGCATTGGCTACCTCAAGAGAGTCATAGTTACTCGTCCCAATTGCTCACCGATTCTGCCATTTTTTCTTACTGTGGCCAGTCTGCCAGAAGCGATATGTCACTAGCTGTGTATCATAAAAGAGTCATCGTTACTCCTCAAAGGGGTTATTCGAGATATCTTAATCGAAACCCTAGTAACGAGGCATTGGCTACCTTAAGAGGGTCATAGTTACTCGTCCCAATTGCTCACCCAGTCCAACATTTTTTCTTACTGCGACCAGTCTGCCAGAAGCGATATGTCACTAGTTGTGTATCATAAAAGAGTCATCGTTACTCTTCCCAGGGGTTATTCGAGATATCTTAATCGAAACCCTAGTAACGAGGTATTGGTAACCTTAAGAGAGTCATAGTTACTCGTCCCAATTGCTCACCCTGTCCAACATTTTCTCTTACTACAGCCAGTCTGCCAGAAGCAATTTGTCACTAGTTGTGTATCATAAAAGAGTCATCGTTTCTCCTCCCAGGGGTTATTCGAGATATCTTAATCGAAACAATAGTAACGAGGCATTGGCTACCTTAAGAGAGTCATAGTTACTCGTCCCAATTGCTCACCCAGTCTGGCATTTTTTCTTACTGCAGCCAGTCTGCCAGAAGCGATATGCCAGTAGTTGTGTATCATAAAAGAGTGATTGTTACTCCTCCCAGGGGTTATTCGAGATATCTTAATCGAAACCCTAGTAACGAGGCATTGGATACCTTAAGAGAGTCATAGTTACTCGTCCCAATTGCTCACCCAGTAAAACGTTTTTTCTTACTGCAGCCAGTCTGCCAGAAGCGATATGTCACTAGTTGTGTATCTTAAAAGAGTGATTGTTACTCCTCCCAGGGGTTATACGAGATATCTTAATCGAAACCCTAGTAACGAGGAATTGGATACCTTAAGAGAGTCATAGTTACTCGTCCCAATTGCTCACCCAGTCTGCCATTTTTTCTTACTGTGGCCAGTCTGCCCGAAGCGATATGTCACTAGTTGTGTATCATAAAAGAGTCATCGTTACTCCTCCCAGGGGTTATTCGAGATATCTTAATCGAAACCCTAGTAACGAGGCATTGGCTACCATAAGAGAGTCATAGTTACTCGTCCCAATTGCTCACCCAGTCCAACATTCTTTCTTACTGCAGCCAGTCTGCCAGAAGCGA
The DNA here is from genome assembly GCF_023897955.1 of Schistocerca gregaria. Classification (NCBI taxonomy): domain Eukaryota; kingdom Metazoa; phylum Arthropoda; class Insecta; order Orthoptera; family Acrididae; genus Schistocerca; species Schistocerca gregaria. The sequence goes on from NC_064931.1 coordinate 8,806,896, forward strand.
TATGTCACTAGTTGTGTATTATAAAAGAGTCGTCGTTACTCCTCCGAGGGGTTATTCGAGATATCTTAATCGAAACCCTAGTAACGAGGCATTGGCTACCTTAAGAGAGTCATAGTTACTCCTCCCAATTGCTCACCCAGTCCAACATTTTGTCTTACTGCGGCCAGTCTGCCAGAAGCGATATGTCACTAGTTGTGTATCATAAAAGAGTGATTGTTACTCCTCCCAGAGGTTATTCGAGATATCTTAATCGAAACCCTAGTAACGAGGCATTGGCTACCTTAAGAGAGTCATAGTTACTCGTCCCAATTGCTCACTCAGTCTGCCATTTTTTCTTACTGCGGCCAGTCTGCCAGAAGCGATATGTCACTAGTTAAATATCTTAAAAGAGTGATCTTTACTCCTCCCAGGGGTTATTCGAGATATCTTAATCAAAACCCTAGTAACGAGGCATTGGCTACCTTAATAGAGTCATAGTTACTCGTCCCAATTGCTCACCGATTCTGCCGTTTTGTCTTACTGTGGCCAGTCTGCCAGAAGCGAAATGTCACTAGTTGTGTATCATAAAAGAGTCATCGTTACTCCTCCGATTGGTTATTCGAGATATCTTAATCGAAACCCTAGTAACGAGGCATTGGCTACCTTAAGAGAGTCATAGTTACTCGTACCAATTGCTCACCGATTCTGCCATTTTGTCTTACTGTGGCCAGTCTGCCAGAAGCGATATGTCACTACTTGTGTATCATAAAAGAGTCATCGTTACTCTTCCCAGGGGTTATTCGAGATATCTTAATCGAAACCCTAGTAACGAGGCATTGGCTACCTTAAGAGAGTCATAGTTACTCGTCCCAATTGCTCACCCAGTCCAACATTTTCTCTTACTGCAGCCAGTCTGCCAGAAGCAATTTGTCACTAGTTGTGTATCATAAAAGAGTCATCGTTTCTCCTCCCAGTTGTTATTCGAGATAACTTAATCGAAACCCTAGTAACGAGGCATTGGCTACCTTAACAGAGTCATAGTTACTCGTCCCAATTGCTCACCCAGTCTGCCATTTTGTCTTACTGTGGCCAGTCTGCCAGAAGCGATATGTCACTAGTTGTGTATCATAAAAGAGTCATCGTTACTCCTCAAAGGGTTTATTCGAGATATCTTAATCGAAACCCTAGTAACGAGGCATTGGCTACCTAAAGAGAGTCATAGTTACTCGTCCTAATTGCTCACCGATTCTGGCATTTTTTCTTACTGTGGCCAGTCTGCCAGAAGCGATATGTCACTAGCTGTGTATCATAAAAGAGTCATCGTTACTCCTCAAAGGGGTAATTCGAGATATCTTAATTGAAACCCTAGTAACGAGGCATTGGCTACCTTAAGAGAGTCATAGTTACTCGTCCCAATTGCTCACACAGTCTGCCATTTTTTCTTACTGCAGCCAGTCTGCCAGAACCGATATGTCACTAGTTGTGTATCATAAAAGAGTCATCGTTACTCCTCCCAGGGGTTATTCGAGATATCTTAATCGAAACCCTAGTAACGAGGCATTGGCTACCTAAAGAGAGTCATAGTTACTCGTCCCAATTGCTCACCGATTCTGCCATTTTTTCTTACTGTGGCCAGTCTGCCAGAAGCGATATGTCACTAGCTGTGTATCATAAAAGAGTCATCGTTACTCCTCAAAGGGGTTATTCCAGATATCTTAATCAAAACCCTAGTAACGAGGCATTGGCTACCTTAAGAGAGTTATAGTTACTCGTCCCAATTGCTCACCCAGTCCAATATTTTTTCTTACTGCGACCAGACTGCCAGAAGCGATATGCCAGTAGTTGTGTATCATAAAAGAGTGATTGTTAATCCTCCCAGGGTTTATTCGAGATATCTTAATCGAAACCCTAGTAACGAGGCATTGGATACCTTAAGAGAGTCATAGTTACTCGTAACAATTTCTCACCCAGTCTGCCATTTTTTCTTACTGTGGCCAGTCTGCCAGAAGCGATATGTCACTAGTTGTGTATCATAAAAGAGTCATCGTTACCCCCCCCCCCCCCAGGTGTTATTCGAGATATCTTAATCGAAACCCTAGTAACGAGGCATTGGCTACCTTAAGAGAGTCATAGTTACTCGTCCCAATTGCTCACCCAGTCCAACATTTTTTCTTACTGCAGCCAGTCTGCAAGAAGCGATATGTCACTAGTTGTGTATTATAAAAGAGTGATCGTTATTCCTCCCAGTGGTTATTCGAGATATCTTCATCGAAACCCTAGTAACGAGGCATTGGCTACCTTAAGAGAGTGATAGTTATTCGTCCCAATTGCTCACCCAGTAAAACGTTTTTCCTTACTGCAGCCAGTCTGCCAGAAGCGATATGTCAATAGTTGTGTATCATAAAAGAGTCATCGTTACTCCTCCGAGGGGTTATACGAGATATCTTAATCGAAACCCTAGTAACGAGGCATTGGCTACCTTAAGAGAGTCATAGTTACTCGTCCCAATTGCTCACCCAGTCCACCATTTATTCTTACTGCGACCAGTCTGCCAGAAGCGATATGTCACTAGTTGTGTATCATAAAAGAGTCATCGTTACACTTCCGAGGGGTTATTCGAGATATCTTAATCGAAACACTAGTAACGAGGCATTGGCAACCTTAAGAGAGTCATTGTTACTCGTCCCAATTGCTCACCCAGTCTGCCATTTTGTCTTACTGTGGCCAGTCTGCCAGAAGCGATCTGTCACTACTTGTGTATCATAAAATAGTGATCGTTACTCCTTCCAGGGGTTATTCGAGATATCTTAATCGAAACACTAGTAACGAGGCATTGGCTACCTTAAGAGAGTCATAGTTACTCGGCCCAATATCTCAACCAGTCCAACATTTTTTCTTACTGCAGCCAGTCTGCCAGAAGCGAAATGTCACTAGTTGTGTATCATAAAAGAGTCATCGTTACTCTTCCCAGGGGTTATTCGAGATATCTTAATCGAAACCCTAGTAACGAGGCATTGGCTACCTAAAGAGAGTCATAGTTACTCTTCCCAATTGCTCACCGATTCTGGCATTTTTTCTTACTGTGGCCAGTCTGCCAGAAGCGATATGTCACTAGCTGTGTATCATAAAAGAGTCATCGTTACTCCTCCCAGGGTTTATTCGAGATATCTTAATCGAAACCCTAGTAACGAGGCATTGGCTACCTAAAGAGAGTCATAGTTACTCGTCCCAATTGCTCACCGATTCTGGCATTTTTTCTTACTGTGGCCAGTCTGCCAGAAGCGATATGTCACTAGCTGTGTATCATAAAAGAGTCATCGTTACTCCTCAAAGGGGTAATTCGAGATATCTTAATTGAATCCCTAGTAACGAGGCATTGGCTACCTAAAGAGAGTCATAGTTACTCGTCCCAATTGCTCACCTTTTCTGAAATTTTTCTTACTGTGGCCAGTCTGCCAGAAACGATATGTCACTAGCTGTGTATCATAAAAGAGTCATCGTTACTCCTTAAAGGGGTTATTCGAGATATCTTAATCGAAACCATAGTAACGAGGCATTGGCTACCTTAAGAGAGTCATAGTTACTCGTCCCAATTGCTCACCCAGTCCAACATTTTTTCTTACTGCGACCAGTCTGCCAGAAGCGATATGTCACTAGTTGTGTATCATAAAAGAGTCATCGTTACTCCTCCCAGGGGTTATTCGAGATATCTTAATCGAAACCCTAGTAACGAGGCATTGGCTACCTTAAGAGAGCCATAGTTACTCGTCCCAATTGCTCACCCAGTCCAACATTTTCTCTTACTGCAGCCAGTCTGCCAGAAGCAATTTGTCACTAGTTGTGTATCATAAAAGAGTCACCGTTTCTCCTCCCAGGGGTTATTCGAGATATCTTAATCGAAACCCTAGTAACGAGGCATTGGCTACCTTAAGAGAGTCATAGGTACTCGTCCCAATTGCTCACCCAGTCTGCCATTTTGTCTTACTGTGGCCAGTCTGCCAGAAGCGATATGTCACTAGTTGTGTATCATAAAAGAGTCATCGTTACTCCTCCCAGGGGTTATTCAAGATATCTTAATCGAAACCCTAGTAACGAGGCATTGGCTGCCTTAAGAGAGTCATAGTTACTCGTCCCAATAGCTCAACCAGTCCAACATTTTTTCTTACTGCAGCCAGTCTGCTAGAAGCGATATGTCACTAGTTGTGTATCATAAAATGTCATCGTTACTCCTCCGAGGGGTTATTCGAGATATCTTAATCGAAACCCTAGTAACGAGGCATTGGCTACCTTAAGAGAGTCATAGTTACTCGTCCCAATTGCTCACCCAGTCCACCATTTATTCTTACTGCGACCAGTCTGCCAGAAGCGATATGTCACTAGTTGTGTATCATAAAAGAGTCATCGTTACACTTCCGAGGGGTTATTCGAGATATCTTAATCGAAACACTAGTAACGAGGCATTGGCAACCTTAAGAGAGTCATTGTTACTCGTCCCAATTGCTCACCCAGTCTGCCATTTTGTCTTACTGTGGCCAGTCTGCCAGAAGCGATATGTCACTACTTGTGTATCATAAAATAGTGATCGTTACTCCTTCCAGGGGTTATTCGAGATATCTTAATCGAAACCCTAGTAACGAGGCATTGGCTACCTTAAGAGAGTCATAGTTACTCGTCCCAATATCTCAACCAGTCCAACATTTTTTCTTACTGCAGCCAGTCTGCCAGAAGCGAAATGTCACTAGTTGTGTATCATAAAAGAGTCATCGTTACTCTTCCCAGGGGTTATTCGAGATATCTTAATCGAAACCCTAGTAACGAGGCATTGGCTACCTAAAGAGAGTCATAGTTACTCTTCCCAATTGCTCACCGATTCTGGCATTTTTTCTTACTGTGGCCAGTCTGCCAGAAGCGATATGTCACTAGCTGTGTATCATAAGAGAGTCATCGTTACTCCTCCCAGGGTTTATTCGAGATATCTTAATCGAAACCCTAGTAACGAGGCATTGGCTACCTAAAGAGAGTCATAGTTACTCGTCCCAATTGCTCACCGATTCTGGCATTTTTTCTTACTGTGGCCAGTCTGCCAGAAGCGATATGTCACTAGCTGTGTATCATAAAAGAGTCATCGTTAATCCTCAAAGGGGTAATTCGAGATATCTTAATTGAATCCCTAGTAACGAGGCATTGGCTACCTAAAGAGAGTCATAGTTACTCGTCCCAATTGCTCACCTTTTCTGAAATTTTTCTTACTGTGGCCAGTCTGCCAGAAACGATATGTCACTAGCTGTGTATCATAAAAGAGTCATCGTTACTCCTTAAAGGGGTTATTCGAGATATCTTAATCGAAACCCTAGTAACGAGGCATTGGCTACCTTAAGAGAGTCATAGTTACTCGTCCCAATTGCTCACCCAGTCCAACATTTTTTCTTACTGCGACCAGTCTGCCAGAAGCGATATGTCACTAGTTGTGTATCATAAAAGAGTCATCGTTACTCCTCCCAGGGGTTATTCGAGATATCTTAATCGAAACCCTAGTAACGAGGCATTGGCTACTTTAAGAGAGTCATAGTTACTCGTCCCAATTGCTCACCCAGTCCACCATTTATTCTTACTGCGACCAGTCTGCCAGAAGCGATATGTCACTAGTTGTGTATCATAAAAGAGTCATCGTTACACTTCCGAGGGGTTATTCGAGATATCATAATCGAAACACTAGTAACGAGGCATTGGCAACCTTAAGAGAGTCATTGTTACTCGTCCCAATTGCTCACCCAGTCTGCCATTTTGTCTTACTGTGGCCAGTCTACCAGAAGCGATATGTCACTAGTTGTGTATCATAAAAGAGTCATCGTTACTCCTCCCAGGGGTTATTCGAGATATCTTAATCGAAAACCTAGTAACGAGGCATTGACTACCTAAAGAGGGTCATAGTTACTCGTCCCATATGCTCACCGATTCTGCCATTTTTTCATACTGTGGCAAGTCGGCCAGGAGCGATATGTCACTAGCTGTGTATCATAAAAGAGTCATCGTTACTCCTCAAAGGGGTTATTCGAGATATCGTGTTCGAAACCCTAGTAACTAGGCATTGGCTACCTTAAGAGAGTCATAGTAACTCGTCCCAATTGCTCACCCAGTCGAACATTTTTTCTTATTGTGACCAGTCTGCCAGAAGCGATATGTCACTACTTGTGTATCATAAAAGAGTGATCGTTACTCCTTCCAGGGGTTATTCGAGATATCTTAATCGAAACCCTAGTAACAAGGCATTGGCTACCTTCAGAGAGTCATAGTTACTCGTCCCAATTGCTCACAAAGTCTGCCATTTTGTCTTACTGTGGCCAGTCTGCCAGAAGCGATATGTCACTAGCTGTGTATCATAAAAGAGTCATCGTTACTCCTCAAAGGGGTAATTCGAGATATGTTAATTGAAACCCTAGTAACGAGGCATTGGCTACCTTAAGAGAGTCATAGTTACTCGTCCCAATTGCTCACACAGTCTGCCATTTTTTCTTACTGCCGCCAGTCTGCCAGAAACGATATGTCACTAGTTGTGTATCGTAAAAGAGTCATTGTTTCTCCTCCCAGGGGTTATTCGAGATATCTTAATCGAAACCCTAGTAACAAGGCATTGGCTACCTTCAGAGAGTCATAGTTACTCGTCCCAATTGCTCACAAAGTCTGCCATTTTGTCTTACTGTGGCCAGTCTGCCAGAAGCGATATGTCACTAGTTGTGTATCATAAAAGAGTCATCGTTACTCCTCCCAGGGGTTATTCGAGATATCTTAATCGAAACCCTAGTAACGAGGCATTGGCTACCTCAAGAGAGTCATAGTTACTCGTCCCAATTGCTCACCGATTCTGCCATTTTTTCTTACTGTGGCCAGTCTGCCAGAAGCGATATGTCACTAGTTGTGTATCATAAAAGAGTCATCGTTACTCCTCCCAGGGGTTATTCGAGATATCTTAATCGAAACCCTAGTAACGAGGCATTGGCTACCTCAAGAGAGTCATAGTTACTCGTCCCAATTGCTCACCGATTCTGCCATTTTTTCTTACTGTGGCCAGTCTGCCAGAAGCGATATGTCACTAGCTGTGTATCATAAAAGAGTCATCGTTACTCCTCAAAGGGGTTATTCGAAATATCTTAATCGAAACCCTAGTAACGAGGCATTGGCTACCTTAAGAGAGTCATAGTTACTCGTCCCAATTGCTCACCCAGTCCAACATTTTTTCTTACTGCGACCAGTCTGCCAGAAGCGACATGTCACTAGTTGTGTATCATAAAAGAGTCATCGTTACTCTTCCCAGGGGTTATTCGAGATATCTTAATCGAAACCCTAGTAACGAGGTATTGGTAACCTTAAGAGAGTCATAGTTACTCGTCCCAATTGCTCACCCTGTCCAACATTTTCTCTTACTACAGCCAGTCTGCCAGAAGCAATTTGTCACTAGTTGTGTATCATAAAAGAGTCATCGTTTCTCCTCCCAGGGGTTATTCGAGATATCTTAATCGAAACAATAGTAACGAGGCATTGGCTACCTTAAGAGAGTCATAGTTACTCGTCCCAATTGCTCACCCAGTCTGGCATTTTTTCTTACTGCAGCCAGTCTGCCAGAAGCGATATGCCAGTAGTTGTGTATCATAAAAGAGTGATTGTTACTCCTCCCAGGGGTTTTTCGAGATATCTTAATCGAAACCCTAGTAACGAGGCATTGGATACCTTAAGAGAGTCATAGTTACTCGTCCCAATTGCTCACCCAGTAAAACGTTTTTTCTTACTGCAGCCAGTCTGCCAGAAGCGATATGTCACTAGTTGTGTATCTTAAAAGAGTGATTGTTACTCCTCCCAGGGGTTATACGAGATATCTTAATCGAAACCCTAGTAACGAGGAATTGGATACCTTAAGAGAGTCATAGTTACTCGTCCCAATTGCTCACCCAGTCTGCCATTTTTTCTTACTGTGGCCAGTCTGCCCGAAGCGATATGTCACTAGTTGTGTATCATAAAAGAGTCATCGTTACTCCTCCCAGGGGTTATTCGAGATATCTTAATCGAAACCCTAGTAACGAGGCATTGGCTACCATAAGAGAGTCATAGTTACTCGTCCCAATTGCTCACCCAGTCCAACATTTTTTCTTACTGCAGCCAGTCTGCCAGAAGCGATATGTCACTAGTTGTGTATTATAAAAGAGTCGTCGTTACTCCTCCGAGGGGTTATTCGAGATATCTTAATCGAAACCCTAGTAACGAGGCATTGGCTACCTTAAGAGAGTCATAGTTACTCGTCCCAATTGCTCACCCAGTCCAACATTTTGTCTTACTGCGGCCAGTCTGCCAGAAGCGATATGTCACTAGTTGTGTATCATAAAAGAGTGATTGTTACTCCTCCCAGAGGTTATTCGAGATATCTTAATCGAAACACTAGTAACGAGGCATTGGCTACCTTAAGAGAGTCATAGTTACTCGTCCCAATTGCTCACTCAGTCTGCCATTTTTTCTTACTGCGGCCAGTCTGCCAGAAGCGATATGTCACTAGTTAAATATCTTAAAAGAGTGATCTTTACTCCTCCCAGGGGTTATTCGAGATATCTTAATCGAAACCCTAGTAACGAGGCATTGGCTACCTTAATAGAGTCATAGTTACTCGTCCCAATTGCTCACCGATTCTGCCATTTTGTCTTACTGTGGCCAGTCTGCCAGAAGCGAAATGTCACTAGTTGTGTATCATAAAAGAGTCATCGTTACTCCTCCGATTGGTTATTCGAGATATCTTAATCGAAACCCTAGTAACGAGGCATTGGCTACCTTAAGAGAGTCATAGTTACTCATACCAATTGCTCACCGATTCTGCCATTTTGTCTTACTGTGGCCAGTCTGCCAGAAGCGATATGTCACTAGTTGTGTATCATAAAAGAGTCATCGTTACTCTTCCCAGGGGTTATTCGAGATATCTTAATCGAAACCCTAGTAACGAGGCATTGGCTACCTTAAGAGAGTCATAGTTACTCGTCCCAATTGCTCACCCAGTCCAACATTTTCTCTTACTGCAGCCAGTCTGAAAGAAGCAATTTGTCACTAGTTGTGTATCATAAAAGAGTCATCGTTTCTCCTCCCAGTTGTTATTCGAGATAACTTAATCGAAACCCTAGTAACGAGGCATTGGCTACCTTAAGAGAGTCATAGTTACTCGTCCCAATTGCTCACCCAGTCTGCCATTTTGTCTTACTGTGGCCAGTCTGCCAGAAGCGATATGTCACTAGTTGTGTATCATAAAAGAGTCATCGTTACTCCTCAAAGGGTTTATTCGAGATATCTTAATCGAAACCCTAGTAACGAGGCATTGGCTACCTAAAGAGAGTCATAGTTACTCGTCCCAATTGCTCACCGAATCTGGCATTTTTTCTTACTGTGGCCAGTCTGCCAGAAGCGATATGTCACTAGCTGTGTATCATAAAAGAGTCATCGTTACTCCTCAAAGGGGTAATTCGAGATATCTTAATTGAAACCCTAGTAACGAGGCATTGGCTACCTTAAGAGAGTCATAGTTACTCGTCCCAATTGCTCACACAGTCTGCCATTTTTTCTTACTGCAGCCAGTCTGCCAGAACCGATATGTCACTAGTTGTGTATCATAAAAGAGTCATCGTTACTCCTCCCAGGGGTTATTCGAGATATCTTAATCGAAACCCTAGTAACGAGGCATTGGCTACCTAAAGAGAGTCATAGTTACTCGTCCCAATTGCTCACCGATTCTGCCATTTTTTCTTACTGTGGCCAGTCTGCCAGAAGCGATATGTCACTAGCTGTGTATCATAAAAGAGTCATCGTTACTCCTCAAAGGGGTTATTCCAGATATCTTAATCGAAACCCTAGTAACGAGGCATTGGCTACCTTAAGAGAGTCATAGTTACTCGTCCCAATTGCTCACCCAGTCCAACATTTATTCTTACTGCGACCAGACTGCCAGAAGCGATATGCCAGTAGTTGTGTATCATAAAAGAGTGATTGTTAATCCTCCCAGGGTTTATTCGAGATATCTTAATCGAAACCCTAGTAACAAGGCATTGGATACCTTAAGACAGTCATAGTTACTCGTAACAATTTCTCACCCAGTCTGCCATTTTTTCTTACTGTGGCCAGTCTGCCAGAAGCGATATGTCACTAGTTGTGTATCATAAAAGAGTCATCGTTACCCCCCCCCCCCCCCCCCCAGGGGTTATTCGAGATATCTTAATCGAAACCCTAGTAACGAGGCATTGGCTACCTTAAGAGAGTCATAGTTACTCGTCCCAATTGCTCACCCAGTCCAACATTTTTTGTTACTGCAGCCAGTCTGCAAGAAGCGATATGTCACTAGTTGTGTATTATAAAAGAGTGATCGTTATTCCTCCCAGTGGTTATTCGAGATATCTTAATCGAAACCCTAGTAACGAGGCATTGGCTACCTTAAGAGAGTGATAGTTACTCGTCCCAATTGCTCACCCAGTAAAACGTTTTTCCTTACTGCAGCCAGTCTGCCAGAAGCGATATGTCACTAGTTGTGTATCTTAAAAGAGTGATTGTTACTCCTCCCAGGGGTTATTCGAGATATCTTAATCGAAACCCAAGTAACAAGGAATTGGATACCTTAAGAGAGTCATAGTTACTCGTCCCAATTGCTCACCCAGTCTGCCATTTTTTCTTACTGTGGCCAGTCTGCCAGAAGCGATATGTCACTAGTTGTGTATCATAAAACAGTCATCGTTACTCCTCCCAGGGGTTATTCGAGATATCTTAATCGAAACCCTAGTAACGAGGCATTGGCTACCATAAGAGAGTCATAGTTACTCGTCCCAATTGCTCACCCAGTCCAACATTTTTTCTTATTGCAGCCAGTCTGCCAGAAGCGATATGTCACTAGTTGTGTATTATAAAAGAGTCGTCGTTACTCCTCCGAGGGGTTATTCGAGATATCTTAATCGAAACCCTAGTAACGAGGCATTGGCTACCTTAAGAGAGTCATAGTTACTCGTCCCAATTGCTCACCCAGTCCAACATCTTGTCTTACTGCGGCCAGTCTGCCGGAAGCGATATGTCACTAGTTGTGTATCATAAAAGAGTGATTGTTACTCCTCCCAGAGGTTATTCGAGATATCTTAATCGAAACCCTAGTAACGAGGCATTGGCTACCTTAAGAGAGTCATAGTTACTCGTCCCAATTGCTCACTCAGTCTGCCATTTTTTGTTACTGCGGCCAGTCTGCCAGAAGCGATATGTCACTAGTTGTGTTTCTTAAAAGAGTGATCGTTACTCCTCCCAGGGGTTATTCGATATATCTTAATCGAAACCCTAGTAACTAGGCATTGGCTACCTTAAGAGAGTCATAGTTACTCGTCCCAATAGCTCAACCAGTCCAACATTTTTTCTTACTGCAGCCAGTCTGCCAGAAGCGAAATGTCACTAGTTGTGTATCATAAAAGAGTCATCGTTACTCCTCCGATTGGTTATTCGAGATATCTTAATCGAAACCCTAGTAACGAGGCACTGGCTACCTTAAGAGAGTCATAGTTACTCGTCCCATTTGCTCACCGATTCTGCCATTTTGTCTTACTGTGGCCAGTCTGCCAGGAGCGATATGTCACTAGTTGTGTATCATAAAAGAGTCATCGTTACTCTTCCCAGGGGTTATTCGAGATATCTTAATCGAAACCCTAGTAACGAGGCATTGGCTACCTTAAGAGAGTCATAGTTACTCGTCCCAATTGCTCACTCAGTCTGCCATTTTTTGTTACTGCGGCCAGTCTGCCAGAAGCGATATGTCACTAGTTGTGTATCATAAAAGAGTCATCGTTACTCCTCAAAGGGTTTATTCGAGATATCTTAATCGAAACCCTAGTAACGAGGCATTGGCTACCTAAAGAGAGTCATAGTTACTCGTCCCAATTGCTCACCGATTATGGCATTTTTCTTACGGTGGCCAGTCTGCCAGAAGCGATATGTCACTAGCTGTGTATTATAAAAGAGTCATCGTTACTCCTCAAAGGGGTAATTCGAGATATCTTAATTGAAACCCTAGTAACGAGGCGTTGGCTACCTTAAGAGAGTCATAGTTACTCGTCCCAATTGCTCACACAGTCTGCCATTTTTTTTTACTGCAGCCAGTCTGCCAGAAACGATATGTCACTAGTTGTGTATCGTAAAAGAGTCATCGTTACTCCTCCCAGGGGTTATTTGAGATATCTTAATCGAAACCATAGTAACGAGGCATTGGCTACCTTAAGAGAGTCATAGTTACTCATCCCAATTGCTCACCCAGTCCAACATTTTTTCTTACTACGACCAGTCTGCCAGAAGCGATATGTCACTAGTTGTGTATCATAAAAGAGTCATCGTTACCCCCCCCCCCCCCCCCAGGGGTTATTCGAGATATCTTAATCGAAACCCTAGTAACGAGGCATTGGCTACCTTAAGAGAGTCATAGTTACTCGTCCCAATTGCTCACCCAGTCCAACATTTTTTGTTACTGCAGCCAGTCTGCAAGAAGCGATATGTCACTAGTTGTGTATTATAAAAGAGTGATCGTTATTCCTCCCAGTGGTTATTCGAGATATCTTAATCGAAACCCTAGTAACGAGGCATTGGCTACCTTAAGAGAGTGATAGTTACTCGTCCCAATTGCTCACCCAGTAAAACGCTTTTCCTTACTGCAGCCAGTCTGCCAGAAGCGATATGTCACTAGTTGTGTATCTTAAAAGAGTGATTGTTACTCCTCCCAGGGGTTATTCGAGATATCTTAATCGAAACCCAAGTAACAAGGAATTGGATACCTTAAGAGAGTCATAGTTACTCGTCCCAATTGCTCACCCAGTCTGCCATTTTTTCTTACTGTGGCCAGTCTGCCAGAAGCGATATGTCACTAGTTGTGTATCATAAAACAGTCATCGTTACTCCTCCCAGGGGTTATTCGAGATATCTTAATCGAAACCCTAGTAACGAGGCATTGGCTACCATAAGAGAGTCATAGTTACTCGTCCCAATTGCTCACCCAGTCCAACATTTTTTCTTATTGCAGCCAGTCTGCCAGAAGCGATATGTCACTAGTTGTGTATTATAAAAGAGTCGTCGTTACTCCTCCGAGGGGTTATTCGAGATATCTTAATCGAAACCCTAGTAACGAGGCATTGGCTACCTTAAGAGAGTCATAGTTACTCGTCCCAATTGCTCACCCAGTCCAACATCTTGTCTTACTGCGGCCAGTCTGCCGGAAGCGATATGTCACTAGTTGTGTATCATAAAAGAGTGATTGTTACTCGTCCCAGAGGTTATTCGAGATATCTTAATCGAAACCCTAGTAACGAGGCATTGGCTACCTTAAGAGAGTCATAGTTACTCGTCCCAATTGCTCACTCAGTCTGCCATTTTTTGTTACTGCGGCCAGTCTGCCAGAAGCGATATGTCACTAGTTGTGTTTCTTAAAAGAGTGATCGTTACTCCTCCCAGGGGTTATTCGATATATCTTAATCGAAACCCTAGTAACTAGGCATTGGCTACCTTAAGAGAGTCATAGTTACTCGTCCCAATAGCTCAACCAGTCCAACATTTTTTCTTACTGCAGCCAGTCTGCCAGAAGCGAAATGTCACTAGTTGTGTATCATAAAAGAGTCATCGTTACTCCTCCGATTGGTTATTCGAGATATCTTAATCGAAACCCTAGTAACGAGGCACTGGCTACCTTAAGAGAGTCATAGTTACTCGTCCCATTTGCTCACCGATTCTGCCATTTTGTCTTACTGTGGCCAGTCTGCCAGGAGCGATATGTCACTAGTTGTGTATCATAAAAGAGTCATCGTTACTCTTCCCAGGGGTTATTCGAGATATCTTAATCGAAACCCTAGTAACGAGGCATTGGCTACCTTAAGAGAGTCATAGTTACTCGTCCCAATTGCTCACTCAGTCTGCCATTTTTTGTTACTGCGGCCAGTCTGCCAGAAGCGATATGTCACTAGTTGTGTATCATAAAAGAGTCATCGTTACTCCTCAAAGGGTTTTTTCGAGATATCTTAATCGAAACCCTAGTAACGAGGCATTGGCTACCTAAAGAGAGTCATAGTTACTCGTCCCAATTGCTCACCGATTATGGCATTTTTCTTACGGTGGCCAGTCTGCCAGAAGCGATATGTCACTAGCTGTGTATTATAAAAGAGTCATCGTTACTCCTCAAAGGGGTAATTCGAGATATCTTAATTGAAACCCTAGTAACGAGGCGTTGGCTACCTTAAGAGAGTCATAGTTACTCGTCCCAATTGCTCACACAGTCTGCCATTTTTTTTTACTGCAGCCAGTCTGCCAGAAACGATATGTCACTAGTTGTGTATCGTAAAAGAGTCATCGTTACTCCTCCCAGGGGTTATTTGAGATATCTTAATCGAAACCATAGTAACGAGGCATTGGCTACCTTAAGAGAGTCATAGTTACTCATCCCAATTGCTCACCCAGTCCAACATTTTTTCTTACTACGACCAGTCTGCCAGAAGCGATATGTCACTAGTTGTGTATCATAAAAGAGTCATCGTTACCCCCCCCCCCCCCCCAGGGGTTATTCGAGATATCTTAATCGAAACCCTAGTAACGAGGCATTGGCTACCTTAAGAGAGTCATAGTTACTCGTCCCAATTGCTCACCCAGTCCAACATTTTTTCTTACTGCAGCTAGTCTGCAAGAAGCGATATGTCACTAGTTGTGTATTATAAAAGAGTGATCGTTATTCCTCCCAGTGGTTATTCGAGATATCTTAATCGAAACCCTAGTAACGAGGCATTGGCTACCTTAAGAGAGTCATAGTTACTCGTCCCAATTGCTCACCCAGTAAAACGTTTTTTCTTACTGCAGCCAGTCTGCCAGAAGCGATATGTCACTAGTTGTGTATCTTAAAAGAGTGATTGTTACTCCTCCCAGGGGTTATACGAGATATCTTAATCGAAACCCTAGTAACGAGGAATTGGATACCTTAAGAGAGTCATAGTTACTCGTCCCAATTGCTCACCCAGTCTGCCATTTTTTCTTACTGTGGCCAGTCTGCCCGAAGCGATATGTCACTAGTTGTGTATCATAAAAGAGTCATCGTTACTCCTCCCAGGGGTTATTCGAGATATCTTAATCGAAACCCTAGTAACGAGGCATTGGCTACCATAAGAGAGTCATAGTTACTCGTCCCAATTGCTCACCCAGTCCAACATTTTTTCTTACTGCAGCCAGTCTGCAGAAGCGATATGTCACTAGTTGTGTATTATAAAAGAGTCGTCGTTACTCCTCCGAGGGGTTATTCGAGATATCTAAATCGAAACCCTAGTAACGAGGCATTGGCTACCTTAAGAGAGTCATAGTTACTCGTCCCAATTGCTCACCCAGTCCAACATTTTGTCTTACTGCGGCCAGTCTGCCAGAAGCGATATGTCACTAGTTGTGTATCATAAAAGAGTGATTGTTACTCCTCCCAGAGGTTATTCGAGATATCTTAATCGAAACCCTAGTAACGAGGCATTGGCTACCTTAAGAGAGTCATAGTTACTCGTCCCAATTGCTCACTCAGTCTGCCATTTTTTCTTACTGCGGCCAGTCTGCCAGAAGCGATATGTCACTAGTTAAATATCTTAAAAGAGTGATCTTTACTCCTCCCAGGGGTTATTCGAGATATCTTAATCGAAACCCTAGTAACGAGGCATTGGCTACCTTAATAGAGTCATAGTTACTCGTCCCAATAGCTCAACCAGTCCAACATTTTTTCTTACTGCAGCCAGTCTGCCAGAGCGAAATGTCACTAGTTGTGTATCACAAAAGAGTCATCGTTACTCCTCCGATTGGTTATTCGAGATATCTTAATCGAAACCCTAGTAACGAGGCATTGGCTACCTTAAGAGAGTCATAGTTACTCGTACCAATTGCTCACCGATTCTGCCATTTTGTCTTACTGTGGCCAGTCTGCCAGAAGCGATATGTCACTAGTTGTGTATCATAAAAGAGTCATCGTTACTCTTCCCAGGGGTTATTCGAGATATCTTAATCGAAACCCTAGTAACGAGCCATTGGCTAAGTTAAGAGAGTCATAGGTACTCGTCCCAATTCCTCACCCAGTCTGCCATTTTGTCTTACTGTGGCCAGTCTGCCAGAAGCGATGTGTCACTAGTTGTGTATTATAAAAGAGTCGTCGTTACTCCTCAGAGGGGTTATTCGAGATATCTTAATCAAAACCCTAGTAACGAGGCATTGGCTACCTTAAGAGAGTCATAGTTACTCGTCCCAATTGCTCACCCAGTCCAACATCTTGTCTTACTGCGGCCAGTCTGCCGGAGGCGATATGTCACTAGTGGTGTATTATAAAGGAGTGATTGTTACTCCTCCCAGAGGTTATTCGAGATATCTTAATCGAAACCCTAGTAACGAGGCATTGGCTACCTTAAGAGAGTCATAGTTACTCGTCCCAATTGCTCACTCAGTCTGCCATTTTTTGTTACTGCGGCCAGTCTGCCAGAAGCGATATGTCACTAGTTGTGTATCTTAAAAGAGTGATCGTTACTCCTCCCAGGGGTTATTCGAGATATCTTAATCGAAACCCTAGTAACTAGGCATTGGCTACCTTAAGAGAGTCATAGTTACTCGTCCCAATAGCTCAACCAGTCCAACATTTTTTCTTACTGCAGCCAGTCTGCCAGAAGCGAAATGTCACTAGTTGTGTATCATAAAAGAGTCATCGTTACTCCTCCGATTGGTTATTCGAGATATCTTAATCGAAACTATAGTAACGAGGCATTGGCTACCTTAAGAGAGTCATAGTTACTCGTCCCAATTGCTCACCCAGTCCAACATTTTCTCTTACTGCAGCCAGTCTGCCAGAAGCAATTTGTCACTAGTTGTGTATCATAAAAGAGTCATCGTTTCTCCTCCCAGATGTTATTCGAGATAACTTAATCGAAACCCTAGTAACGAGCCATTGGCTACCTTAAGAGAGTCATAGTTACTCGTCCCAATTCCTCACCCAGTCTGCCATTTTGTCTTACTGTGGCCAGTCTGCCAGAAGCGATATGTCACTAGTTGTGTATTATAAAAGAGTCGTCGTTACTCCTCCGAGGGGTTATTCGAGATATCTTAATCAAAACCCTAGTAACGAGGCATTGGCTACCTTAAGAGAGTCATAGTTACTCGTCCCAATTGCTCACCCAGTCCAACATCTTGTCTTACTGCGGCCAGTCTGCCGGAAGCGATATGTCACTAGTTGTGTATTATAAAAGAGTGATTGTTACTCCTCCCAGAGGTTATTCGAGATATCTTAATCGAAACCCTAGTAACGAGGCATTGGCTACCTTAAGAGAGTCATAGTTACTCGTCCCAATTGCTCACTCAGTCTGCCATTTTTTGTTACTGCGGCCAGTCTGCCAGAAGCGATATGTCACTAGTTGTGTATCTTAAAAGAGTGATCGTTACTCCTCCCAGGGGTTATTCGAGATATCTTAATCGAAACCCTAGTAACGAGGCACTGGCTACCTTAAGAGAGTCATAGTTACTCGTCCCAATTGCTCACCGATTCTGCCATTTTGTCTTACTGTGGCCAGTCTGCCAGGAGCGATATGTCACTAGTTGTGTATCATAAAAGAGTCATCGTTACTCTTCCCAGGGGTTATTCGAGATATCTTAATCGAAACCCTAGTAACGAGGCATTGGCTACCTTAAGAGAGTCATAGTTACTCGTCCCAATTGCTCACCCAGTCCAACATTTTCTCTTACTGCAGCCAGTCTGCCAGAAGCAATTTGTCACTAGTTGTGTATCATAAAAGAGTCATCGTTTCTCCTCCCAGTTGTTATTCGAGATAACTTAATCGAAACCCTAGTAACGAGGCATTGGCTCCCTTAAGAGAGTCATAGTTACTCGTCCCAATTGCTCACCCAGTCTGCCATTTTGTCTTACTGTGGCCAGTCTGCCAGAAGCGATATGTCACTAGTTGTGTATCATAAAAGAGTCATCGTTACTCCTCAAAGGGTTTATTCGAGATATCTTAATCGAAACCCTAGTAACGAGGCATTGGCTACCTAAAGAGAGTCATAGTTACTCGTCCCAATTGCTCACCGATTATGGCATTTTTTCTTACGGTGGCCAGTCTGCCAGAAGCGATATGTCACTAGCTGTGTATCATAAAAGAGTCATCGTTACTCCTCAAAGGGGTAATTCGAGATATCTTAATTGAAACCCTAGTAACGAGGCATTGGCTACCTTAAGAGAGTCATAGTTACTCGTCCCAATTGCTCACACAGTCTGCCATTTTTTCTTACTGCAGCCAGTCTGCCAGAAACGATATGTCACTAGTTGTGTATCGTAAAAGAGTCATCGTTACTCCTCCCAGGGGTTATTTGAGATATCTTAATCGAAACCCTAGTAACGAGGCATTGGCTACCTTAAGAGAGTCATAGTTACTCATCCCAATTGCTCACCCAGTCCAACATTTTTTCTTAATACGACCAGTCTGCCAGAAGCGATATGTCACTAGTTGTGTATCATAAAAGAGTCATCGTTACCCCCCCCCCCCCAGGGGTTATTCGAGATATCTTAATCGAAACCCTAGTAACGAGGCATTGGCTACCTTAAGAGAGTCATAGTTACTCGTCCCAATTGCTCACCCAGTCCAACATTTTTTCTTACTGCAGCTAGTCTGCAAGAAGCGATATGTCACTAGTTGTGTATTATAAAAGAGTGATCGTTATTCCTCCCAGTGGTTATTCGAGATATCTTAATCGAAACCCTAGTAACGAGGCATTGGCTACCTTAAGAGAGTCATAGTTACTCGTCCCAATTGCTCACCCAGTAAAACGTTTTTTCTTACTGCAGCCAGTCTGCCAGAAGCGATATGTCACTAGTTGTGTATCTTAAAAGAGTGATTGTTACTCCTCCCAGGGGTTATACGAGATATCTTAATCGAAACCCTAGTAACGAGGAATTGGATACCTTAAGAGAGTCATAGTTACTCGTCCCAATTGCTCACCCAGTCTGCCATTTTTTCTTACTGTGCCCAGTCTGCCCGAAGCGATATGTCACTAGTTGTGTATCATAAAAGAGTCATCGTTACTCCTCCCAGGGGTTATTCGAGATATCTTAATCGAAACCCTAGTAACGAGGCATTGGCTACCATAAGAGAGTCATAGTTACTCGTCCCAATTGCTCACCCAGTCCAACATTTTTTCTTACTGCAGCCAGTCTGCAGAAGCGATATGTCACTAGTTGTGTATTATAAAAGAGTCGTCGTTACTCCTCCGAGGGGTTATTCGAGATATCTAAATCGAAACCCTAGTAACGAGGCATTGGCTACCTTAAGAGAGTCATAGTTACTCGTCCCAATTGCTCACTCAGTCTGCCATTTTTTGTTACTGCGGCCAGTCTGCCAGAAGCGATATGTCACTAGTTGTGTATCTTAAAAGAGTGATCGTTACTCCTCCCAGGGGTTATTCGAGATATCTTAATCGAAACCCTAGTAACGAGGCACTGGCTACCTTAAGAGAGTCATAGTTACTCGTCCCAATTGCTCACCGATTCTGCCATTTTGTCTTACTGTGGCCAGTCTGCCAGGAGCGATATGTCACTAGTTGTGTATCATAAAAGAGTCATCGTTACTCTTCCCAGGGGTTATTCGAGATATCTTAATCGAAACCCTAGTAACGAGGCATTGGCTACCTTAAGAGAGTCATAGTTACTCGTCCCAATTGCTCACCCAGTCCAACATTTTCTCTTACTGCAGCCAGTCTGCCAGAAGCAATTTGTCACTAGTTGTGTATCATAAAAGAGTCATCGTTTCTCCTCCCAGTTGTTATTCGAGATAACTTAATCGAAACCCTAGTAACGAGGCATTGGCTCCCTTAAGAGAGTCATAGTTACTCGTCCCAATTGCTCACCCAGTCTGCCATTTTGTCTTACTGTGGCCAGTCTGCCAGAAGCGATATGTCACTAGTTGTGTATCATAAAAGAGTCATCGTTACTCCTCAAAGGGTTTATTCGAGATATCTTAATCGAAACCCTAGTAACGAGGCATTGGCTACCTAAAGAGAGTCATAGTTACTCGTCCCAATTGCTCACCGATTATGGCATTTTTTCTTACGGTGGCCAGTCTGCCAGAAGCGATATGTCACTAGCTGTGTATCATAAAAGAGTCATCGTTACTCCTCAAAGGGGTAATTCGAGATATCTTAATTGAAACCCTAGTAACGAGGCATTGGCTACCTTAAGAGAGTCATAGTTACTCGTCCCAATTGCTCACACAGTCTGCCATTTTTTCTTACTGCAGCCAGTCTGCCAGAAACGATATGTCACTAGTTGTGTATCGTAAAAGAGTCATCGTTACTCCTCCCAGGGGTTATTTGAGATATCTTAATCGAAACCCTAGTAACGAGGCATTGGCTACCTTAAGAGAGTCATAGTTACTCATCCCAATTGCTCACCCAGTCCAACATTTTTTCTTAATACGACCAGTCTGCCAGAAGCGATATGTCACTAGTTGTGTATCATAAAAGAGTCATCGTTACCCCCCCCCCCCCCCAGGGGTTATTCGAGATATCTTAATCGAAACCCTAGTAACGAGGCATTGGCTACCTTAAGAGAGTCATAGTTACTCGTCCCAATTGCTCACCCAGTCCAACATTTTTTCTTACTGCAGCTAGTCTGCAAGAAGCGATATGTCACTAGTTGTGTATTATAAAAGAGTGATCGTTATTCCTCCCAGTGGTTATTCGAGATATCTTAATCGAAACCCTAGTAACGAGGCATTGGCTACCTTAAGAGAGTCATAGTTACTCGTCCCAATTGCTCACCCAGTAAAACGTTTTTTCTTACTGCAGCCAGTCTGCCAGAAGCGATATGTCACTAGTTGTGTATCTTAAAAGAGTGACTGTTACTCCTCCCAGGGGTTATACGAGATATCTTAATCGAAACCCTAGTAACGAGGAATTGGATACCTTAAGAGAGTCATAGTTACTCGTCCCAATTGCTCACCCAGTCTGCCATTTTTTCTTACTTTGCCCAGTCTGCCCGAAGCGATATGTCACTAGTTGTGTATCATAAAAGAGTCATCGTTACTCCTCCCAGGGGTTATTCGAGATATCTTAATCGAAACCCTAGTAACGAGGCATTGGCTACCATAAGAGAGTCATAGTTACTCGTCCCAATTGCTCACCCAGTCCAACATTTTTTCTTACTGCAGCCAGTCTGCAGAAGCGATATGTCACTAGTTGTGTATTATAAAAGAGTCGTCGTTACTCCTCCGAGGGGTTATTCGAGATATCTAAATCGAAACCCTAGTAACGAGGCATTGGCTACCTTAAGAGAGTCATAGTTACTCGTCCCAATTGCTCACCCAGTCCAACATTTTGTCTTACTGCGGCCAGTCTGCCAGAAGCGATATGTCACTAGTTGTGTATCATAAAAGAGTGATTGTTACTCCTCCCAGAGGTTATTCGAGATATCTTAATCGAAACCCTAGTAACGAGGCATTGGATACCTTAAGAGAGTCATAGTTACTCGTCCCAATTGCTCACTCAGTCTGCCATTTTTTCTTACTGCGGCCAGTCTGCCAGAAGCGATATGTCACTAGTTAAATATCTTAAAAGAGTGATCTTTACTCCTCCCAGGGGTTATTCGAGATATCTTAATCGAAACCCTAGTAACGAGGCATTGGCTACCTTAATAGAGTCATAGTTACTCGTCCCAATAGCTCAACCAGTCCAACATTTTTTCTTACTGCAGCCAGTCTGCCAGAAGCGAAATGTCACTAGTTGTGTATCATAAAAGAGTCATCGTTACTCCTCCGATTGGTTATTCGAGATATCTTAATCGAAACCCTAGTAACGAGGCATTGGCTACCTTAAGAGAGTCATAGTTACTCGTACCAATTGCTCACCGATTCTGCCATTTTGTCTTACTGTGGCCAGTCTGCCAGAAGCGATATGTCACTAGTTGTGTATCATAAAAGAGTCATCGTTACTCTTCCCAGGGGTTATTCGAGATATCTTAATCGAAACCCTAGTAACGAGGCATTGGCTACCTTAAGAGAGTCATAGTTACTCGTCCCAATTGCTCACCCAGTCCAACATTTTCTCTTACTGCAGCCAGTCTGCCAGAAGCAATTTGTCACTAGTTGTGTATCATAAAAGAGTCATCGTTTCTCTTCCCAGATGTTATTCGAGATAACTTAATCGAAACCCTAGTAACGAGCCATTGGCTACCTTAAGAGAGTCATAGGTACTCGTCCCAATTCCTCACCCAGTCTGCCATTTTGTCTTACTGTGGCCAGTCTGCCAGAAGCGATATGTCACTAGTTGTGTATTATAAAAGAGTCGTCGTTACTCCTCCGAGGGGTTATTCGAGATATCTTAATCAAAACCCTAGTAACGAGGCATTGGCTACCTTAAGAGAGTCATAGTTACTCGTCCCAATTGCTCACCCAGTCCAACATCCCTTCTTACTGCGGCCAGTCTGCCGGAAGCGATATGTCACTAGTTGTGTATTATAAAAGAGTGATTGTTACTCCTCCCAGAGGTTATTCGAGATATCTTAATCGAAACCCTAGTAACGAGGCATTGGCTACCTTAAGAGAGTCATAGTTACTCGTCCCAATTGCTCACTCAGTCTGCCATTTTTTGTTACTGCGGCCAGTCTGCCAGAAGCGATATGTCACTAGTTGTGTATCTTAAAAGAGTGATCGTTACTCCTCCCAGGGGTTATTCGAGATATCTTAATCGAAACCCTAGTAACGAGGCACTGGCTACCTTAAGAGAGTCATAGTTACTCGTCCCAATTGCTCACCGATTCTGCCATTTTGTCTTACTGTGGCCAGTCTGCCAGGAGCGATATGTCACTAGTTGTGTATCATAAAAGAGTCATCGTTACTCTTCCCAGGGGTTATTCGAGATATCTTAATCGAAACCCTAGTAACGAGGCATTGGCTACCTTAAGAGAGTCATAGTTACTCGTCCCAATTGCTCACCCAGTCCAACATTTTCTCTTACTGCAGCCAGTCTGCCAGAAGCAATTTGTCACTAGTTGTGTATCATAAAAGAGTCATCGTTTCTCCTCCCAGTTGTTATTCGAGATAACTTAATCGAAACCCTAGTAACGAGGCATTGGCTCCCTTAAGAGAGTCATAGTTACTCGTCCCAATTGCTCACCCAGTCTGCCATTTTGTCTTACTGTGGCCAGTCTGCCAGAAGCGATATGTCACTAGTTGTGTATCATAAAAGAGTCATCGTTACTCCTCAAAGGGTTTATTCGAGATATCTTAATCGAAACCCTAGTAACGAGGCATTGGCTACCTAAAGAGAGTCATAGTTACTCGTCCCAATTGCTCACCGATTATGGCATTTTTTCTTACGGTGGCCAGTCTGCCAGAAGCGATATGTCACTAGCTGTGTATCATAAAAGAGTCATCGTTACTCCTCAAAGGGGTAATTCGAGATATCTTAATTGAAACCCTAGTAACGAGGCATTGGCTACCTTAAGAGAGTCATAGTTACTCGTCCCAATTGCTCACACAGTCTGCCATTTTTTCTTACTGCAGCCAGTCTGCCAGAAACGATATGTCACTAGTTGTGTATCGTAAAAGAGTCATCGTTACTCCTCCCAGGGGTTATTTGAGATATCTTAATCGAAACCCTAGTAACGAGGCATTGGCTACCTTAAGAGAGTCATAGTTACTCATCCCAATTGCTCACCCAGTCCAACATTTTTTCTTAATACGACCAGTCTGCCAGAAGCGATATGTCACTAGTTGTGTATCATAAAAGAGTCATCGTTACCCCCCCCCCCCCCAGGGGTTATTCGAGATATCTTAATCGAAACCCTAGTAACGAGGCATTGGCTACCTTAAGAGAGTCATAGTTACTCGTCCCAATTGCTCACCCAGTCCAACATTTTTTCTTACTGCAGCTAGTCTGCAAGAAGCGATATGTCACTAGTTGTGTATTATAAAAGAGTGATCGTTATTCCTCCCAGTGGTTATTCGAGATATCTTAATCGAAACCCTAGTAACGAGGCATTGGCTACCTTAAGAGAGTCATAGTTACTCGTCCCAATTGCTCACCCAGTAAAACGTTTTTTCTTACTGCAGCCAGTCTGCCAGAAGCGATATGTCACTAGTTGTGTATCTTAAAAGAGTGATTGTTACTCCTCCCAGGGGTTATACGAGATATCTTAATCGAAACCCTAGTAACGAGGAATTGGATACCTTAAGAGAGTCATAGTTACTCGTCCCAATTGCTCACCCAGTCTGCCATTTTTTCTTACTGTGCCCAGTCTGCCCGAAGCGATATGTCACTAGTTGTGTATCATAAAAGAGTCATCGTTACTCTTCCCAGGGGTTATTCGAGATATCTTAATCGAAACCCTAGTAACGAGGCATTGGCTACCTTAAGAGAGTCATAGTTACTCGTCCCAATTGCTCACCCAGTCCAACATTTTCTCTTACTGCAGCCAGTCTGCCAGAAGCAATTTGTCACTAGTTGTGTATCATAAAAGAGTCATCGTTTCTCTTCCCAGATGTTATTCGAGATAACTTAATCGAAACCCTAGTAACGAGCCATTGGCTACCTTAAGAGAGTCATAGGTACTCGTCCCAATTCCTCACCCAGTCTGCCATTTTGTCTTACTGTGGCCAGTCTGCCAGAAGCGATATGTCACTAGTTGTGTATTATAAAAGAGTCGTCGTTACTCCTCCGAGGGGTTATTCGAGATATCTTAATCAAAACCCTAGTAACGAGGCATTGGCTACCTTAAGAGAGTCATAGTTACTCGTCCCAATTGCTCACCCAGTCCAACATCCCTTCTTACTGCGGCCAGTCTGCCGGAAGCGATATGTCACTAGTTGTGTATTATAAAAGAGTGATTGTTACTCCTCCCAGAGGTTATTCGAGATATCTTAATCGAAACCCTAGTAACGAGGCATTGGCTACCTTAAGAGAGTCATAGTTACTCGTCCCAATTGCTCACTCAGTCTGCCATTTTTTGTTACTGCGGCCAGTCTGCCAGAAGCGATATGTCACTAGTTGTGTATCTTAAAAGAGTGATCGTTACTCCTCCCAGGGGTTATTCGAGATATCTTAATCGAAACCCTAGTAACGAGGCACTGGCTACCTTAAGAGAGTCATAGTTACTCGTCCCAATTGCTCACCGATTCTGCCATTTTGTCTTACTGTGGCCAGTCTGCCAGGAGCGATATGTCACTAGTTGTGTATCATAAAAGAGTCATCGTTACTCTTCCCAGGGGTTATTCGAGATATCTTAATCGAAACCCTAGTAACGAGGCATTGGCTACCTTAAGAGAGTCATAGTTACTCGTCCCAATTGCTCACCCAGTCCAACATTTTCTCTTACTGCAGCCAGTCTGCCAGAAGCAATTTGTCACTAGTTGTGTATCATAAAAGAGTCATCGTTTCTCCTCCCAGTTGTTATTCGAGATAACTTAATCGAAACCCTAGTAACGAGGCATTGGCTCCCTTAAGAGAGTCATAGTTACTCGTCCCAATTGCTCACCCAGTCTGCCATTTTGTCTTACTGTGGCCAGTCTGCCAGAAGCGATATGTCACTAGTTGTGTATCATAAAAGAGTCATCGTTACTCCTCAAAGGGTTTATTCGAGATATCTTAATCGAAACCCTAGTAACGAGGCATTGGCTACCTAAAGAGAGTCATAGTTACTCGTCCCAATTGCTCACCGATTATGGCATTTTTTCTTACGGTGGCCAGTCTGCCAGAAGCGATATGTCACTAGCTGTGTATCATAAAAGAGTCATCGTTACTCCTCAAAGGGGTAATTCGAGATATCTTAATTGAAACCCTAGTAACGAGGCATTGGCTACCTTAAGAGAGTCATAGTTACTCGTCCCAATTGCTCACACAGTCTGCCATTTTTTCTTACTGCAGCCAGTCTGCCAGAAACGATATGTCACTAGTTGTGTATCGTAAAAGAGTCATCGTTACTCCTCCCAGGGGTTATTTGAGATATCTTAATCGAAACCCTAGTAACGAGGCATTGGCTACCTTAAGAGAGTCATAGTTACTCATCCCAATTGCTCACCCAGTCCAACATTTTTTCTTAATACGACCAGTCTGCCAGAAGCGATATGTCACTAGTTGTGTATCATAAAAGAGTCATCGTTACCCCCCCCCCCCCCAGGGGTTATTCGAGATATCTTAATCGAAACCCTAGTAACGAGGCATTGGCTACCTTAAGAGAGTCATAGTTACTCGTCCCAATTGCTCACCCAGTCCAACATTTTTTCTTACTGCAGCTAGTCTGCAAGAAGCGATATGTCACTAGTTGTGTATTATAAAAGAGTGATCGTTATTCCTCCCAGTGGTTATTCGAGATATCTTAATCGAAACCCTAGTAACGAGGCATTGGCTACCTTAAGAGAGTCATAGTTACTCGTCCCAATTGCTCACCCAGTAAAACGTTTTTTCTTACTGCAGCCAGTCTGCCAGAAGCGATATGTCACTAGTTGTGTATCTTAAAAGAGTGATTGTTACTCCTCCCAGGGGTTATACGAGATATCTTAATCGAAACCCTAGTAACGAGGAATTGGATACCTTAAGAGAGTCATAGTTACTCGTCCCAATTGCTCACCCAGTCTGCCATTTTTTCTTACTGTGCCCAGTCTGCCCGAAGCGATATGTCACTAGTTGTGTATCATAAAAGAGTCATCGTTACTCCTCCCAGGGGTTATTCGAGATATCTTAATCGAAACCCTAGTAACGAGGCATTGGCTACCATAAGAGAGTCATAGTTACTCGTCCCAATTGCTCACCCAGTCCAACATTTTTTCTTACTGCAGCCAGTCTGCAGAAGCGATATGTCACTAGTTGTGTATTATAAAAGAGTCGTCGTTACTCCTCCGAGGGGTTATTCGAGATATCTAAATCGAAACCCTAGTAACGAGGCATTGGCTACCTTAAGAGAGTCATAGTTACTCGTCCCAATTGCTCACCCAGTCCAACATTTTGTCTTACTGCGGCCAGTCTGCCAGAAGCGATATGTCACTAGTTGTGTATCATAAAAGAGTGATTGTTACTCCTCCCAGAGGTTATTCGAGATATCTTAATCGAAACCCTAGTAACGAGGCATTGGATACCTTAAGAGAGTCATAGTTACTCGTCCCAATTGCTCACTCAGTCTGCCATTTTTTCTTACTGCGGCCAGTCTGCCAGAAGCGATATGTCACTAGTTAAATATCTTAAAAGAGTGATCTTTACTCCTCCCAGGGGTTATTCGAGATATCTTAATCGAAACCCTAGTAACGAGGCATTGGCTACCTTAATAGAGTCATAGTTACTCGTCCCAATAGCTCAACCAGTCCAACATTTTTTCTTACTGCAGCCAGTCTGCCAGAAGCGAAATGTCACTAGTTGTGTATCATAAAAGAGTCATCGTTACTCCTCCGATTGGTTATTCGAGATATCTTAATCGAAACCCTAGTAACGAGGCATTGGCTACCTTAAGAGAGTCATAGTTACTCGTACCAATTGCTCACCGATTCTGCCATTTTGTCTTACTGTGGCCAGTCTGCCAGAAGCGATATGTCACTAGTTGTGCATCATAAAAGAGTCATCGTTACTCTTCCCAGGGGTTATTCGAGATATCTTAATCGAAACCCTAGTAACGAGGCATTGGCTACCTTAAGAGAGTCATAGTTACTCGTCCCAATTGCTCACCCAGTCCAACATTTTCTCTTACTGCAGCCAGTCTGCCAGAAGCAATTTGTCACTAGTTGTGTATCATAAAAGAGTCATCGTTTCTCTTCCCAGATGTTATTCGAGATAACTTAATCGAAACCCTAGTAACGAGCCATTGGCTACCTTAAGAGAGTCATAGGTACTCGTCCCAATTCCTCACCCAGTCTGCCATTTTGTCTTACTGTGGCCAGTCTGCCAGAAGCGATATGTCACTAGTTGTGTATTATAAAAGAGTCGTCGTTACTCCTCAGAGGGGTTATTCGAGATATCTTAATCAAAACCCTAGTAACGAGGCATTGGCTACCTTAAGAGAGTCATAGTTACTCGTCCCAATTGCTCACCCAGTCCAACATCTTGTCTTACTGCGGCCAGTCTGCCGGAAGCGATATGTCACTAGTGGTGTATTATAAAGGAGTGATTGTTACTCCTCCCAGAGGTTATTCGAGATATCTTAATCGAAACCCTAGTAACGAGGCATTGGCTACCTTAAGAGAGTCATAGTTACTCGTCCCAATTGCTCACTCAGTCTGCCATTTTTTGTTACTGCGGCCAGTCTGCCAGAAGCGATATGTCACTAGTTGTGTATCTTAAAAGAGTGATCGTTACTCCTCCCAGGGGTTATTCGAGATATCTTAATCGAAACCCTAGTAACGAGGCACTGGCTACCTTAAGAGAGTCATAGTTACTCGTCCCAATTGCTCACCGATTCTGCCATTTTGTCTTACTGTGGCCAGTCTGCCAGGAGCGATATGTCACTAGTTGTGTATCATAAAAGAGTCATCGTTACTCTTCCCAGGGGTTATTCGAGATATCTTAATCGAAACCCTAGTAACGAGGCATTGGCTACCTTAAGAGAGTCATAGTTACTCGTCCCAATTGCTCACCCAGTCCAACATTTTCTCTTACTGCAGCCAGTCTGCCAGAAGCAATTTGTCACTAGTTGTGTATCATAAAAGAGTCATCGTTTCTCCTCCCAGTTGTTATTCGAGATATCTTAATCGAAACCCTAGTAACGAGGCACTGGCTACCTTAAGTGAGTCATAGTTACTCGTCCCAATTGCTCACCGATTCTGCCATTTTGTCTTACTGTGGCCAGTCTGCCAGGAGCGATATGTCACTAGTTGTGTATCATAAAAGAGTCATCGTTACTCTTCCCAGGGGTTATTCGAGATATCTTAATCGAAACCCTAGTAACGAGGCATTGGCTACCTTAAGAGAGTCATAGTTACTCGTCCCAATTGCTCACCCAGTCCAACATTTTGTCTTACTGCGGCCAGTCTGCCAGAAGCGATATGTCACTAGTTGTGTATCATAAAAGAGTGATTGTTACTCCTCCCAGAGGTTATTCGAGATATCTTAATCGAAACCCTAGTAACGAGGCATTGGATACCTTAAGAGAGTCATAGTTACTCGTCCCAATTGCTCACTCAGTCTGCCATTTTTTCTTACTGCGGCCAGTCTGCCAGAAGCGATATGTCACTAGTTAAATATCTTAAAAGAGTGATCTTTACTCCTCCCAGGGGTTATTCGAGATATCTTAATCGAAACCCTAGTAACGAGGCATTGGCTACCTTAATAGAGTCATAGTTACTCGTCCCAATAGCTCAACCAGTCCAACATTTTTTCTTACTGCAGCCAGTCTGCCAGAAGCGAAATGTCACTAGTTGTGTATCATAAAAGAGTCATCGTTACTCCTCCGATTGGTTATTCGAGATATCTTAATCGAAACCCTAGTAACGAGGCATTGGCTACCTTAAGAGAGTCATAGTTACTCGTACCAATTGCTCACCGATTCTGCCATTTTGTCTTACTGTGGCCAGTCTGCCAGAAGCGATATGTCACTAGTTGTGTATCATAAAAGAGTCATCGTTACTCTTCCCAGGGGTTATTCGAGATATCTTAATCGAAACCCTAGTAACGAGGCATTGGCTACCTTAAGAGAGTCATAGTTACTCGTCCCAATTGCTCACCCAGTCCAACATTTTCTCTTACTGCAGCCAGTCTGCCAGAAGCAATTTGTCACTAGTTGTGTATCATAAAAGAGTCATCGTTTCTCTTCCCAGATGTTATTCGAGATAACTTAATCGAAACCCTAGTAACGAGCCATTGGCTACCTTAAGAGAGTCATAGGTACTCGTCCCAATTCCTCACCCAGTCTGCCATTTTGTCTTACTGTGGCCAGTCTGCCAGAAGCGATATGTCACTAGTTGTGTATTATAAAAGAGTCGTCGTTACTCCTCAGAGGGATTATTCGAGATATCTTAATCAAAACCCTAGTAACGAGGCATTGGCTACCTTAAGAGAGTCATAGTTACTCGTCCCAATTGCTCACCCAGTCCAACATCTTGTCTTACTGCGGCCAGTCTGCCGGAAGCGATATGTCACTAGTGGTGTATTATAAAGGAGTGATTGTTACTCCTCCCAGAGGTTATTCGAGATATCTTAATCGAAACCCTAGTAACGAGGCATTGGCTACCTTAAGAGAGTCATAGTTACTCGTCCCAATTGCTCACTCAGTCTGCCATTTTTTGTTTACTGCGGCCAGTCTGCCAGAAGCGATATGTCACTAGTTGTGTATCTTAAAAGAGTGATCGTTACTCCTCCCAGGGGTTATTCGAGATATCTTAATCGAAACCCTAGTAACTAGGCATTGGCTACCTTAAGAGAGTCATAGTTACTCGTCCCAATAGCTCAACCAGTCCAACATTTTTTCTTACTGCAGCCAGTCTGCCAGAAGCGAAATGTCACTAGTTGTGTATCATAAAAGAGTCATCGTTACTCCTCCGATTGGTTATTCGAGATATCTTAATCGAAACCCTAGTAACGAGGCATTGGCTACCTTAAGAGAGTCATAGCTACTCGTCCCAATTGCTCACCCAGTCCAACATTTTCTCTTACTGCAGCCAGTCTGCCAGAAGCAATTTGTCACTAGTTGTGTATCATAAAAGAGTCATCGTTTCTCCTCCCAGATGTTATTCGAGATAACGTAATCGAAACCCTAGTAACGAGCCATTGGCTACCTTAAGAGAGTCATAGTTACTCGTCCCAATTCCTCACCCAGTCTGCCATTTTGTCTTACTGTGGCCAGTCTGCCAGAAGCGATATGTCACTAGTTGTGTATTATAAAAGAGTCGTCGTTACTCCTCCGAGGGGTTATTCGAGATATCTTAATCAAAACCCTAGTAACGAGGCATTGGCTACCTTAAGAGAGTCATAGTTACTCGTCCCAATTGCTCACCGAGTCCAACATCTTGTCTTACTGCGGCCAGTCTGCCGGAAGCGATATGTCACTAGTTGTGTATTATAAAAGAGTGATTGTTACTCCTCCCAGAGGTTATTCAAGATATCTTAATCGAAACCCTAGTAACGAGGCATTGGCTACCTTAAGAGAGTCATAGTTACTCGTCCCAATTGCTCACTCAGTCTGCCATTTTTTGTTACTGCGGCCAGTCTGCCAGAAGCGATATGTCACTAGTTGTGTATCTTAAAAGAGTGATCGTTACTCCTCCCAGGGGTTATTCGAGATATCTTAATCGAAACCCTAGTAACGAGGCACTGGCTACCTTAAGAGAGTCATAGTTACTCGTCCCAATTGCTCACCGATTCTGCCATTTTGTCTTACTGTGGCCAGTCTGCCAGGAGCGATATGTCACTAGTTGTGTATCATAAAAGAGTCATCGTTACTCTTCCCAGGGGTTATTCGAGATATCTTAATCGAAACCCTAGTAACGAGGCATTGGCTACCTTAAGAGAGTCATAGTTACTCGTCCCAATTGCTCACCCAGTCCAACATTTTCTCTTACTGCAGCCAGTCTGCCAGAAGCAATTTGTCACTAGTTGTGTATCATAAAAGAGTCATCGTTTCTCCTCCCAGTTGTTATTCGAGATAACTTAATCGAAACCCTAGTAACGAGGCATTGGCTCCCTTAAGAGAGTCATAGTTACTCGTCCCAATTGCTCACCCAGTCTGCCATTTTGTCTTACTGTGGCCAGTCTGCCAGAAGCGATATGTCACTAGTTGTGTATCATAAAAGAGTCATCGTTACTCCTCAAAGGGTTTATTCGAGATATCTTAATCGAAACCCTAGTAACGAGGCATTGGCTACCTAAAGAGAGTCATAGTTACTCGTCCCAATTGCTCACCGATTATGGCATTTTTTCTTACGGTGGCCAGTCTGCCAGAAGCGATATGTCACTAGCTGTGTATCATAAAAGAGTCATCGTTACTCCTCAAAGGGGTAATTCGAGATATCTTAATTGAAACCCTAGTAACGAGGCATTGGCTACCTTAAGAGAGTCATAGTTACTCGTCCCAATTGCTCACACAGTCTGCCATTTTTTCTTACTGCAGCCAGTCTGCCAGAAACGATATGTCACTAGTTGTGTATCGTAAAAGAGTCATCGTTACTCCTCCCAGGGGTTATTTGAGATATCTTAATCGAAACCCTAGTAACGAGGCATTGGCTACCTTAAGAGAGTCATAGTTACTCATCCCAATTGCTCACCCAGTCCACCATTTTTTCTTAATACGACCAGTCTGCCAGAAGCGATATGTCACTAGTTGTGTATCATAAAAGAGTCATCGTTATCCCCCCCCCCCCCCCCCCCAGGGGTTATTCGAGATATCTTAATCGAAACCCTAGTAACGAGGCACTGGCTACCTTAAGAGAGTCATAGTTACTCGTCCCAATTGCTCACCGATTCTGCCATTTTGTCTTACTGTGGCCAGTCTGCCAGGAGCGATATGTCACTAGTTGTGTATCATAAAAGAGTCATCGTTACTCTTCCCAGGGGTTATTCGAGATATCTTAATCGAAACCCTAGTAACGAGGCATTGGCTACCTTAAGAGAGTCATAGTTACTCGTCCCAATTGCTCACCCAGTCCAACATTTTCTCTTACTGCAGCCAGTCTGCCAGAAGCAATTTGTCACTAGTTGTGTATCATAAAAGAGTCATTGTTTCTCCTCCCAGTTGTTATTCGAGATATCTTAATCGAAACCCTAGTAACGAGGCACTGGCTACCTTAAGTGAGTCATAGTTACTCGTCCCAATTGCTCACCGATTCTGCCATTTTGTCTTACTGTGGCCAGTCTGCCAGGAGCGATATGTCACTAGTTGTGTATCATAAAAGAGTCATCGTTACTCTTCCCAGGGGTTATTCGAGATATCTTAATCGAAACCCTAGTAACGAGGCATTGGCTACCTTAAGAGAGTCATAGTTACTCGTCCCAATTGCTCACCCAGTCCAACATTTTGTCTTACTGCGGCCAGTCTGCCAGAAGCGATATGTCACTAGTTGTGTATCATAAAAGAGTGATTGTTACTCCTCCCAGAGGTTATTCGAGATATCTTAATCGAAACCCTAGTAACGAGGCATTGGATACCTTATGAGAGTCATAGTTACTCGTCCCAATTGCTCACTCAGTCTGCCATTTTTTCTTACTGCGGCCAGTCTGCCAGAAGCGATATGTCACTAGTTAAATATCTTAAAAGAGTGATCTTTACTCCTCCCAGGGGTTATTCGAGATATCTTAATCGAAACCCTAGTAACGAGGCATTGGCTACCTTAATAGAGTCATAGTTACTCGTCCCAATAGCTCAACCAGTCCAACATTTTTTCTTACTGCAGCCAGTCTGCCAGAAGCGAAATGTCACTAGTTGTGTATCATAAAAGAGTCATCGTTACTCCTCCGATTGGTTATTCGAGATATCTTAATCGAAACCCTAGTAACGAGGCATTGGCTACCTTAAGAGAGTCATAGTTACTCGTACCAATTGCTCACCGATTCTGCCATTTTGTCTTACTGTGGCCAGTCTGCCAGAAGCGATATGTCACTAGTTGTGTATCATAAAAGAGTCATCGTTACTCTTCCCAGGGGTTATTCGAGATATCTTAATCGAAACCCTAGTAACGAGGCATTGGCTACCTTAAGTGAGTCATAGTTACTCGTCCCAATTGCTCACCCAGTCCAACATTTTCTCTTACTGCAGCCAGTCTGCCAGAAGCAATTTGTCACTAGTTGTGTATCATAAAAGAGTCATCGTTTCTCTTCCCAGATGTTATTCGAGATAACTTAATCGAAACCCTAGTAACGAGCCATTGGCTACCTTAAGAGAGTCATAGGTACTCGTCCCAATTCCTCACCCAGTCTGCCATTTTGTCTTACTGTGGCCAGTCTGCCAGAAGCGATATGTCACTAGTTGTGTATTATAAAAGAGTCGTCGTTACTCCTCAGAGGGATTATTCGAGATATCTTAATCAAAACCCTAGTAACGAGGCATTGGCTACCTTAAGAGAGTCATAGTTACTCGTCCCAATTGCTCACCCAGTCCAACATCTTGTCTTACTGCGGCCAGTCTGCCGGAAGCGATATGTCACTAGTGGTGTATTATAAAGGAGTGATTGTTACTCCTCCCAGAGGTTATTCGAGATATCTTAATCGAAACCCTAGTAACGAGGCATTGGCTACCTTAAGAGAGTCATAGTTACTCGTCCCAATTGCTCACTCAGTCTGCCATTTTTTGTTTACTGCGGCCAGTCTGCCAGAAGCGATATGTCACTAGTTGTGTATCTTAAAAGAGTGATCGTTACTCCTCCCAGGGGTTATTCGAGATATCTTAATCGAAACCCTAGTAACTAGGCATTGGCTACCTTAAGAGAGTCATAGTTACTCGTCCCAATAGCTCAACCAGTCCAACATTTTTTCTTACTGCAGCCAGTCTGCCAGACGCGAAATGTCACTAGTTGTGTATCATAAAAGAGTCATCGTTACTCCTCCGATTGGTTATTCGAGATATCTTAATCGAAACCCTAGTAACGAGGCATTGGCTACCTTAAGAGAGTCATAGCTACTCGTCCCAATTGCTCACCCAGTCCAACATTTTCTCTTACTGCAGCCAGTCTGCCAGAAGCAATTTGTCACTAGTTGTGTATCATAAAAGAGTCATCGTTTCTCCTCCCAGATGTTATTCGAGATAACGTAATCGAAACCCTAGTAACGAGCCATTGGCTACCTTAAGAGAGTCATAGTTACTCGTCCCAATTCCTCACCCAGTCTGCCATTTTGTCTTACTGTGGCCAGTCTGCCAGAAGCGATATGTCACTAGTTGTGTATTATAAAAGAGTCGTCGTTACTCCTCCGAGGGGTTATTCGAGATATCTTAATCAAAACCCTAGTAACGAGGCATTGGCTACCTTAAGAGAGTCATAGTTACTCGTCCCAATTGCTCACCGAGTCCAACATCTTGTCTTACTGCGGCCAGTCTGCCGGAAGCGATATGTCACTAGTTGTGTATTATAAAAGAGTGATTGTTACTCCTCCCAGAGGTTATTCAAGATATCTTAATCGAAACCCTAGTAACGAGGCATTGGCTACCTTAAGAGAGTCATAGTTACTCGTCCCAATTGCTCACTCAGTCTGCCATTTTTTGTTACTGCGGCCAGTCTGCCAGAAGCGATATGTCACTAGTTGTGTATCTTAAAAGAGTGATCGTTACTCCTCCCAGGGGTTATTCGAGATATCTTAATCGAAACCCTAGTAACGAGGCACTGGCTACCTTAAGAGAGTCATAGTTACTCGTCCCAATTGCTCACCGATTCTGCCATTTTGTCTTACTGTGGCCAGTCTGCCAGGAGCGATATGTCACTAGTTGTGTATCATAAAAGAGTCATCGTTACTCTTCCCAGGGGTTATTCGAGATATCTTAATCGAAACCCTAGTAACGAGGCATTGGCTACCTTAAGAGAGTCATAGTTACTCGTCCCAATTGCTCACCCAGTCCAACATTTTCTCTTACTGCAGCCAGTCTGCCAGAAGCAATTTGTCACTAGTTGTGTATCATAAAAGAGTCATCGTTTCTCCTCCCAGTTGTTATTCGAGATAACTTAATCGAAACCCTAGTAACGAGGCATTGGCTCCCTTAAGAGAGTCATAGTTACTCGTCCCAATTGCTCACCCAGTCTGCCATTTTGTCTTACTGTGGCCAGTCTGCCAGAAGCGATATGTCACTAGTTGTGTATCATAAAAGAGTCATCGTTACTCCTCAAAGGGTTTATTCGAGATATCTTAATCGAAACCCTAGTAACGAGGCATTGGCTACCTAAAGAGAGTCATAGTTACTCGTCCCAATTGCTCACCGATTATGGCATTTTTTCTTACGGTGGCCAGTCTGCCAGAAGCGATATGTCACTAGCTGTGTATCATAAAAGAGTCATCGTTACTCCTCAAAGGGGTAATTCGAGATATCTTAATTGAAACCCTAGTAACGAGGCATTGGCTACCTTAAGAGAGTCATATTTACTCGTCCCAATTGCTCACACAGTCTGCCATTTTTTCTTACTGCAGCCAGTCTGCCAGAAACGATATGTCACTAGTTGTGTATCGTAAAAGAGTCATCGTTACTCCTCCCAGGGGTTATTTGAGATATCTTAATCGAAACCCTAGTAACGAGGCATTGGCTACCTTAAGAGAGTCATAGTTACTCATCCCAATTGCTCACCCAGTCCAACATTTTTTCTTAATACGACCAGTCTGCCAGAAGCGATATGTCACTAGTTGTGTATCATAAAAGAGTCATCGTTATCCCCCCCCCCAGGGGTTATTCGAGATATCTTAATCGAAACCCTAGTAACGAGGCATTGGCTACCTTAAGAGAGTCATAGTTACTCGTCCCAATTGCTCACCCAGTCCAACATTTTTTCTTACTGCAGCTAGTCTGCAAGAAGCGATATGTCACTAGTTGTGTATTATAAAAGAGTGATCGTTATTCCTCCCAGTGGTTATTCGAGATATCTTAATCGAAACCCTAGTAACGAGGCATTGGCTACCTTAAGAGAGTCATAGTTACTCGTCCCAATTGCTCACCCAGTCCAACATTTTGTCTTACTGCGGCCAGTCTGCCAGAAGCGATATGTCACTAGTTGTGTATCATAAAAGAGTGATTGTTACTCCTCCCAGAGGTTATTCGAGATATCTTAATCGAAACCCTAGTAACGAGGCATTGGATACCTTAAGAGAGTCATAGTTACTCGTCCCAATTGCTCACTCAGTCTGCCATTTTTTCTTACTGCGGCCAGTCTGCCAGAAGCGATATGTCACTAGTTAAATATCTTAAAAGAGTGATCTTTACTCCTCCCAGGGGTTATTCGAGATATCTTAACCGAAACCCTAGTAAC
The DNA here is from genome assembly GCF_023897955.1 of Schistocerca gregaria. NCBI lineage: Eukaryota > Metazoa > Arthropoda > Insecta > Orthoptera > Acrididae > Schistocerca > Schistocerca gregaria. The sequence continues at coordinate 8,843,789 of NC_064931.1, forward strand.
GAGGCATTGGCTACCTTAATAGAGTCATAGTTACTCGTCCCAATAGCTCAACCAGTCCAACATTTTTTCTTACTGCAGCCAGTCTGCCAGAAGCGAAATGTCACTAGTTGTGTATCATAAAAGAGTCATCGTTACTCCTCCGATTGGTTATTCGAGATATCTTAATCGAAACCCTAGTAACGAGGCATTGGCTACCTTAAGAGAGTCATAGTTACTCGTACCAATTGCTCACCGATTCTGCCATTTTGTCTTACTGTGGCCAGTCTGCCAGAAGCGATATGTCACTAGTTGTGTATCATAAAAGAGTCATCGTTACTCTTCCCAGGGGTTAATCGAGATATCTTAATCGAAACCCTAGTAACGAGGCATTGGCTACCTTAAGAGAGTCATAGTTACTCGTCCCAATTGCTCACTCAGTCTGCCATTTTTTGTTACTGCGGCCAGTCTGCCAGAAGCGATATGTCACTAGTTGTGTATCTTAAAAGAGTGATCGTTACTCCTCCCAGGGGTTATTCGAGATATCTTAATCGAAACCCTAGTAACTAGGCATTGGCTACCTTAAGAGAGTCATAGTTACTCGTCCCAATAGCTCAACCAGTCCAACATTTTTTCTTACTGCAGCCAGTCTGCCAGAAGCGAAATGTCACTAGTTGTGTATCATAAAAGAGTCATCGTTACTCCTCCGATTGGTTATTCGAGATATCTTAATCGAAACCCTAGTAACGAGGCACTGGCTACCTTAAGAGAGTCATAGTTACTCGTCCCAATTGCTCACCGATTCTGCCATTTTGTCTTACTGTGGCCAGTCTGCCAGGAGCGATATGTCACTAGTTGTGTATCATAAAAGAGTCATCGTTACTCTTCCCAGGGGTTATTCGAGATATCTTAATCGAAACCCTAGTAACGAGGCATTGGCTACCTTAAGAGAGTCATAGTTACTCGTCCCAATTGCTCACCCAGTCTGCCATTTTGTCTTACTGTGGCCAGTCTGCCAGAAGCGATATGTCACTAGTTGTGTATCATAAAAGAGTCATCGTTACTCCTCAAAGGGTTTATTCGAGATATCTTAATCGAAACCCTAGTAACGAGGCATTGGCTACCTAAAGAGAGTCATAGTTACTCGTCCCAATTGCTCACCGATTATGGCATTTTTTCTTACGGTGGCCAGTCTGCCAGAAGCGATATGTCACTAGCTGTGTATCATAAAAGAGTCATCGTTACTCCTCAAAGGGGTAATTCGAGATATCTTAATTGAAACCCTAGTAACGAGGCATTGGCTACCTTAAGAGAGTCATAGTTACTCGTCCCAATTGCTCACACAGTCTGCCATTTTTTCTTACTGCAGCCAGTCTGCCAGAAACGATATGTCACTAGTTGTGTATCGTAAAAGAGTCATCGTTACTCCTCCCAGGGGTTATTTGAGATATCTTAATCGAAACCCTAGTAACGAGGCATTGGCTACCTTAAGAGAGTCATAGTTACTCATCCCAATTGCTCACCCAGTCCAACATTTTTTCTTACTACGACCAGTCTGCCAGAAGCGATATGTCACTAGTTGTGTATCATAAAAGAGTCATCGTTACCCCCCCCCCCCCCAGGGGTTATTCGAGATATCTTAATCGAAACCCTAGTAACGAGGCATTGGCTACCTTAAGAGAGTCATAGTTACTCGTCCCAATTGCTCACCGATTCTGCCATTTTGTCTTACTGTGGCCAGTCTGCCAGGAGCGATATGTCACTAGTTGTGTATCATAAAAGAGTCATCGTTACTCTTCCCAGGGGTTATTCGAGATATCTTAATCGAAACCCTAGTAACGAGGCATTGGCTACCTTAAGAGAGTCATAGTTACTCGTCCCAATTGCTCACCCAGTCCAACATTTTCTCTTACTGCAGCCAGTCTGCCAGAAGCAATTTGTCACTAGTTGTGTATCATAAAAGAGTCATCGTTTCTCCTCCCAGTTGTTATTCGAGATAACTTAATCGAAACCCTAGTAACGAGGCATTGGCTCCCTTAAGAGAGTCATAGTTACTCGTCCCAATTGCTCACCCAGTCTGCCATTTTGTCTTACTGTGGCCAGTCTGCCAGAAGCGATATGTCACTAGTTGTGTATCATAAAAGAGTCATCGTTACTCCTCAAAGGGTTTATTCGAGATATCTTAATCGAAACCCTAGTAACGAGGCATTGGCTACCTAAAGAGAGTCATAGTTACTCGTCCCAATTGCTCACCGATTATGGCATTTTTTCTTACGGTGGCCAGTCTGCCAGAAGCGATATGTCACTAGCTGTGTATCATAAAAGAGTCATCGTTACTCCTCAAAGGGGTAATTCGAGATATCTTAATTGAAACCCTAGTAACGAGGCATTGGCTACCTTAAGAGAGTCATAGTTACTCGTCCCAATTGCTCACACAGTCTGCCATTTTTTCTTACTGCAGCCAGTCTGCCAGAAACGATATGTCACTAGTTGTGTATCGTAAAAGAGTCATCGTTACTCCTCCCAGGGGTTATTTGAGATATCTTAATCGAAACCCTAGTAACGAGGCATTGGCTACCTTAAGAGAGTCATAGTTACTCATCCCAATTGCTCACCCAGTCCAACATTTTTTCTTAATACGACCAGTCTGCCAGAAGCGATATGTCACTAGTTGTGTATCATAAAAGAGTCATCGTTATCCCCCCCCCCCCAGGGGTTATTCGAGATATCTTAATCGAAACCCTAGTAACGAGGCATTGGCTACCTTAAGAGAGTCATAGTTACTCGTCCCAATTGCTCACCCAGTCCAACATTTTTTCTTACTGCAGCTAGTCTGCAAGAAGCGATATGTCACTAGTTGTGTATTATAAAAGAGTGATCGTTATTCCTCCCAGTGGTTATTCGAGATATCTTAATCGAAACCCTAGTAACGAGGCATTGGCTACCTTAAGAGAGTCATAGTTACTCGTCCCAATTGCTCACCCAGTCCAACATTTTGTCTTACTGCGGCCAGTCTGCCAGAAGCGATATGTCACTAGTTGTGTATCATAAAAGAGTGATTGTTACTCCTCCCAGAGGTTATTCGAGATATCTTAATCGAAACCCTAGTAACGAGGCATTGGATACCTTAAGAGAGTCATAGTTACTCGTCCCAATTGCTCACTCAGTCTGCCATTTTTTGTTACTGCGGCCAGTCTGCCAGAAGCGATATGTCACTAGTTGTGTATCTTAAAAGAGTGATCGTTACTCCTCCCAGGGGTTATTCGAGATATCTTAATCGAAACCCTAGTAACTAGGCATTGGCTACCTTAAGAGAGTCATAGTTACTCGTCCCAATAGCTCAACCAGTCCAACATTTTTTCTTACTGCAGCCAGTCTGCCAGAAGCGAAATGTCACTAGTTGTGTATCATAAAAGAGTCATCGTTACTCCTCCGATTGGTTATTCGAGATATCTTAATCGAAACCCTAGTAACGAGGCACTGGCTACCTTAAGAGAGTCATAGTTACTCGTCCCAATTGCTCACCGATTCTGCCATTTTGTCTTACTGTGGCCAGTCTGCCAGGAGCGATATGTCACTAGTTGTGTATCATAAAAGAGTCATCGTTACTCTTCCCAGGGGTTATTCGAGATATCTTAATCGAAACCCTAGTAACGAGGCATTGGCTACCTTAAGAGAGTCATAGTTACTCGTCCCAATTGCTCACCCAGTCTGCCATTTTGTCTTACTGTGGCCAGTCTGCCAGAAGCGATATGTCACTAGTTGTGTATCATAAAAGAGTCATCGTTACTCCTCAAAGGGTTTATTCGAGATATCTTAATCGAAACCCTAGTAACGAGGCATTGGCTACCTAAAGAGAGTCATAGTTACTCGTCCCAATTGCTCACCGATTATGGCATTTTTTCTTACGGTGGCCAGTCTGCCAGAAGCGATATGTCACTAGCTGTGTATCATAAAAGAGTCATCGTTACTCCTCAAAGGGGTAATTCGAGATATCTTAATTGAAACCCTAGTAACGAGGCATTGGCTACCTTAAGAGAGTCATAGTTACTCGTCCCAATTGCTCACACAGTCTGCCATTTTTTCTTACTGCAGCCAGTCTGCCAGAAACGATATGTCACTAGTTGTGTATCGTAAAAGAGTCATCGTTACTCCTCCCAGGGGTTATTTGAGATATCTTAATCGAAACCCTAGTAACGAGGCATTGGCTACCTTAAGAGAGTCATAGTTACTCATCCCAATTGCTCACCCAGTCCAACATTTTTTCTTACTACGACCAGTCTGCCAGAAGCGATATGTCACTAGTTGTGTATCATAAAAGAGTCATCGTTACCCCCCCCCCCCCAGGGGTTATTCGAGATATCTTAATCGAAACCCTAGTAACGAGGCATTGGCTACCTTAAGAGAGTCATAGTTACTCGTCCCAATTGCTCACCCAGTCCAACATTTTTTCTTACTGCAGCTAGTCTGCAAGAAGCGATATGTCACTAGTTGTGTATTATAAAAGAGTGATCGTTATTCCTCCCAGTGGTTATTCGAGATATCTTAATCGAAACCCTAGTAACGAGGCATTGGCTACCTTAACCCTTTCGCGGCTACGGGCATACATGTATGCCCGGCAGTTAGAAGACCAGACGGCTACGGGCGTAGATGTATGCCCAGCCGGCGGGAAGTCCAGGCGGCTACGGGCATACATCTACGCCCGGCAGGCGGGAATACCAGACGGCTAATGGCATACATATACGCCCGGGCTCGGGAACAGGTAAACGTTCACAATAGAGCGGCTGCTGGCTGTTGTCCACTTTTCAGACAACACTTTCATTGTCTGGTCTTCTTTGTAAAGTGAGAAAGCACTTTAGTTTTCCCCTCCCCTGCACACTTTCTGCTTACGAGTCTAACAATCGGCCAGTCCGTTTTTCGCTTCTGGTGAGACGACAGCGTTCGCGTGTGTAGACTTTGCCATGTCGGGACACAGTTTATCGGACAAGGAAATCATGGATATCCTCATGAATAGCAGTGACGAAGATTGTAGTGATACTTCGGAGCTTTCTTCCGATGAAGAGTTGGATGCTCCTGGACTTATTGCTGAATCCTCGGTATCACGAACAGAAGATTCTTCCTCTGAAGACGGAAAAGAAGATAGAGTAAGTGAAACTTCGTCAGGAAAAAGAAAGTATGACTGGACGGAGAATCATCCTGTGACGAAACGACACCGTTTTGTGAACACATTTAGCGGGTTAAAGGTGGACTTCGAAGAGTCAGCAAGTCATTTAGATTTCTCTTTGTACTTCATGTCCATGGAATTTGTTTCTGCCATTTGTACACAGATCAATAATTATTATAAATTTATTACTGAAAAAATGACGACAGTGCCCAGTAGATTAGCACGCTGGAAGCATATAGAGCCATCAGAATTTTATTGTTTCCTAGCATGTTCTCTGCTTATGCGTAGAAGTAAAAAGTTAGAAGTGAATGAATATTGGTCGACAGATTCTTTGCTTCAGACACCAATATTTTCTAACATAATGGCCAGGGACCGGTACAAATTGATTCTGCGTTTATTGCACTTCTGTGACAATTCCACCGCGTCTCAAGATATTCTTGTAAAGATACGTCTCATTGTAGGTCACACAAGAAATAAATTCCGCGAGGCAGTAGTACCCTTTGAAAACCTAGTGATCGACGAAAGTTTGCTACTTTTCAAGGGAAGGCTCCGATTCAAGCAGTACATACCAAATAAACGTAGTCGTTTTGGCATTAAAATTTTCGTCCTTTGTGACGTAGAAACGAATTATATTCTGGATTATATTATCTACACTGGTGCTGCCACGGAAATAGAATCTGGAAATTCTGATTGGGGAAAATCAGGCGATGTTGTTGTGAGTTTGTTATTGCCATACCTCAACAAAGGTCATACCATTTATTTGGACAATTGGTACTCGAGCCCAGAATTATTTCTATGGCTCCACAAAAAATGTACAAACGCCGTCGGAACAGTACGAAAAAACAGGAAACATCTACCACCGTTACCAGACAAGCTGAAAAAAGGGGAAGTACAGTTCAAATCTTGTGGAACATTAATGGCACTAAAATGGATGGACAAGAAAGAAGTGTGGATGCTTTCGACCGTAAATGGACCAGAGTTTGTGGAGACACAGAAGAAAGAACATAGAACAGGCCAAAACAAATTGAAACCCACCTGTGTCGTCAGCTATAATAAGTCAATGGGTGCAGTGGATAAGACAGACATGCTATTATCTTCTGTACAGTGCATCCGAAAGACACTGAAGTGGTACAAGAAAGTATTCTTTCATTTGACTGACTTGTGTGTGCTGAACGCAAAAACTGTTTTTGAAATACAAAAGCAACAGAAGATACCACTAGCGAAATACCACTTGGAGCTAATCCGTCAATTGCTTGACAGATTTCATAGTCAAACGTGTAAAAGTGCGATCCCACGGACAACCAAAGAAGAAAGCCCTTTCCGACTGTAGAATAAAGAGGGACATTATCAAGGGTTCCTCGTAGCAACGGAGAAAAAGGAGATTCCCCAGAGACGCTGTGTAGTATGCACTGCTCATTCACAACGAAAAATGACACGCACAAGATGCAAAAAGTGCGATGTGGCTCTCTGCATGGTGCCATGTTTCGAAAATTACCACACGCTAAAGAAATATTAGCACGTTTTAGTAACTTTGTACGTTTCAAATAGATAAAAGTAAAAAATAAAAAAATAAAAAGCAGATGATGATGATGAGTCCCATACTCCGTTTACCGAGCGTAGGGGAGCGACGCGGGAGACCCGCGCCGCCATACTAGGCAAGGTCCTAGTGGAGGTGGTTTGCCATTGCCTTCCTCCGACCGTAATGGGGATGATTGATGATGATGATGAAGACGACACAAACACCCAGTCATCACGAGGCAGGTGAAAAATCCCTGACCCCGCCGGGAATCGAACCCGGGACCCCGTGCTCGGGAAGCGAGAACGCTACCGCGAGACCACGAGCTGCGGACAAAAAAAAAGCAGATAAAAGTAAAAAAAATGGTTTTTAACTCAGCCAGCGGCAGTCCAAAGCCTGCGTCGAAAATGAGGATGGGAAACCATTAAAGTAAACCGTACTGAACGTGACGGGCTGAAAAAGAAGACAGCGAGCTAGAAGAAGGTAGGCGTTTACTATCCAATTTCTTACTGTGGAGAATCGACTTTAGGTTTTAATTACAAACGAAGGCAAGGGCCTATCGCAAAATGAGTTATGCAGATATATTCCTTGTTTAACTTTTAGTCCGATTGCATGACAAAATTAGGTTTTAAATTTCTGTAATTATTATCTATTTAAGACCGTAGTAAGAATATTGTTCGAGATTTGGGCGTTTTCGCTACGCACAACTCTATTTAAAACTATATATCTTGAAATACATTCATATGATGATAGTGGAATTTTAATATGTTTTAGGCACATACATCGACGGTGTAAATCTCTAGTTAGAGGATTTTGGAATTACTATTAAAAAAGTTCCTATCATTTTTCTAAACCAACCATTTTTCAGCCCATAATAAACATATAACTGAAAGTGTTGGCTATTTTCGAAGCTCTCTTTCGTTGTTATCAGAAACTATAACCAAAGTGACCATACAGAGTATAGTGTTTTTTTAAGGCGCTGCTGAACAGTGGTTCTGTGCACGCGGCAACACGCGGGAAGCCTGCGGCGGCCGTAGCCTGCAGCGGCCACAGGGCTGCGACAGCCGCCGCCGGCCAGGAGCGCAGTGCGCTCGTCCCTGTCACCCGGCCAGGCAGGCAGGACGCTCAGCCTTCCAGCCGCGAAAGGGTTAAGAGAGTCATAGTTACTCGTCCCAATTGCTCACCCAGTAAAACGTTTTTTCTTACTGCAGCCAGTCTGCCCGAAGTGATATGTCACTAGTTGTGTATCATAAAAGAGTCATCGTTACTCCTCCCAGGGGTTATTCGAGATATCTTAATCGAAACCCTAGTAACGAGGCATTGGCTACCATAAGAGAGTCATAGTTACTCGTCCCAATTGCTCACCCAGTCCAACATTTTTTCTTACTGCAGCCAGTCTGCAGAAGCGATATGTCACTAGTTGTGTATTATAAAAGAGTCGTCGTTACTCCTCCGAGGGGTTATTCGAGATATCTAAATCGAAACCCTAGTTACGAGGCATTGGCTACCTTAAGAGAGTCATAGTTACTCGTCCCAATTGCTCACCCAGTCCAACATTTTGTCTTACTGCGGCCAGTCTGCCAGAAGCGATATGTCACTAGTTGTGTATCATAAAAGAGTGATTGTTACTCCTCCCAGAGGTTATTCGAGATATCTTAATCGAAACCCTAGTAACGAGGCATTGGCTACCTTAAGAGAGTCATAGTTACTCGTCCCAATTGCTCACTCAGTCTGCCATTTTTTCTTACTGCGGCCAGTCTGCCAGAATTGATATGTCACTAGTTAAATATCTTAAAAGAGTGATCTTTACTCCTCCCAGGGGTTATTCGAGATATCTTAATCGAAACCCTAGTAACGAGGCATTGGCTACCTTAATAGAGTCATAGTTACTCGTCTCAATAGCTCAACCAGTCCAACATTTTTTCTTACTGCAGCCAGTCTGCCAGAAGCGAAATGTCACTAGTTGTGTATCATAAAAGAGTCATCGTTACTCCTCCGATTGGTTATTCGAGATATCTTAATCGAAACCCTAGTAACGAGGCATTGGCTACCTTAAGAGAGTCATAGTTACTCGTCCCAATTGCTCACCGATTCTGGCATTTTTTCTTACTGTGGCCAGTCTGCCAGAAGCGATATGTCACTAGCTGTGTATCATAAAAGAGTCATCGTTACTCCTCAAAGGGGTAATTCGAGATATCTTAATTGAAACCCTAGTAACGAGGCATTGGCTACCTTAAGAGAGTCATAGTTACTCGTCCCAATTGCTCACACAGTCTGCCATTTTTTCTTACTGCAGCCAGTCTGCCAGAAGCGATATGTCACTAGTTGTGTATCATAAAAGAGTCATCGTTACTCCTCCCAGGGGTTATTCGACATATCTTAATCGAAACCCTAGTAACGAGGCATTGGCTACCTAAAGAGAGTCATAGTTACTCGTCCCAATTGCTCACCGATTCTGCCATTTTTTCTTACTGTGGCCAGTCTGCCAGAAGCGATATGTCACTAGCTGTGTATCATAAAAGAGTCATCGTTACTCCTCAAAGGGGTTATTCGAGATATCTTAATCGAAACCCTAGTAACGAGGCATTGGCTACCTTAAGAGAGTCATAGTTACTCGTCCCAATTGCTCACCCAGTCCAACATTTTTTCTTACTGCGACCAGTCTGCCAGAAGCGATATGCCAGTAGTTGTGTATCATAAAAGAGTGATTGTTACTCCTCCCAGGGTTTATTCGAGATATCTTAATCGAAACCCTAGTAACGAGGCATTGGATACCTTAAGAGAGTCATAGTTACTCGTAACAATTTCTCACCCAGTCTGCCATTTTTTCTTACTGTGGCCAGTCTGCCAGAAGCGATATGTCACTAGTTGTGTATCATAAAAGAGTCATCGTTACCCCCCCCCCCCCCAGGGGTTATTCGAGATATCTTAATCGAAACCCTAGTAACGAGGCATTGGCTACCTTAAGAGAGTCATAGTTACTCGTCCCAATTGCTCACCCAGTCCAACATTTTTTCTTACTGCAGCCAGTCTGCAAGAAGCGATATGTCACTAGTTGTGTATTATAAAAGAGTGATCGTTATTCCTCCCAGTGGTTATTCGAGATATCTTAATCGAAACCCTAGTAACGAGGCATTGGCTACCTTAAGAGAGTGATAGTTACTCGTCCCAATTGCTCACATAGTAAAACGTTTTTTCTTACTGCAGCCAGTCTGCCAGAAGCGATATGTCACTAGTTGTGTATCTTAAAAGAGTGATTGTTACTCCCCCCAGGGGTTATTCGAGATATCTTAATCGAAACCCAAGTAACAAGGAATTGGATACCTTAAAAGAGTCATAGTTACTCGTCCCAATTGCTCACCCAGTCTGCCATTTTTTCTTACTGTGGCCAGTCTGCCAGAAGCGATATGTCACTAGTTGTGTATCATAAAACAGTCATCGTTACTCCTCCCAGGGGTTATTCGAGATATCTTAATCGAAACCCTAGTAACGAGGCATTGGCTACCATAAGAGAGTCATAGTTACTCGTCCCAATTGCTCACCCAGTCCAACATTTTTTCTTACTGCAGCCAGTCTGCCAGAAGCGATATGTCACTAGTTGTGTATTATAAAAGAGTCGTCGTTACTCCTCCGAGGGGTTATTCGAGATATCTTAATCGAAACCCTAGTAACGAGGCATTGGCTACCTTAAGAGAGTCATAGTTACTCGTCCCAATTGCTCACCCAGTCCAACATTTTGTCTTAGTGCGGCCAGTCTGCCGGAAGCGACATGTCACTAGTTGTGTATCATAAAAGAGTGATTGTTACTCCTCCCAGAGGTTATTCGAGATATCTTAATCGAAACCCTAGTAACGAGGCATTGGATACCTTAAGAGAGTCATAGTTACTCGTCCCAATTGCTCACTCAGTCTGCCATTTTTTCTTACTGCGGCCAGTCTGCCAGAAGCGATATGTCACTAGTTAAATATCTTAAAAGAGTGATCTTTACTCCTCCCAGGGGTTATTCGAGATATCTTAATCGAAACCCTAGTAACGAGGCATTGGCTACCTTAATAGAGTCATAGTTACTCGTCCCAATAGCTCAACCAGTCCAACATTTTTTCTTACTGCAGCCAGTCTGCCAGAAGCGAAATGTCACTAGTTGTGTATCACAAAAGAGTCATCGTTACTCCTCCGATTGGTTATTCGAGATATCTTAATCGAAACCCTAGTAACGAGGCATTGGCTACCTTAAGAGAGTCCTAGTTACTCGTACCAATTGCTCACCGATTCTGCCATTTTGTCTTACTGTGGCCAGTCTGCCAGAAGCGATATGTCACTAGTTGTGTATCATAAAAGAGTCATCGTTACTCTTCCCAGGGGTTATTCGAGATATCTTAATCGAAACCCTAGTAACGAGGCATTGGCTACCTTAAGAGAGTCATAGTTACTCGTCCCAATTGCTCACTCAGTCTGCCATTTTTTGTTACTGCGGCCAGTCTGCCAGAAGCGATATGTCACTAGTTGTGTATCTTAAAAGAGTGATCGTTACTCCTCCCAGGGGTTATTCGAGATATCTTAATCGAAACCCTAGTAACTAGGCATTGGCTACCTTAAGAGAGTCATAGTTACTCGTCCCAATAGCTCAACCAGTCCAACATTTTTTCTTACTGCAGCCAGTCTGCCAGAAGCGAAATGTCACTAGTTGTGTATCATAAAAGAGTCATCGTTACTCCTCCGATTGGTTATTCGAGATATCTTAATCGAAACCCTAGTAACGAGGCACTGGCTACCTTAAGAGAGTCATAGTTACTCGTCCCAATTGCTCACCGATTCTGCCATTTTGTCTTACTGTGGCCAGTCTGCCAGGAGCGATATGTCACTAGTTGTGTATCATAAAAGAGTCATCGTTACTCTTCCCAGGGGTTATTCGAGATATCTTAATCGAAACCCTAGTAACGAGGCATTGGCTACCTTAAGAGAGTCATAGTTACTCGTCCCAATTGCTCACCCAGTCTGCCATTTTGTCTTACTGTGGCCAGTCTGCCAGAAGCGATATGTCACTAGTTGTGTATCATAAAAGAGTCATCGTTACTCCTCAAAGGGTTTATTCGAGATATCTTAATCGAAACCCTAGTAACGAGGCATTGGCTACCTAAAGAGAGTCATAGTTACTCGTCCCAATTGCTCACCGATTATGGCATTTTTTCTTATGGTGGCCAGTCTGCCAGAAGCGATATGTCACTAGCTGTGTATCATAAAAGAGTCATCGTTACTCCTCAAAGGGGTAATTCGAGATATCTTAATTGAAACCCTAGTAACGAGGCATTGGCTACCTTAAGAGAGTCATAGTTACTCGTCCCAATTGCTCACACAGTCTGCCATTTTTTCTTACTGCAGCCAGTCTGCCAGAAACGATATGTCACTAGTTGTGTATCGTAAAAGAGTCATCGTTACTCCTCCCAGGGGTTATTTGAGATATCTTAATCGAAACCCTAGTAACGAGGCATTGGCTACCTTAAGAGAGTCATAGTTACTCATCCCAATTGCTCACCCAGTCCAACATTTTTTCTTACTACGACCAGTCTGCCAGAAGCGATATGTCACTAGTTGTGTATCATAAAAGAGTCATCGTTACCTCCCCCCCCCCAGGGGTTATTCGAGATATCTTAATCGAAACCCTAGTAACGAGGCATTGGCTACCTTAAGAGAGTCATAGTTACTCGTCCCAATTGCTCACCCAGTCCAACATTTTTTCTTACTGCATCTAGTCTGCAAGAAGCGATATGTCACTAGTTGTGTATTATAAAAGAGTGATCGTTATTCCTCCCAGTGGTTATTCGAGATATCTTAATCGAAACCCTAGTAACGAGGCATTGGCTACCTTAACCCTTTCGCGGCTACGGGCATACATGTATGCCCGGCAGTTAGAAGACCAGACGGCTACGGGCGTAGATGTATGCCCAGCCGGCGGGAAGTCCAGGCGGCTACGGGCATACATCTACGCCCGGCAGGCGGGAATACCAGACGGCTAATGGCATACATATACGCCCGGGCTCGGGAACAGGTAAACGTTCACAATAGAGCGGCTGCTGGCTGTTGTCCACTTTTCAGACAACACTTTCATTGTCTGGTCTTCTTTGTAAAGTGAGAAAGCACTTTAGTTTTCCCCTCCCCTGCACACTTTCTGCTTACGAGTCTAACAATCGGCCAGTCCGTTTTTCGCTTCTGGTGAGACGACAGCGTTCGCGTGTGTAGACTTTGCCATGTCGGGACACAGTTTATCGGACAAGGAAATCATGGATATCCTCATGAATAGCAGTGACGAAGATTGTAGTGATACTTCGGAGCTTTCTTCCGATGAAGAGTTGGATGCTCCTGGACTTATTGCTGAATCCTCGGTATCACGAACAGAAGATTCTTCCTCTGAAGACGGAAAAGAAGATAGAGTAAGTGAAACTTCGTCAGGAAAAAGAAAGTATGACTGGACGGAGAATCATCCTGTGACGAAACGACACCGTTTTGTGAACACATTTAGCGGGTTAAAGGTGGACTTCGAAGAGTCAGCAAGTCATTTAGATTTCTCTTTGTACTTCATGTCCATGGAATTTGTTTCTGCCATTTGTACACAGATCAATAATTATTATAAATTTATTACTGAAAAAATGACGACAGTGCCCAGTAGATTAGCACGCTGGAAGCATATAGAGCCATCAGAATTTTATTGTTTCCTAGCATGTTCTCTGCTTATGCCTAGAAGTAAAAAGTTAGAAGTGAATGAATATTGGTCGACAGATTCTTTGCTTCAGACACCAATATTTTCTAACATAATGGCCAGGGACCGGTACAAATTGATTCTGCGTTTATTGCACTTCTGTGACAATTCCACCGCGTCTCAAGATATTCTTGTAAAGATACGTCTCATTGTAGGTCACACAAGAAATAAATTCCGCGAGGCAGTAGTACCCTTTGAAAACCTAGTGATCGACGAAAGTTTGCTACTTTTCAAGGGAAGGCTCCGATTCAAGCAGTACATACCAAATAAACGTAGTCGTTTTGGCATTAAAATTTTCGTCCTTTGTGACGTAGAAACGAATTATATTCTGGATTATATTATCTACACTGGTGCTGCCACGGAAATAGAATCTGGAAATTCTGATTGGGGAAAATCAGGCGATGTTGTTGTGAGTTTGTTATTGCCATACCTCAACAAAGGTCATACCATTTATTTGGACAATTGGTACTCGAGCCCAGAATTATTTCTATGGCTCCACAAAAAATGTACAAACGCCGTCGGAACAGTACGAAAAAACAGGAAACATCTACCACCGTTACCAGACAAGCTGAAAAAAGGGGAAGTACAGTTCAAATCTTGTGGAACATTAATGGCACTAAAATGGATGGACAAGAAAGAAGTGTGGATGCTTTCGACCGTAAATGGACCAGAGTTTGTGGAGACACAGAAGAAAGAACATAGAACAGGCCAAAACAAATAGAAACCCACCTGTGTCGTCAGCTATAATAAGTCAATGGGTGCAGTGGATAAGACAGACATGCTATTATCTTCTGTACAGTGCATCCGAAAGACACTGAAGTGGTACAAGAAAGTATTCTTTCATTTGACTGACTTGTGTGTGCTGAACGCAAAAACTGTTTTTGAAATACAAAAGCAACAGAAGATACCACTAGCGAAATACCACTTGGAGCTAATCCGTCAATTGCTTGACAGATTTCATAGTCAAACGTGTAAAAGTGCGATCCCACGGACAACCAAAGAAGAAAGCCCTTTCCGACTGTAGAATAAAGAGGGACATTATCAAGGGTTCCTCGTAGCAACGGAGAAAAAGGAGATTCCCCAGAGACGCTGTGTAGTATGCACTGCTCATTCACAACGAAAAATGACACGCACAAGATGCAAAAAGTGCGATGTGGCTCTCTGCATGGTGCCATGTTTCGAAAATTACCACACGCTAAAGAAATATTAGCACGTTTTAGTAACTTTGTACGTTTCAAATAGATAAAAGTAAAAAATAAAAAAATAAAAAGCAGATGATGATGATGAGTCCCATACTCCGTTTACCGAGCGTAGGGGAGCGACGCGGGAGACCCGCGCCGCCATACTAGGCAAGGTCCTAGTGGAGGTGGTTTGCCATTGCCTTCCTCCGACCGTAATGGGGATGATTGATGATGATGATGAAGACGACACAAACACCCAGTCATCACGAGGCAGGTGAAAAATCCCTGACCCCGCCGGGAATCGAACCCGGGACCCCGTGCTCGGGAAGCGAGAACGCTACCGCGAGACCACGAGCTGCGGACAAAAAAAAAGCAGATAAAAGTAAAAAAAATGGTTTTTAACTCAGCCAGCGGCAGTCCAAAGCCTGCGTCGAAAATGAGGATGGGAAACCATTAAAGTAAACCGTACTGAACGTGACGGGCTGAAAAAGAAGACAGCGAGCTAGAAGAAGGTAGGCGTTTACTATCCAATTTCTTACTGTGGAGAATCGACTTTAGGTTTTAATTACAAACGAAGGCAAGGGCCTATCGCAAAATGAGTTATGCAGATATATTCCTTGTTTAACTTTTAGTCCGATTGCATGACAAAATTAGGTTTTAAATTTCTGTAATTATTATCTATTTAAGACCGTAGTAAGAATATTGTTCGAGATTTGGGCGTTTTCGCTACGCACAACTCTATTTAAAACTATATATCTTGAAATACATTCATATGATGATAGTGGAATTTTAATATGTTTTAGGCACATACATCGACGGTGTAAATCTCTAGTTAGAGGATTTTGGAATTACTATTAAAAAAGTTCCTATCATTTTTCTAAACCAACCATTTTTCAGCCCATAATAAACATATAACTGAAAGTGTTGGCTATTTTCGAAGCTCTCTTTCGTTGTTATCAGAAACTATAACCAAAGTGACCATACAGAGTATAGTGTTTTTTTAAGGCGCTGCTGAACAGTGGTTCTGTGCACGCGGCAACACGCGGGAAGCCTGCGGCGGCCGTAGCCTGCAGCGGCCACAGGGCTGCGACAGCCGCCGCCGGCCAGGAGCGCAGTGCGCTCGTCCCTGTCACCCGGCCAGGCAGGCAGGACGCTCAGCCTTCCAGCCGCGAAAGGGTTAAGAGAGTCATAGTTACTCGTCCCAATTGCTCACCCAGTAAAACGTTTTTTCTTACTGCAGCCAGTCTGCCCGAAGTGATATGTCACTAGTTGTGTATCATAAAAGAGTCATCGTTACTCCTCCCAGGGGTTATTCGAGATATCTTAATCGAAACCCTAGTAACGAGGCATTGGCTACCATAAGAGAGTCATAGTTACTCGTCCCAATTGATCACCCAGTCCAACATTTTTTCTTACTGCAGCCAGTCTGCAGAAGCGATATGTCACTAGTTGTGTATTATAAAAGAGTCGTCGTTACTCCTCCGAGGGGTTATTCGAGATATCTAAATCGAAACCCTAGTAACGAGGCATTGGCTACCTTAAGAGAGTCATAGTTACTCGTCCCAATTGCTCACCCAGTCCAACATTTTGTCTTACTGCGGCCAGTCTGCCAGAAGCGATATGTCACTAGTTGTGTATCATAAAAGAGTGATTGTTACTCCTCCCAGAGGTTATTCGAGATATCTTAATCGAAACCCTAGTAACGAGGCATTGGCTACCTTAAGAGAGTCATAGTTACTCGTCCCAATTGCTCACTCAGTCTGCCATTTTTTCTTACTGCGGCCAGTCTGCCAGAATTGATATGTCACTAGTTAAATATCTTAAAAGAGTGATCTTTACTCCTCCCAGGGGTTATTCGAGATATCTTAATCGAAACCCTAGTAACGAGGCATTGGCTACCTTAATAGAGTCATAGTTACTCGTCCCAATAGCTCAACCAGTCCAACATTTTTTCTTACTGCAGCCAGTCTGCCAGAAGCGAAATGTCACTAGTTGTGTATCATAAAAGAGTCATCGTTACTCCTCCGATTGGTTATTCGAGATATCTTAATCGAAACCCTAGTAATGAGGCATTGGCTACCTTAAGAGAGTCATAGTTACTCGTCCCAATTGCTCACCGATTCTGGCATTTTTTCTTACTGTGGCCAGTCTGCCAGAAGCGATATGTCACTAGCTGTGTATCATAAAAGAGTCATCGTTACTCCTCAAAGGGGTAATTCGAGATATCTTAATTGAAACCCTAGTAACGAGGCATTGGCTACCTTAAGAGAGTCATAGTTACTCGTCCCAATTGCTCACACAGTCTGCCATTTTTTCTTACTGCAGCCAGTCTGCCAGAAGCGATATGTCACTAGTTGTGTATCATAAAAGAGTCATCGTTACTCCTCCCAGGGGTTATTCGACATATCTTAATCGAAACCCTAGTAACGAGGCATTGGCTACCTAAAGAGAGTCATAGTTACTCGTCCCAATTGCTCACCGATTCTGCCATTTTTTCTTACTGTGGCCAGTCTGCCAGAAGCGATATGTCACTAGCTGTGTATCATAAAAGAGTCATCGTTACTCCTCAAAGGGGTTATTCGAGATATCTTAATCGAAACCCTAGTAACGAGGCATTGGCTACCTTAAGAGAGTCATAGTTACTCGTCCCAATTGCTCACCCAGTCCAACATTTTTTCTTACTGCGACCAGTCTGCCAGAAGCGATATGCCAGTAGTTGTGTATCATAAAAGAGTGATTGTTACTCCTCCCAGGGTTTATTCGAGATATCTTAATCGAAACCCTAGTAACGAGGCATTGGATACCTTAAGAGAGTCATAGTTACTCGTAACAATTTCTCACCAAGTCTGCCATTTTTTCTTACTGTGGCCAGTCTGCCAGAAGCGATATGTCACTAGTTGTGTATCATAAAAGAGTCATCGTTACCCCCCCCCCCCAGGGGTTATTCGAGATATCTTAATCGAAACCCTAGTAACGAGGCATTGGCTACCTTAAGAGAGTCATAGTTACTCGTCCCAATTGCTCACCCAGTCCAACATTTTTTCTTACTGCAGCCAGTCTGCAAGAAGCGATATGTCACTAGTTGTGTATTATAAAAGAGTGATCGTTATTCCTCCCAGTGGTTATTCGAGATATCTTAATCGAAACCCTAGTAACGAGGCATTGGCTACCTTAAGAGAGTGATAGTTACTCGTCCCAATTGCTCACATAGTAAAACGTTTTTTCTTACTGCAGCCAGTCTGCCAGAAGCGATATGTCACTAGTTGTGCATCTTAAAAGAGTGATTGTTACTCCCCCCAGGGGTTATTCGAGATATCTTAATCGAAACCCAAGTAACAAGGAATTGGATACCTTAAAAGAGTCATAGTTACTCGTCCCAATTGCTCACCCAGTCTGCCATTTTTTCTTACTGTGGCCAGTCTGCCAGAAGCGATATGTCACTAGTTGTGTATCATAAAACAGTCATCGTTACTCCTCCCAGGGGTTATTCGAGATATCTTAATCGAAACCCTAGTAACGAGGCATTGGCTACCATAAGAGAGTCATAGTTACTCGTCCCAATTGCTCACCCAGTCCAACATTTTTTCTTACTGCAGCCAGTCTGCCAGAAGCGATATGTCACTAGTTGTGTATTATAAAAGAGTCGTCGTTACTCCTCCGAGGGGTTATTCGAGATATCTTAATCGAAACCCTAGTAACGAGGCATTGGCTACCTTAAGAGAGTCATAGTTACTCGTCCCAATTGCTCACCCAGTCCAACATTTTGTCTTACTGCGGCCAGTCTGCCGGAAGCGATATGTCACTAGTTGTGTATCATAAAAGAGTGATTGTTACTCCTCCCAGAGGTTATTCGAGATATCTTAATCGAAACCCTAGTAACGAGGCATTGGCTACCTTAAGAGAGTCATAGTTACTCGTCCCAATTGCTCACTCAGTCTGCCATTTTTTCTTACTGCGGCCAGTCTGCCAGAAGCGATATGTCACTAGTTGTGTATCTTAAAAGAGTGATCGTTACTCCTCCCAGGGGTTATTCGAGATATCTTAATCGAAACCCTAGTAACGAGGCATTGGCTACCTTAAGAGAGTCATAGTTACTCGTCCCAATAGCTCAACCAGTCCAACATTTTTTCTTACTGCAGCCAGTCTGCCAGAAGCGAAATGTCACTAGTTGTGTATCATAAAAGAGTCATCGTTACTCCTCCGATTGGTTATTCGAGATATCTTAATCGAAACCCTAGTAACGAGGCACTGGCTACCTTACGAGAGTCATAGTTACTCGTCCCAATTGCTCACCCAGTCCAACATTTTGTCTTACTGTGGCCAGTCTGCCAGAAGCGATATGTCACTAGTTGTGTATCATAAAAGAGTCATCGTTACTCTTCCCAGGGGTTATTCGAGATATCTTAATCGAAACCCTAGTAACGAGGCATTGGCTACCTTAAGAGAGTCATAGTTACTCGTCCCAATTGCTCACCCAGTCCAACATTTTCTCTTACTGCAGCCAGTCTGCCAGAAGAATTTGTCACTAGTTGTGTATCATAAAAGAGTCATCGTTTCTCCTCCCAGTTGTTATTCGAGATAACTTAATCGAACCCTAGTAACGAGGCATTGGCTCCCTTAAGAAAGTCATAGTTACTCGTCCCAATTGCTCACCCAGTCTGCCATTTTGTCTTACTGTGGCCAGTCTGCCAGAAGCGATATGTCACTAGTTGTGTATCATAAAAGAGTCATCGTTACTCCTCAAAGGGTTTATTGGAGATATCTTAATCGAAACCCTAGTAACGAGGCATTGGCTACCTAAAGAGAGTCATAGTTACTCGTCCCAATTGCTCACCGATTATGGCATTTTTTCTTACGGTGGCCAGTCTGCCAGAAGCGATATGTCACTAGCTGTGTATCATAAAAGAGTCATCGTTACTCCTCAAAGGGGTAATTCGAGATATCTTAATTGAAACCCTAGTAACGAGGCATTGGCTACCTTAAGAGAGTCATAGTTACTCGTCCCAATTGCTCACACAGTCTGCCATATTTTCTTACTGCAGCCAGTCTGCCAGAAACGATATGTCACTAGTTGTGTATCGTAAAAGAGTCATCGTTACTCCTCCCAGGGTTTATTTGAGATATCTTAATCGAAACCCTAGTAACGAGGCATTGGCTACCTTAAGAGAGTCATAGTTACTCATCCCAATTGCTCACCCAGTCCAACATTTTTTCTTACTGCGACCAGTCTGCCAGAAGCGATATGTCACTAGTTGTGTATCATAAAAGAGTCATCGTTACTCCTCCCAGAGGTTATTCGAGATATCTTAATCGAAACCCTAGTAACGAGGCATTGGCTACCTTAAGAGAGTCATAGTTACTCATCCCAATTGCTCACCCAGTCCAACATCTTTTCTTACTGCGACCAGTCTGCCAGAAGCGATATGTCACTAGTTGTGTATCATAAAAGAGTCATCGTTACTCCTCCCAGGGGTTATTCGAGATATCTTAATCGAAACCCTAGTAACGAGGCATTGGATACCTTAAGAGAGTCATAGTTACTCGTAACAATTTCTCACACAGTCTGCCACTTTTTCTTACTGTGGCCAGTCTGCCAGAAGCGATATGTCACTAGTTGTGTATCATAAAACAGTCATCGTTACTCCTCCCAGCGGTTATTCGAGATATCTTAATCGAAACCCTAGTAACGAGGCATTGGCTACCATAAGAGAGTCATAGTTACTCGTCCCAATTGCTCACCCAGTCCAACATTTTTTCTTACTGCAGCCAGTCTGCCAGAAGCGATATGTCACTAGTTGTGTATTATAAAAGAGTCGTCGTTACTCCTCCGAGGGGTTATTCGAGATATCTTAATCGAAACCCTAGTAACGAGGCATTGGCTACCTTAAGAGAGTCATAGTTACTCGTCCCAATTGCTCACCCAGTCCAACATTTTGTCTTACTGCGGCCAGTCTGCCGGAAGCGATATGTCACTAGTTGTGTATCATAAAAG
Source organism: Schistocerca gregaria (assembly GCF_023897955.1). Classification (NCBI taxonomy): domain Eukaryota; kingdom Metazoa; phylum Arthropoda; class Insecta; order Orthoptera; family Acrididae; genus Schistocerca; species Schistocerca gregaria. The sequence continues at coordinate 8,864,372 of NC_064931.1, forward strand.
AGTGATTGTTACTCCTCCCAGAGGTTATTCGAGATATCTTAATCGAAACCCTAGTAACGAGGCATTGGCTACCTTAAGAGAGTCATAGTTACTCGTCCCAATTGCTCACTCAGTCTGCCATTTTTTCTTACTGCGGCCAGTCTGCCAGAAGCGATATGTCACTAGTTGTGTATCTTAAAAGAGTGATCGTTACTCCTCCCAGGGGTTATTCGAGATATCTTAATCGAAACCCTAGTAACGAGGCATTGGCTACCTTAAGAGAGTCATAGTTACTCGTCCCAATTGCTCACCCAGTCCAACATTTTCTCTTACTGCAGCCAGTCTGCCAGAAGAATTTGTCACTAGTTGTGTATCATAAAAGAGTCATCGTTTCTCCTCCCAGTTGTTATTCGAGATAACTTAATCGAACCCTAGTAACGAGGCATTGGCTCCCTTAAGAAAGTCATAGTTACTCGTCCCAATTGCTCACCCAGTCTGCCATTTTGTCTTACTGTGGCCAGTCTGCCAGAAGCGATATGTCACTAGTTGTGTATCATAAAAGAGTCATCGTTACTCCTCAAAGGGTTTATTCGAGATATCTTAATCGAAACCCTAGTAACGAGGCATTGGCTACCTAAAGAGAGTCATAGTTACTCGTCCCAATTGCTCACCGATTATGGCATTTTTTCTTACGGTGGCCAGTCTGCCAGAAGCGATATGTCACTAGCTGTGTATCATAAAAGAGTCATCGTTACTCCTCAAAGGGGTAATTCGAGATATCTTAATTGAAACCCTAGTAACGAGGCATTGGATACCTTAAGAGAGTCATAGTTACTCGTCCCAATTGCTCACACAGTCTGCCATATTTTCTTACTGCAGCCAGTCTGCCAGGAACGATATGTCACTAGTTGAGTATCGTAAAAGAGTCATCGTTACTCCTCCCAGGGTTTATTTGAGATATCTTAATCGAAACCCTAGTAACGAGGCATTGGCTACCTTAAGAGAGTCATAGTTACTCATCCCAATTGCTCACCCAGTCCAACATTTTTTCTTACTGCGACCAGTCTGCCAGAAGCGATATGTCACTAGTTGTGTATCATAAAAGAGTCATCGTTACTCCTCCCAGGGGTTATTCGAGATATCTTAATCGAAACCCTAGTAACGAGGCATTGGCTACCTTAAGAGAGTCATAGTTACTCATCCCAATTGCTCACCCAGTCCAACATTTTTTCTTACTGCGACCAGTCTGCCAGAAGCGATATGTCACTAGTTGTGTATCATAAAAGAGTCATCGTTACTCCTCCCAGGGGTTATTCGAGATATCTTAATCGAAACCCTAGTAACGAGGCATTGGATACCTTATAGAGTCATAGTTACTCGTAACAATTTCTCACCCAGTCTGCCATTTTTTCTTACTGTGGCCAGTCTGCCAGAAGCGATATGTCACTAGTTGTGTATCATAAAACAGTCATCGTTACTCCTCCCAGCGGTTATTCGAGATATCTTAATCGAAACCCTAGTAACGAGGCATTGGCTACCATAAGAGAGTCATAGTTACTCGTCCCAATTGCTCACCCAGTCCAACATTTTTTCTTACTGCAGCCAGTCTGCCAGAAGCGATATGTCACTAGTTGTGTATTATAAAAGAGTCGTCGTTACTCCTCCGAGGGGTTATTCGAGATATCTTAATCGAAACCCTAGTAACGAGGCATTGGCTACCTTAAGAGAGTCATAGTTACTCGTCCCAATTGCTCACCCAGTCCAACATTTTGTCTTACTGCGGCCAGTCTGCCGGAAGCGATATGTCACTAGTTGTGTATCATAAAAGAGTGATTGTTACTCCTCCCAGAGGTTATTCGAGATATCTTAATCGAAACCCTAGTAAAGAAGCATTGGCTACCTTAAGAGAGTCATAGTTACTCGTCCCAATTGCTCACTCAGTCTGCCATTTTTTCTTACTGCGGCCAGTCTGCCAGAAGCGATATGTCACTAGTTGTGTATCTTAAAAGAGTGATCGTTACTCCTCCCAGGGGTTATTCGAGATATCTTAATCGAAACCCTAGTAACGAAGCATTGGCTACCTTAAGAGAGTCATAGTTACTCGTCCCAATAGCTCAACCAGTCCAACATTTTTTCTTACTGCAGCCAGGCGGCCAGAAGCGAAATGTCACTAGTTGTGTATCATAAAAGAGTCATCGTTACTCCTCCGATTGGTTATTCGAGATATCTTAATCGAAACCCTAGTAACGAGGCACTGGCTACCTTAAGAGACTCATAGTTACTCGTCCCAATTGCTCACCGATTCTGCCATTTTGTCTTACTGTGGCCAGTCTGCCAGAAGTGATATGTCACTAGTTGTGTATCATAAAAGAGTCATCGTTACTCTTCCCAGGGGTTATTCGAGATATCTTAATCGAAACCCTAGTAACGAGGCATTGGCTACCTTAATAGAGTCATAGTTACTCGTCCCAATAGCTCAACCAGTCCAACATTTTTTCTTACTGCAGCCAGTCTGCCAGAAGCGAAATGTCACTAGTTGTGTATCATAAAAGAGTCATCGTTACTCCTCCGATTGGTTATTCGAGATATCTTAATCGAAACCCTAGTAACGAGGCATTGGCTACCTTAAGAGAGTAATAGTTACTCGTCCCAATTGCTCACTCAGTCTGCCATTTTTTCTTACTGCGGCCAGTCTGCCAGAAGCGATATGTCACTAGTTAAATATCTTAAAAGAGTGATCTTTACTCCTCCCAGGGGTTATTCGAGATATCTTAATCGAAACCCTAGTAACGAGGCATTGGCTACCTTAATAGAGTCATAGTTACTCGTCCCAATAGCTCAACCAGTCCAACATTTTTTCTTACTGCAGCCAGTCTGCCAGAAGCGAAATGTCACTAGTTGTGTATCATAAAAGAGTCATCGTTACTCCTCCGATTGGTTATTCGAGATATCTTAATCGAAACCCTCGTAACGAGGCATTGGCTACCTTAAGAGAGTCATAGTTACTCGTACCAATTGCTCACCGATTCTGCCATTTTGTCTTACTGTGGCCAGTCTGCCAGAAGCGATATGTCACTAGTTGTGTATCATAAAAGAGTCATCGTTACTCTTCCCAGGGGTTATTCGAGATATCTTAATCGAAACCCTAGTAACGAGGCATTGGCTACCTTAACAGAGTCATAGTTACTCGTCCCAATTGCTCACCCAGTCCAACATTTTCTCTTACTGCAGCCAGTCTGCCAGAAGCAATTTGTCACTTGTTGTGTATCATAAAAGAGTCATCGTTTCTCCTCCCAGATGTTATTCGAGATAACTTAATCGAAACCCTAGTAACGAGCCATTGGCTACCTTAAGAGAGTCATAGTTACTCGTCCCAATTCCTCACCCAGTCTGCCATTTTGTCTTACTGTGGCCAGTCTGCCAGAAGCGATATGTCACTAGTTGTGTATCATAAAAGAGTCATCGTTACTCCTCAAAGCGTTTATTCGAGATATCTTAATCAAAACCCTAGTAACGAGGCATTGGCTACCTAAAGAGAGTCATAGTTACTCGTCCCAATTGCTCACCGATTCTGGCATTTTTTCTTACTGTGGCCAGTCTGCCAGAAGCGATATGTCACTAGCTGTGTATCATAAAAGAGTCGTCGTTACTCCTCAAAGGGGTTATTCGAGATATCTTAATCGAAACCCTAGTAACGAGGCATTGGCTACCTTAAGAGAGTCATAGTTACTCGTCCCAATTGCTCACCCAGTCCAACATTTTTTCTTACTGCGACCAGTCTGCCAGAAGCGATATGCCAGTAGTTGTGAATCATAAAAGAGTGATTGTTACTCCTCCCAGGGTTTATTCGTGATATCTTAATCGAAACCCTAGTAACGAGGCATTGGATACCTTAAGAGAGTCATAGTTACTCGTAACAATTTCTCACCCAGTCTGCCATTTTTTCTTACTGTGGCCAGTCTGCCAGAAGCGATATGTCACTAGTTGTGTATCATAAAAGAGTCATCGTTACCCCCCCCCCCCCCCCAGGGGTTATTCGAGATATCTTAATCGAAACCCTAGTAACGAGGCATTGGCTACCTTAAGAGAGTGATAGTTACTCGTCCCAATTGCTCACATAGTAAAACGTTTTTTCTTACTGCAGCCAGTCTGCCAGAAGCGATATGTCACTAGTTGTGTATCTTAAAAGAGTGATTGTTACTCCTCCCAGGGGTTATTCGAGATATCTTAATCGAAACCCAAGTAACAAGGAATTGGATACCTTAAAAGAGTCATAGTTACTCGTCCCAATTGCTCACCCAGTCTGCCATTTTTTCTTACTGTGGCCAGTCTGCCAGAAGCGATATGTCACTAGTTGTGTATCATAAAACAGTCATCGTTACTCCTCCCAGGGGTTATTCGAGATATCTTAATCGAAACCCTAGTAACGAGGCATTGGCTACCATAAGAGAGTCATAGTTACTCGTCCCAATTGCTCACCCAGTCCAACATTTTTTCTTACTGCAGCCAGTCTGCCAGAAGCGATATGTCACTAGTTGTGTATTATAAAAGAGTCGTCGTTACTCCTCCGAGGGGTTATTCGAGATATCTTAATCGAAACCCTAGTAACGAGGCATTGGCTACCTTAAGAGAGTCATAGTTACTCGTCCCAATTGCTCACCCAGTCCAACATTTTGTCTTACTGCGGCCAGTCTGCTGGAAGCGATATGTCACTAGTTGTGTATCATAAAAGAGTGATTGTTACTCCTCCCAGAGGTTATTCGAGATATCTTAATCGAAACCCTAGTAACGAGGCATTGGCTACCTTAAGAGAGTCATAGTTACTCGTCCCAATTGCTCACTCAGTCTGCCATTTTTTCTTACTGCGGCCAGTCTGCCAGAAGCGATATGTCACTAGTTGTGTATCTTAAAAGAGTGATCGTTACTCCTCCCAGGGGTTATTCGAGATATCTTAATCGAAACCCTAGTAACGAGGCATTGGCTACCTTAAGAGAGTCATAGTTACTCGTCCCAATAGCTCAACCAGTCCAACATTTTTTCTTACTGCAGCCAGTCTGCCAGAAGCGAAATGTCACTAGTTGTGTATCATAAAAGAGTCATCGTTACTCCTCCGATTGGTTATTCGAGATATCTTAATCGAAACCCTAGTAACGAGGCACTGGCTACCTTAAGAGAGTCATAGTTACTCGTCCCAATTGCTCACCGATTCTGCCATTTTGTCTTACTGTGGCCAGTCTGCCAGAAGCGATATCTCACTAGTTGTGTATCATAAAAGAGTCATCGTTACTCTTCCCAGGGGTTATTCGAGATATCTTAATCGAAACCCTAGTAACGAGGCATTGGCTACCTTAAGAGAGTCATAGTTACTCGTCCCAATTGCTCACCCAGTCCAACATTTTCTCTTACTGCAGCCAGTCTGCCAGAAGCAATTTGTCACTAGTTGTGTATCATAAAAGAGTCATCGTTTCTCCTCCCAGTTGTTATTCGAGATAACTTAATCGAACCCTAGTAACGAGGCATTGGCTCCCTTAAGAAAGTCATAGTTACTCGTCCCAATTGCTCACCCAGTCTGTCATTTTGTCTTACTGTGGCCAGTCTGCCAGAAGCGATATGTCACTAGTTGTGTATCATAAAAGAGTCATCGTTACTCCTCAAAGGGTTTATTCGAGATATCTTAATCGAAACCCTAGTAACGAGGCATTGGCTAACTAAAGAGAGTCATAGTTACTCGTCCCAATTGCTCACCGATTATGGCATTTTTTCTTACGGTGGCCAGTCTGCCAGAAGCGATATGTCACTAGCTGTGTATCATAAAAGAGTCATCGTTACTCCTCAAAGGGGTAATTCGAGATATCTTAATTGAAACCCTAGTAACGAGGCATTGGCTACCTTAAGAGAGTCATAGTTACTCGTCCCAATTGCTCACACGGTCTGCCATTTTTTCTTACTGCAGCCAGTCTGCCAGAAACGATATGTCACTAGTTGTGTATCGTAAAAGAGTCATCGTTACTCCTCCCAGGGGTTATTTGAGATATCTTAATCGAAACCCTAGTAACGAGGCATTGGCTACCTTAAGAGAGTCATAGTTACTCATCCCAATTGCTCACCCAGTCCAACATTTTTTCTTACGGCGACCAGTCTGCCAGAAGCGATATGTCACTAGTTGTGTATCATAAAAGAGTCATCGTTACTCCTCCCAGGGGTTATTCGAGATATCTTAATCGAAACCCTAGTAACGAGGCATTGGCTACCTTAAGAGAGTCATAGTTACTCATCCCAATTGCTCACCCAGTCCAACATTTTTTCTTACTGCGACCAGTCTGCCAGAAGCGATATGTCACTAGTTGTGTATCATAAAAGAGTCATCGTTACTCCTCCCAGGGGTTATTCGAGATATCTTAATCGAAACCCTAGTAACGAGGCATTGGATACCTTAAGAGAGTCATAGTTACTCGTAACAATTTCTCACCCAGTCTGCCATTTTCTCTTACTGTGGCCAGTCTGCCAGAAGCGAAATGTCACTAGTTGTGTATCATAAAAGAGTCATCGTTATTCCTCCGATTGGTTATTCGAGATATCTTAATCGAAACCCTAGTAACGAGGCATTGGCAACCTTAAGAGAGTCATAGTTACTCGTCCCAATTGCTCACCCAGTCCAACATTTTGTCTTACTGCGACCAGTCTGCCAGAAGCCATATGTCACTAGTTGTGTATCATTAAAGAGTCATCGTTACCCCCCCCCCCCCCAGGGGTTATTCGAGATATCTTAATCGAAACCCTAGTAACGAGGCATTGGCTACCTTAAGAGAGTCATAGTTACTCGTCCCAATTGCTCACCCAGTCCAACATTTTTTCTTACTGCAGCTAGTCTGCAAGAAGCGATATGTCCCTAGTTGTGTATTATAAAAGAGTGATCGTTATTCCTCCCAGTGGTTATTCGAGATATCTTAATCGAAACCCTAGTAACGAGGCATTGGCTACCTTAAGAGAGTCATAGTTACTCGCCCCAATTGCTCACCCAGTAAAACGTTCTTTCTTACTGCAGCCAGTCTGCCAGAAGCGATATGTCACTAGTTGTGTATCTTAAAAGAGTGATTGTTACTCCTCCCAGGGGTTATACGAGATATCTTAATCGAAACCCTAGTAACGAGGAATTGGATACCTTAAGAGAGTCATAGTTACTCGTCCCAATTGCTCACCCAGTCTGACATTTATTCTTACTGTGGCCAGTCTGCCCGAAGCGATATGTCACTAGTTGTGTATCATAAAAGAGTCATCGCTACTCCTCCCAGGGGTTATTCGAGATATCTTAATCGAAACCCTAGTAACGAGGCATTGGCTACCTTAAGAGAGTCATAGTTACTCGTCCCAATTGCTCACCCAGTCCAACATTTTGTCTTACTGCGGCCAGTCTGCCAGAAGCGATATGTCACTAGTTAAATATCTTAAAAGAGTGATCTTTACTCCTCCCAGGGGTTATTCGAGATATCTTAATCGAAACCCTAGTAACGAGGCATTGGCTACCTTAATAGAGTCATAGTTACTCGTCCCAATAGCTCAACCAGTCCAACATATTTTCTTACTGCAGCCAGGCGGCCAGAAGCGAAATGTCACTAGTTGTGTATCATAAAAGAGTCATCGTTACTCCTCCGATTGGTTATTCGAGATATCTTAATCGAAACCCTAGTAACGAGGCATTGGCTACCTTAAGAGAGTCATAGTTACTCGTACCAATTCCTCACCGAATCTGCCATTTTGTCTTACTGTGGCCTGTCTGCCAGAAGCGATATTTCACTAGTTGTGTATCATAAAAGAGTCATCGTTACTCTTCCCAGGGGTTATTCGAGATATCTTAATCGAAACCCTAGTAACGAGGCATTGGCTACCTTAAGAGAGTCATAGTTACTCGTCCCAATTGCTCACCCAGTCCAACATTTTCTCTTACTGCAGCCAGTCTGCCAGAAGCAATTTGTCACTAGTTGTGTATCATAAAAGAGTGATTGTTACTCCTCCCAGAGGTTATTCGAGATATCTTAATCGAAACCCTAGTAACGAGGCATTGGCTACCTTAAGAGAGTCATAGTTACTCGTCCCAATTGCTCACTCAGTCTGCCATTTTTTCTTACTGCGGCCAGTCTGCCAGAAGCGATATGTCACTAGTTAAATATCTTAAAAGAGTGATCTTTACTCCTCCCAGGGGTTATTCGAGATATCTTAATCGAAACCCTAGTAACGAGGCATTGGCTACCTTAATAGAGTCATAGTTACTCGTCCCAATAGCTCAACCAGTCCAACATTTTTTCTTACTGCAGCCAGTCTGCCAGAAGCGAAATGTCACTAGTTGTGTATCATAAAAGAGTCATCGTTACTCCTCCGATTGGTTATTCGAGATATCTTAATCGAAACCCTAGTAACGAGGCATTGGCTACCTTAAGAGAGTCATAGTTACTCGTACCAATTGCTCACCGATTCTGCCATTTTGTCTTACTGTGGCCAGTCTGCCAGAAGCGATATTTCACTAGTTGTGTATCATAAAAGAGTCATCGTTTCTCCTCCCAGTTGTTATTCGAGATAACTTAATCGAAACCCTAGTAACGAGCCATTGGCTACCTTAAGAGAGTCATAGTTACTCGTCCCAATTCCTCACCCAGTCTGCCATTTTGTCTTACTGTGGCCAGTCTGCCAGAAGCGATATGTCACTAGTTGTGTATCATAAAAGAGTCATCGTTACTCCTCAAAGGGTTTATTCGAGATATCTTAATCGAAACCCTAGTAACGAGGCATTGGCTACCTAAAGAGAGTCATAGTTACTCGTCCCAATTGCTCACCGATTCTGGCATTTTTTCCTACTGTGGCCAGTCTGCCAGAAGCGATATGTCACTAGCTGTGTATCATAAAAGAGTCATCGTTACTCCTCAAAGGGGTAATTCGAGATATCTTAATTGAAACCCTAGTAACGAGGCATTGGCTACCTTAAGAGAGTCATAGTTACTCGTCCCAATTGCTCACACAGTCTGCCATTTTTTCTTACTGCAGCCAGTCTGCCAGAAGCGATATGTCACTAGTTGTGTATCATAAAAGAGTCATCGTTACTCCTCCCAGGGGTTATTCGAGATATCTTAATCGAAACCCTAGTAACGAGGCATTATCTACCTAAAGAGAGTCATAGTTACTCGTCCCAATTGCTCACCGATTCTGCCATTTTTTCTTACTGTGGCCAGTCTGCCAGAAGCGATATGTCACTAGCTGTGTATCATAGAAGAGTCATCGTTACTCCTCAAAGGGGTTATTCGAGATATCTTAATCGAAACCCTAGTAACGAGGCATTGGCTACCTTAAGAGAGTCATAGTTACTCGTCCCAATTGCTCACCCAGTCCAACATTTTTTCTTACTGCGACCAGTCTGCCAGAAGCGATATGCCAGTAGTTGTGTATCATAAAAGAGTGATTCTTACTCCTCCCAGGGTTTATTCGAGATATCTTAATCGAAACCCTAGTAACGAGGCATTGGATACCTTAAGAGAGTCATAGTTACTCGTAACAATTTCTCACCCAGTCTGCCATTTTTTCTTACTGTGGCCAGTCTGCCAGAAGCGATATGTCACTAGTTGTGTATCATAAAAGAGTCATCGTTACCCCCCCCCCCCCCCAGGGGTTATTCGAGATATCTTAATCGAAACCCTAGTAACGAGGCATTGGCTACCTTAAGAGAGTCATAGTTACTCGTCCCAATTGCTCACTCAGTCTGCCATTTTTTCTTACTGCGGCCAGTCTGCCAGAAGCGATATGTCACTAGTTGTGTATCTTAAAAGAGTGATCGTTTCTCCTCCCAGGGGTTATTCGAGATATCTTAATCGAAACCCTAGTAACGAGGCATAGGCTACCTTAAGAGAGTCATAGTTACTCGTCCCAATAGCTCAACCAGTCCAACATTTTTTCTTACTGCAGCCAGTCTGCCAGAAGCGAAATGTCACTAGTTGTGTATCATAAAAGAGTCATCGTTACTCCTCCGATTGGTTATTCGAGATATCTTAATCGAAACCCTAGTAACGAGGCATTGGATACCTTAAGAGAGTCATAGTTACTCGTAACAATTTCTCACCCAGTCTGCCATTTTCTCTTACTGTGGCCAGTCTGCCAGAAGCGAAATGTCACTAGTTGTGTATCATAAAAGAGTCATCGTTATTCCTCCGATTGGTTATTCGAGATATCTTAATCGAAACCCTAGTAACGAGGCATTGGCAACCTTAAGAGAGTCATAGTTACTCGTCCCAATTGCTCACCCAGTCCAACATTTTGTCTTACTGCGACCAGTCTGCCAGAAGCGATATGTCACTAGTTGTGTATCATTAAAGAGTCATCGTTACCCCCCCCCCCCAGGGGTTATTCGAGATATCTTAATCGAAACCCTAGTAACGAGGCATTGGCTACCTTAAGAGAGTCATAGTTACTCGTCCCAATTGCTCACCCAGTCCAACATTTTTTCTTACTGCAGCTAGTCTGCAAGAAGCGATATGTCCCTAGTTGTGTATTATAAAAGAGTGATCGTTATTCCTCCCAGTGGTTATTCGAGATATCTTAATCGAAACCCTAGTAACGAGGCATTGGCTACCTTAAGAGAGTCATAGTTACTCGCCCCAATTGCTCACCCAGTAAAACGTTTTTTCTTACTGCAGCCAGTCTGCCAGAAGCGATATGTCACTAGTTGTGTATCTTAAAAGAGTGATTGTTACTCCTCCCAGGGGTTATACGAGATATCTTAATCGAAACCCTAGTAACGAGGAATTGGATACCTTAAGAGAGTCATAGTTACTCGTCCCAATTGCTCACCCAGTCTGACATTTATTCTTACTGTGGCCAGTCTGCCCGAAGCGATATGTCACTAGTTGTGTATCATAAAAGAGTCATCGCTACTCCTCCCAGGGGTTATTCGAGATATCTTAATCGAAACCCTAGTAACGAGGCATTGGCTACCTTAAGAGAGTCATAGTTACTCGTCCCAATTGCTCACCCAGTCCAACATTTTGTCTTACTGCGGCCAGTCTGCCAGAAGCGATATGTCACTAGTTAAATATCTTAAAAGAGTGATCTTTACTCCTCCCAGGGGTTATTCGAGATATCTTAATCGAAACCCTAGTAACGAGGCATTGGCTACCTTAATAGAGTCATAGTTACTCGTCCCAATAGCTCAACCAGTCCAACATATTTTCTTACTGCAGCCAGGCGGCCAGAAGCGAAATGTCACTAGTTGTGTATCATAAAAGAGTCATCGTTACTCCTCCGATTGGTTATTCGAGATATCTTAATCGAAACCCTAGTAACGAGGCATTGGCTACCTTAAGAGAGTCATAGTTACTCGTACCAATTCCTCACCGAATCTGCCATTTTGTCTTATTGTGGCCAGTCTGCCAGAAGCGATATTTCACTAGTTGTGTATCATAAAAGAGTCATCGTTACTCTTCCCAGGGGTTATTCGAGATATCTTAATCGAAACCCTAGTAACGAGGCATTGGCTACCTTAAGAGAGTCATAGTTACTCGTCCCAATTGCTCACCCAGTCCAACATTTTCTCTTACTGCAGCCAGTCTGCCAGAAGCAATTTGTCACTAGTTGTGTATCATAAAAGAGTGATTGTTACTCCTCCCAGAGGTTATTCGAGATATCTTAATCGAAACCCTAGTAACGAGGCATTGGCTACCTTAAGAGAGTCATAGTTACTCGTCCCAATTGCTCACTCAGTCTGCCATTTTTTCTTACTGCGGCCAGTCTGCCAGAAGCGATATGTCACTAGTTAAATATCTTAAAAGAGTGATCTTTACTCCTCCCAGGGGTTATTCGAGATATCTTAATCGAAACCCTAGTAACGAGGCATTGGCTACCTTAATAGAGTCATAGTTACTCGTCCCAATAGCTCAACCAGTCCAACATTTTTTCTTACTGCAGCCAGTCTGCCAGAAGCGAAATGTCACTAGTTGTGTATCATAAAAGAGTCATCGTTACTCCTCCGATTGGTTATTCGAGATATCTTAATCGAAACCCTAGTAACGAGGCATTGGCTACCTTAAGAGAGTCATAGTTACTCGTACCAATTGCTCACCGATTCTGCCATTTTGTCTTACTGTGGCCAGTCTGCCAGAAGCGATATTTCACTAGTTGTGTATCATAAAAGAGTCATCGTTTCTCCTCCCAGTTGTTATTCGAGATAACTTAATCGAAACCCTAGTAACGAGCCATTGGCTACCTTAAGAGAGTCATAGTTACTCGTCCCATTTCCTCACCCAGTCTGCCATTTTGTCTTACTGTGGCCAGTCTGCCAGAAGCGATATGTCACTAGTTGTGTATCATAAAAGAGTCATCGTTACTCTTCAAAGGGTTTATTCGAGATATCTTAATCGAAACCCTAGTAACGAGGCATTGGCTACCTAAAGAGAGTCATAGTTACTCGTCCCAATTGCTCACCGATTCTGGCATTTTTTCCTACTGTGGCCAGTCTGCCAGAAGCGATATGTCACTAGCTGTGTATCATAAAAGTGTCATCGTTACTCCTCAAAGGGGTAATTCGAGATATCTTAATTGAAACCCTAGTAACGAGGCATTGGCTACCTTAAGAGAGTCATAGTTACTCGTCCCAATTGCTCACACAGTCTGCCATTTTTTCTTACTGCAGCCAGTCTGCCAGAAGCGATATGTCACTAGTTGTGTATCATAAAAGAGTCATCGTTACTCCTCCCAGGGGTTATTCGAGATATCTTAATCGAAACCCTAGTAACGAGGCATTATCTACCTAAAGAGAGTCATAGTTACTCGTCCCAATTGCTCACCGATTCTGCCATTTTTTCTTACTGTGGCCAGTCTGCCAGAAGCGATATGTCATTAGCTGTGTATCATAGAAGAGTCATCGTTACTCCTCAAAGGGGTTATTCGAGATATCTTAATCGAAACCCTAGTAACGAGGCATTGGCTACCTTAAGAGAGTCATAGTTACTCGTCCCAATTGCTCACCCAGTCCAACATTTTTTCTTACTGCGACCAGTCTGCCAGAAGCGATATGCCAGTAGTTGTGTATCATAAAAGAGTGATTCTTACTCCTCCCAGGGTTTATTCGAGATATCTTAATCGAAACCCTAGTAACGAGGCATTGGATACCTTAAGAGAGTCATAGTTACTCGTAACAATTTCTCACCCAGTCTGCCATTTTTTCTTACTGTGGCCAGTCTGCCAGAAGCGATATGTCACTAGTTGTGTATCATAAAAGAGTCATCGTTACCCCCCCCCCCCCCCAGGGGTTATTCGAGATATCTTAATCGAAACCCTAGTAACGAGGCATTGGCTACCTTAAGAGAGTCATAGTTACTCGTCCCAATTGCTCACCCAGTCCAACATTTTTTCTTACTGCAGCCAGTGTGCAAGAAGCGATATGTCACTAGTTGTGTATTATAAAAGAGTGATCGTTATTCCTCCCAGTTGTTATTCGAGATATCTTAATCGAAACCCTAGTAACGAGCCATTGGCTACCTTAAGAGAGTGATAGTTACTCGTCCCAATTGCTCACCCAGTAAAACGTTTTTTCTTACTGCAGCCAGTCTGCCAGAAGCGATATGTCACTAGTTGTGTATCTTAAAAGAGTGATTGTTACTCCTCCCAGGGGTTATTCGAGATATCTTAATCGAAACCCAAGTAACGAGGCATTGGCTACCTTAAGAGAGTCATAGTTACTCGTCCCAATTGCTCACACAGTCTGCCATTTTTTCTTACTGCAGCCAGTCTGCCAGAAGCGATATGTCACTAGTTGTGTATCATAAAACAGTCATCGTTACTCCTCCCAGGGGTTATTCGAGATATCTTAATCGAAACTCTAGTAACGAGGCATTGGCTACCATAAGAGAGTCATAGTTACTCGTCCCAATTGCTCACCCAGTCCAACATTTTTTCTTACTGCAGCCAGTCTGCCAGAAGCGATATGTCACTAGTTGTGTATTATAAAAGAGTCGTCGTTACTCCTCCGAGGGGTTATTCGAGATATCTTAATCGAAACCCTAGTAACCAGGCATTGGCTACCTTAAGAGAGTCATACTTACTCGTCCCAATTGCTCACCCAGTCCAACATTTTGTCTTACTGCGGCCAGTCTGCCGGAAGCGATATGTCACTAGTTGTGTATCATAAAAGAGTGATTGTTACTCCTCCCAGAGGTTATTCGAGATATCTTAATCGAAACCCTAGTAACGAGGCATTGGCTACCTTAAGAGAGTCATAGTTACTCGTCCCAATTGCTCACTCAGTCTGCCATTTTTTCTTACTGCGGCCAGTCTGCTAGAAGCGATATGTCACTAGTTGTGTATCTTAAAAGAGTGATCGTTTCTCCTCCCAGGGGTTATTCGAGATATCTTAATCGAAACCCTAGTAACGAGGCATAGGCTACCTTAAGAGAGTCATAGTTACTCGTCCCAATAGCTCAACCAGTCCAACATTTTTTCTTACTGCAGCCAGTCTGCCAGAAGCGAAATGTCACTAGTTGTGTATCATAAAAGAGTCATCGTTACTCCTCCGATTGGTTATTCGAGATATCTTAATCGAAACCCTAGTAACGAGGCACTGGCTACCTTAAGAGAGTCATAGTTACTCGTCCCAATTGCTCACCGATTCTGCCATTTTGTCTTACTGTGGCCAGTCTGCCAAAAGCGATATGTCACTAGTTGTGTATCATAAAAGAGTCATCGTTACTCTTCCCAGGGGTTATTCGAGATATCTTAATCGAAACCCTAGTAACGAGGCATTGGCTACCTTAAGAGAGTCATAGTTACTCGTCCCAATTGCTCACCCAGTCCATCATTTTCTCTTACTGCAGCCAGTCTGCCAGAAGCAATTTGTCACTAGTTGTGTATCATAAAAGAGTCATCGTTTCTCCTCCCAGTTGTTATTCGAGATAACTTAATCGAACCCTAGTAACGAGGCATTGGCTCCCTTAAGAGAGTCATAGTTACTAGTCCCAATTGCTCACCCAGTCTGTCATTTTGTCTTACTGTGGCCAGTCTGCCAGAAGCGATATGTCACTAGTTGTGTATCATAAAAGAGTCATCGTTACTCCTCAAAGGGTTTATTCGAGATATCTTAATCGAAACCCTAGTAACGAGGCATTGGCTACCTAAAGAGAGTCATAGTTACTCGTCCCAATTGCTCACCGATTATGGCATTTTTTCTTACGGTGGCCAGTGTGCCAGAAGCGATACGTCACTAGCTGTGTATCATAAAAGAGTCATCGTTACTCCTCAAAGGGGTAATTCGAGATATCTTAATTGAAACCCTAGTAACGAGGCATTGGCTACCTTAAGAGAGTCGTAGTTACTCCTATCAATTGCTCACACAGTCTGCCATTTTTTCTTACTGCAGCCAGTCTGCCAGAAACGATATGTCACTAGTTGTGTATCGTAAAAGAGTCATCGTTACTCCTCCCAGGGGTTATTTGAGATATCTTAATCGAAACCATAGTAACGAGGCATTGGCTACCTTAAGAGAGTCATAGTTACTCATCCCAATTGCTCACCCAGTCCAACATTTTTTCTTACTGCGACCAGTCTGCCAGAAGCGATATGTCACTAGTTGCGTATCATAAAAGAGTCATCGTTACTCCTCCCAGGGGTTATTCGAGATATCTTAATCGAAACCCTAGTAACGAGGCATAGGCTACCTTAAGAGAGTCATAGTTACTCGTCCCAATTGCTCACCCAGTCCAACATTTTCTCTTACTGCAGCCAGTCTGCCAGAAGCAATTTGTCACTAGTTGTGTATCATAAAAGAGTCATCGTTTCTCCTCCCAGGGGTTATTCGAGATATCTTAATCGAAACCCTCGTAACGAGGCATTGGCTACCTTAAGAGAGTCATAGGTACTCGTCCCAATTGCTCACACAGTCTGCCATTTTGTCTTACTGTGGCCAGTCTGCCAGAAGCGATATGTCACTAGTTGTGTATCATAAAAGAGTCATCGTTACTCCTCCCAGGGGTTATTCTAGATATCTTAATCGAAACCCTAGTAACGAGGCATTGGCTACCTTAAGAGAGTCATAGTTACTCGTCCCAATTGCTCACTCAGTCTGCCATTTTTTCTTACTGCGGCCAGTCTGCCAGAAGCGATATGTCACTAGTTAAATATCTTAAAAGAGTGATCGCTACTCCTCCCAGGGGTTATTCGAGATATCTTAATCGAAACCCTAGTAACGAGGCATTGGCTACCTTAAGAGAGTCATAGTTACTCGTCCCAATAGCTCAACCAGTCCAACAATTTTTCTTACTGCAGGCAGTCTGCCAGAAGCGAAATGTCACTAGTTGTGTATAATAAAAGAGTCATCGTTACTCCTCCGATTGGTTATTCGAGATATCTTAATTGAAACCCTAGTAACGAGGCATTGGCTACCTTAAGAGAGTCATAGTTACTCGTCCCAATTGCTCACCCAGTCCAACATTTTCTCTTACTGCAGCCAGTCTGCCAGAAGCAATTTGTCACTAGTTGTGTATCATAAAAGAGTCATCGTTTCTCCTCCCAGTTGTTATTCGAGATAACTTAATCGAAACCCTAGTAACGAGGCATTGGCTACCTTAAGTGAGTCATAGTTACTTGTCCCAATTGCTCACCCAGTCTGCCATTTTGTCTTACTCTGGGCAGTCTGCCAGAAGCGATATGTCACTAGTTGTGTATCATAAAAGAGTCATCGTTACTCCTCAAAGGGTTTATTCGAGATATCTTAATCGAAACCCTAGTAAAGAGGCATTGGCTACCTAAAGAGAGTCATAGTTACTCGTCCCAATTGCTCACCGATTCTGGCATTTCTTCTTACTGTGGCCAGTCTGCCAGAAGCGATATGTCACTAGCTGTGTATCATAAAAGAGTCATCGTTACTCCTCAAAGGGGTAATTCGAGATATCTTAATTGAAACCCTAGTAACGAGGCATTGGCTACCTTAAGAGTGTCATAGTTACTCGTCCCAATTGCTCACACAGTCTGCCATTTTTTCTTACTGCAGCCAGTCTGCCAGAAGCGATATGTCACTAGTTGTGTATCATAAAAGAGTCATCGTTACTCCTCCCAGGGGTTATTCGAGATATCTTAATGAAACCCTAGTAACGAGGCATTGGCTACCTAAAGAGAGTCATAGTTACTCGTCCCAATTGCTCACCGATTCTGCCATTTTTTCTTACTGTGGCCAGTCTGCCAGAAGCGATATGTCACTAGCTGTCTATCATAAAAGAGTCATCGTTACTCCTCAAAGGGGTTATTCGAGATATCTTAATCGAAACCCTAGTAACGAGGCATTGGCTACCTTAAGAGAGTCATAGATACTCGTCCCAATTGCTCACCCAGTCCAACATTTTTTCTTACTGCGACCAGTCTGCCAGAAGCGATATGTCACTAGTTGTGTATCATAAAAGAGTCATCGTTACTCTTCCCAGGGGTTATCGAGATATCTTAATCGAAACCCTAGTAACGAGGTATTGGTAAACTTAAGAGAGTCATAGTTACTCGTCCCAATTGCTCACCCAGTCCAACATTTTCTCTTACTACAGCCAGTCAGCCAGAAGCAATTTGTCACTAGTTGTGTATCATAAAAGAGTCATCGTTTCTCCTCCCAGGGGTTATTCGAGATATCTTAATCGAAACCCTAGTAACGAGGCATTGGCTACCTTAAGAGAGTCATAGTTACTCGTCCCAATTGCTCACACAGTCTGCCATTTTTTCTTACTGCGACCAGTCTGCCAGAAGCGATATGTCACTAGTTGTGTATCATAAAAGAGTCATCGTTACTCCTCCCAGGGGTTATTCGAGATATCTTAATCGAAACCCTAGTGACGAGGCATTGGCTACCTTAAGAGAGTCATAGTTACTCGTCCCAATTGCTCACCCAGTCCAACATTTTCTCTTACTGCAGCCAGTCTGCCAGAAGCAATTTGTCACTAGTTGTGTATCATAAAAGAGTCATCGTTTCTCCTCCCAGGGGTTATTCGAGATATCTTAAACGAAACCCTAGTAGCGAGGCATTGGCTACCTTAAGAGAGTCATAGGTACTCGTCCCAATTGCTCACCCAGTCTGCCATTTTGTCTTACTGTGGCCAGTCTGCCAGAAGCGATATGTCACTAGTTGTGTATCATAAAAGAGTCATCGTTACTCCTCCCAGGGGTTATTTGAGATATCTTAATCGAAACCCTAGTAACGAGGCATTGGCTGCCTTAAGAGAGTCATAGTTACTCGTCCCAATAGCTCAACCAGTCCAACATTTTTTCTTACTGCAGCCAGTCTGCCAAAAGCGATATGTCACTAGTTGTGTATCATAAAAGAGTCATCGTTACTCCTCCGAGGGGTTATTCGAGATATCTTAATCGAAACCCTAGTAACGAGGCATTGGCTGCCTTAAGAGAGTCGTAGTTACTCGTATCAATTGCTCACCCAGTCCAACATTTTCTCTTACTGCAGCCAGTCTGCCAGAAGCAATTTGTCACTAGTTGTGTATCATAAAAGAGTCATCGTTTCTCCTCCCAGGGGTTATTCGAGATATCTTAATCGAAACCCTAGTAACGAGGCATTGGCTACCCTAAGAGAGTCATAGGTACTGGTCCCAATTGCTCACCCAGTCTGCCATTTTGTCTTACTGTGGCCAGTCTGCCAGAAGCGATATGTCACTAGTTGTGTATCATAAAAGAGTCATCGTTACTCCTCCCAGGGGTTATTCGAGATATCTTAATCGAAACCCTAGTAACGAGGCATTGGCTGCCTTAAGAGAGTCGTAGTTACTCGTATCAATTGCTCACCCAGTCCAACATTTCCTCTTACTGCAGCCAGTCTGCCAGAAGCAAATTGTCACTAGTTGTGTATCATAAAAGAGTCATCGTTTCTCCTTCCAGGGGTTATTCGAGATATCTTAATCGAAACCATAGTAACGAGGCATTGGATACCTTAAGAGAGTCATAGTTACTCGTCCCAATTTCTCACCCAGTCTGCCATTTTTTCTTACTGTGGCCAGTCTGCCAGAAGCGATATGTCACTAGTTGTGTATCATAAAAGAGTCATCGTTACCCCCCCCCCCCAGGGGTTATTCGAGATATCTTAATCGAAACCCTAGTAACGAGGCATTGGCTGCCTTAAGAGAGTCATAGTTACTCGTCCCAATAGCTCAACCAGTCCAACATTTTTTCTTACTGCAGCCAGTCTGCCAAAAGCGATATGTCACTAGTTGTGTATCATAAAAGAGTCATCGTTACTCCTCCGAGGGGTTATTCGAGATATCTTAATCGAAACCCTAGTAACGAGGCATTGGCTGCCTTAAGAGAGTCGTAGTTACTCGTATCAATTGCTCACCCAGTCCAACATTTTCTCTTACTGCAGCCAGTCTGCCAGAAGCAATTTGTCACTAGTTGTGTATCATAAAAGAGTCATCGTTTCTCCTCCCAGGGGTTATTCGAGATATCTTAATCGAAACCCTAGTAACGAGGCACTGGATACCTTAAGAGAGTCATAGTTACTCGTCCCAATTTCTCACCCAGTCTGTCATTTTTTCTTACTGTGGCCAGTCTGCCAGAAGCGATATGTCACTAGTTGTGTATCATAAAAGAGTCATCGTTACCCCCCCCCCCCCCCCCCATTGGTTATTCAAGATATCTTAATCGAAACCCTAGTAACGAGGCATTGGCTACCTTAAGAGAGTCATAGTTACTCGTCCCAATTGCTCACCCAGTCCAACATTTTTTCTAACTGCAGCCAGTCTGCAAGAAGCGATATGTCACTAGTTGTGTATTATAAAAGAGTGATCGTTATTCCTCCCAGGGGTTATTCGAGATATCTTAATCGACACCCTAGTAACGAGGCATTGGCTACCTTAAGAGAGTCATAGTTACTCGTCCCAATTGCTCACCCAGTAAAACGTTTTTTCTTACTGCAGCCAGTCTGCCAGAAGCGATATGTCACTAGTTGTGTATCATAAAAGAGTCATCGTTACTCCTCCGAGGGGTTATTCGAGATATCTTAATCGAAACCCTAGTAACGAGGCATTGGCTGCCTTAAGAGAGTCGTAGTTACTCGTATCAATTGCTCACCCAGTCCAACATTTTCTCTTACTGCAGCCAGTCTGCCAGAAGCAATTTGTCACTAGTTGTGTATCATAAAAGAGTCATCGTTTCTCCTCCCAGGGGTTATTCGAGATATCTTAATCGAAACCCTAGTAACGAGGCACTGGATACCTTAAGAGAGTCATAGTTACTCGTCCCAATTTCTCACCCAGTCTGTCATTTTTTCTTACTGTGGCCAGTCTGCCAGAAGCGATATGTCACTAGTTGTGTATCATAAAAGAGTCATCGTTACCCCCCCCCCCCCCAGGGGTTATTCGAGATATCTTAATCGAAACCCTAGTAACGAGGCATTGGCTGCCTTAAGAGAGTCATAGTTACTCGTCCCAATAGCTCAACCAGTCCAACATTTTTTCTTACTGCAGCCAGTCTGCCAAAAGCGATATGTCACTAGTTGTGTATCATAAAAGAGTCATCGTTACTCCTCCGAGGGGTTATTCGAGATATCTTAATCGAAACCCTAGTAACGAGGCATTGGCTGCCTTAAGAGAGTCGTAGTTACTCGTATCAATTGCTCACCCAGTCCAACATTTTCTCTTACTGCAGCCAGTCTGCCAGAAGCAATTTGTCACTAGTTGTGTATCATAAAAGAGTCATCGTTCTCCTTCCAGGGGTTATTCGAGATATCTTAATCGAAACCCTAGTAACGAGGCACTGGATACCTTAAGAGAGTCATAGTTACTCGTCCCAATTTCTCACCCAGTCTGTCATTTTTTCTTACTGTGGCCAGTCTGCCAGAAGCGATATGTCACTAGTTGTGTATCATAAAAGAGTCATCGTTACCCCCCCCCCCCCATTGGTTATTCAAGATATCTTAATCGAAACCCTAGTAACGAGGCATTGGCTACCTTAAGAGAGTCATAGTTACTCGTCCCAATTGCTCACCCAGTCCAACATTTTTTCTAACTGCAGCCAGTCTGCAAGAAGCGATATGTCACTAGTTGTGTATTATAAAAGAGTGATCGTTATTCCTCCCAGGGGTTATTCGAGATATCTTAATCGACACCCTAGTAACGAGGCATTGGCTACCTTAAGAGAGTCATAGTTACTCGTCCCAATTGCTCACCCAGTAAAACGTTTTTTCTTACTGCAGCCAGTCTGCCAGAAGCGATATGTCACTAGTTGTGTATCTTAAAAGAGTGATTGTTACTCCTCCCAGGGGTTATTCGAGATATCTTAATCGAAACCCTAGTAACGAGGCATTGGATGCCTTAAGAGAGTCATAGTTACTCGTCCCAATTGCTCACCCAGTCTGCCATTTTTTCTTACTGTGGCCAGTCTGCCAGAAGCGATATGTCACTAGTTGTGTATCATAAAAGAGTCATCGTTACTCCTCCCAGGGGTTATTGGAGATATCTTAATCGAAACCCTAGTAATGAGGCATTGGCTACCATAAGACAGTCATAGTTACTCGTCCCAATTGCTCACCCAGTCCAACATTTTTTCTTACTGCAGCCAGTCTGCCAGAAGCGATATGTCACTAGTTGTGTATTATAAAAGAGTCGTCGTTACTCCTCCGAGGGGTTATTCGAGATATCTTAATCGACACCCTAGTAACGAGGCATTGGCTACCTTAAGAGAGTCATAGTTACTCGTCCCAATTGCTCACTCAGTCTGCCATTTTTTCTTACTGCGGCCAGTCTGCCAGAAGCGATATGTCACTAGTTGTGTATCTTAAAAAAGTGATCGTTACTCCTCCCAGGGGTTATTCGAGATATCTTAATCGAAACCCTAGTAACGAGGCATTGGCCAGCTTAAGAGAGTCATAGTTACTCGTCCCAATAGCTCAACCAGTCCAACCTTTTTTCTTACTGCAGCCAGTCTGCCAGAAGCGAAATGTCACTAGTTGTGTATCATAAAAGAGTCATCGTTACTCCTCCGATTGGTTATTCGAGATATCTTAATCGAAACCCTAGTAACGAGGCATTGGCTACCTTAAGAGAGTCATAGTTACTCGTCCCAATTGCTCACCGATTCTGCCATTTTGTCTTACTGTGGCCAGTCTGCCAGAAGCGATATGTCACTAGTTGTGTATCATAAAAGAGTCATCGTTACTCTTCCCAGGGGTTATTCGAGATATCTTAATCGAAACCCTAGTAACGAGGCATTGGCTACCTTAAGAGAGTCATAGTTACTCGTCCCAATTGCTCACCCAGTCCAACATTTTCCCTTAATGCAGCCAGTCTGCCAGAAGCAATTTGTCACTAGTTGTGTATCATAAAAGAGTCATCGTTCCTTCTCCCAGTTGTTATTCGAGATAACTTAATCGAAACCCTAGTAACGAGGCATTGGCTACCTTAAGAGAGTCATAGTTACTCGTCCCAACTGCTCACCCAGTCTGCTATTTTGGCTTACTGTGGCCAGTCTGCCAGAAGCGATATGTCACTACTTGTGAATCATAAAAGAGTCATCGTTACTCCTCCCAGGGTTTATTCGAGATATCTTAATCGAAACCCTAGTAACGAGGCATTGGCTACAAAAAGAGAGTCATAGTTACTCGTCCCAATTGCTCACCGATTCTGGCATTTTTTCTTACTGTGGCCAGTCTGCAAGAAGCGATATGTCACAAGCTGTGTATCATAAAGGAGTAATCGTTACTCCTCAAAGGGGTAATTCGAGATATCTTAATTGAAACCCTAGTAACGAGGCATTGGCTACCTTAAGAGAGTCATAGTTACTCGTCCCAATTGCTCACACAGTCAGCCATTTTTTCTTATTGCGGCCAGTCTGCCAGAAGCGATATGCCAGTAGTTGTGTATCATAAAAGAGTGATTGTTACTCCTCCCAGGGGTTATTCGAGATATCTTAATCGAAACCCTAGTAACGAGGCATTGGATACCTTAAGAGAGTCATAGTTACTCGTAACAATTTCTCACCCAGTCTGCCATTTTTTCTTACTGTGGCCAGTCTGCCAGAAGCGATATGTCACTAGTTGTGTATCATAAAAGAGTCATCGTTACCCCCCCCCCCAGGGGTTATTCGAGATATCTTAATCGAAACCCTAGTAACGAGGCATTGGCTACCTTAAGAGAGTCATAGTTACTCGTCCCAATTGCTCACTCAGTCCAACATTTTTTCCTACTGCAGCCAGTCTGCAAGAAGCGATATGTCACTAGTTGTGTATTATAAAAGAGTGATCGTTATTCCTCCCAGTGGTTATTCGAGATATCTTAATCGAAACCCTAGTAACGAGGCATTGGCTACCTTAAGAGAGTCATAGTTACTCGTCCCAATTGCTCACCCAGTAAAACGTTTTTTCTTACTGCAGCCAGTCTGCCAGAAGCGATATGTCACTAGTTGTGTATCTTAAAAGAGTGATTGTTACTCCTCCCAGGGGTTATTCGAGATATCTTAATCGAAACCCTAGTAACGAGGAATTGGATACCTTAAGAGAGTCATAGTTACTCGTCCCAATTGCTCACCCAGTCCAACATTTTTTCTTACTGCAGCCAGTCTGCCAGAAGCGATATGTCACTAGTTGTGTATTATAAAAGAGTCGTCGTTACTCCTCCGAGGGGTTATTCGAGATATCTTAATCGAAACCCTAGTAACGAGGCATTTACTACCTTAAGAGAGTCATAGTTACTCGTCCCAATTGCTCACCCAGTCCAACATTTTGTCTTACTGCGGCCAGTCTGCCAGAAGCGATATGTCACTAGTTGTGTATCATAAAAGAGTGATTGTTACTCCTCCCTGAGGTTATTCGAGATATCTTAATCGAAACCCTAGTAACGAGGCATTGGCTACCTTAAGAGAGTCATAGTTACTCGTCCCAATTGCTCACCGATTCTGCCATTTTGTCTTACTGTGGCCAGTCTGCCAGAAGCGATATGTCACTAGTTGTGTATCTTAAAAGAGTGATCGTTACTCCTCCCAAGGGTTATTCGAGATATCTTAATCGAAACCCTAGTAACGAGGCATTGGCTACCTTAAGAGAGTCATAGTTACTCGTCAAAATAGCTCAACCAGTCCAACATTTTTTCTTACTGCAGCCAGTCTGCCAGAAGCGAAATGTCACTAGTTGTGTATCATAAAAGAGTCATCGTTACTCCTCCGATTGGTTATTC
The DNA here is from genome assembly GCF_023897955.1 of Schistocerca gregaria. Taxonomy (NCBI): domain Eukaryota; kingdom Metazoa; phylum Arthropoda; class Insecta; order Orthoptera; family Acrididae; genus Schistocerca; species Schistocerca gregaria. Next base: position 8,888,527 of record NC_064931.1, read on the forward strand.
GAGATATCTTAATCGAAACCCTAGTAACAAGGCATTGGCTACCTTAAGAGAGTCACAGTTACTCGTCCCAATTGCTCACCGATTCTGCCATTTTGTCTTACTGTGGCCAGTCTGCCAAAAGCGATATGTCACTAGTTGTGTATCATAAAAGAGTCATCGTTACTCTTCCCAGGGGTTATTCGAGATATCTTAATCGAAACCCTAGTAACGAGGCATTGGATACCTTAAGAGAGTCATAGTTACTCGTCCCAATTGCTCACCCAGTCTGCCATTTTTTCTTACTGTGGCCAGTCTGCCAGAAGCGATATGTCACTAGTTGTGTATCATAAAAGAGTCATCGTTACTCCTCCCAGGGGTTATTCGAGATATCTTAATCGAAACCCTAGTAACGAGGCATTGGCTACCATAAGAGTGTCATAGTTACTCGTCCCAATTGCTCACCCAGTCCAACATTTTTTCTTACTGCAGCCAGTCTGCCAGAAGCGATATGTCACTAGTTGTGTATTATAAAAGAGTCGTCGTTACTCCTCCGAGGGATTATTCGAGATATCTTAATCGAAACCCTAGTAACGAGGCATTGGCTACCTTAAGAGAGTCATAGTTACTCGTCCCAATTGCTCACTCAGTCTGCCATTTTTTCTTACTGCGGCCAGTCTGCCAGAAGCGATATGTCACTAGTTGTGTATCTTAAAAGAGTGATCGTTACTCCTCCCAGGGGTTATTAGAGATATGTTAATCGAAACCCTAGTAACGAGGCATTGGCCAGCTTAAGAGAGTCATAGTTACTCGTCCCAATAGCTCAACCAGTCCAACCTTTTTTCTTACTGCAGCCAGTCTGCCAGAAGCGAAATGTCACTAGTTGTGTATCATAAAAGAGTCATCGTTACTCCTCCGATTGGTTATTCGAGATATCTTAATCGAAACCCTAGTAACGAGGCATTGGCTACCTTAAGAGAGTCATAGTTACTCGTCCCAATTGCTCACCGATTCTGCCATTTTGTCTTACTGTGGCCAGTCTGCCAAAAGCGATATGTCACTAGTTGTGTATCATAAAAGAGTCATCGTTACTCTTCCCAGGGGTTATTCGAGATATCTTAATCGAAACCCTAGTAACGAGGCATTGGCTACCTTAAGAGATTCATAGTTACTCGTCCCAATTGCTCACCCAGTCCAACATTTTCCCTTAATGCAGCCAGTCTGCCAGAAGCAATTTGTCACTAGTTGTGTATCATAAAAGAGTCATCGTTTCTTCTCCCAGTTGTTATTCGAGATAACTTAATCGAAACCCTAGTAACGAGGCATTGGCTACCTTAAGAGAGTCATAGTTACTCGTCCCAACTGCTCACCCAGTCTGCTATTTTGGCTTACTGTGGCCAGTCTGCCAGAAGCGATATGTCACTACTTGTGAATCATAAAAGAGTCATCGTTACTCCTCCCAGGGTTTATTCGAGATATCTTAATCGAAACCCTAGTAACGAGGCATTGGCTACCTAAAGAGAGTCATAGTTACTCGTCCCAATTGCTCACCGATTCTGGCATTTTTTCTTACTGTGGCCAGTCTGCCAGAAGCGATATGTCACAAGCTGTGTATCATAAAGGAGTCATCGTTACTCCTCAAAGGGGTTATTCGAGATATCTCAATCGAAACCCTAGTAACGAGGCATTGGATACCTTAAGAGAGTCATAGTTACTCGTAACAATTTCTCACCCAGTCTGCAATTTTTTCTTACTGTGGCCAGTCTGCCAGAAGCGATATGTCACTAGTTGTGTATCATAAAAGGGTCATCGTTACCCCCCCCCCCCCAGGGGTTATTCGAGATATCTTAATCGAAACCCTAGTAACGAGGCATTGGCTACCTTAAGAGAGTCATAGTTACTCGTCCCAATTGCTCACCCAGTCCAACATTTTTTCTTACTGCAGCCAGTCTGCAAGAAGCGATATGTCACTAGTTGTGTATTATAAAAGAGTGATCGTTATTCCTCCCAGTGGTTATTCGAGATATCTTAATCGAAACCCTAGTAACGAGGCATTGGCTACCTTAAGAGAGTCATAGTTACTCGTCCCAATAGCTCAACCAGTCCAACATTTTTTCTTACTGCAGCCAGTCTGCCAGAAGCGAAATGTCACTAGTTGTGTATCATAAAAGAGTCATCGTTACTCCTCCGATTGGTTATTCGAGATATCTTAATCGAAACCCTAGTAACGAGGCATTGGCTACCTCAAGAGAGTCATAGTTACTCGTCCCAATTGCTCACCGATTCTGCCATTTAGTCTTACTGTGGCCAGTCTGCCAGAAGCGATATGTCACTAGTTGTGTATCTTAAAAGAGTGATCGTTACTCCTCCCAGGGCTTATTCGAGATATCTTAATCAAAACCCTAGTAACGAGGCATTGGCTAACTTAAGAGAGTCATAGTTACTCGTCAAAATAGCTCAACCAGACCAACATTTTTTCTTACTGCAGCCAGTCTGCCAGAAGCGAAATGTCACTAGTTGTGTATCATAAAAGAGTCATCGTTACCCCTCCCCCCCCAGGGGTTATTCGAGATATCTTAATCGAAACCCTAGTAACAAGGCATTGGCTACCTTAAGAGAGTCGTAGTTACTCGTCCCAATTGCTCACCGATTCTGCCATTTTGTCTTACTGTGGCAGTCTGCCAAAAGCGATATGTCACTAATTGTGTATCATAAAAGAGTCATCGTTACTCTTCCCAGGGGTTATTCGAGATATCTTAATCGAAACCCTAGTAACGAGGCATTGGCTACCTTAAGAGAGTCATAGTTACTCGTCCCAATTGCTCACCCAGTCCAACATTTTCCCTTACTGCAGCCAGTCTGCCAGAAGCAATTTGTCACTAGTTGTGTATCATAAAAGAGTCATCGTTTCTCCTCCCAGTTGTTATTCGAGATAACTTAATCGAAACCCTAGTAACGAGGCACTGGCTACCTTAAGAGAGTCATAGTTACTCGTCCCAATTGCTCACCCAGTCTGCTATTTTGACTTACTGTGGCCAGTCTGCCAGAAGCGATATGTCACTAGTTGTGAATCATAAAAGAGTCATCGTTACTCCTCCCAGGGTTTATTCGAGATATCTTAATCGAAACCCTAGTAACGAGGCATTGGCTACCTTAAGAGAGTCATAGTTACTCGTCCCAATTGCTCCCCCAGTCCAACATTTTCCCTTACTGCAGCCAGTCTGCCAGAAGCAATTAGTCACTAGTTGTGTATCATAAAAGAGTCATCGCTTCTCCTCCCAGTTGTTATTCGAGATAACTTAATCGAAACCCTAGAACGAGGCATTGGCTACCTTAAGAGAGTCATAGTTACTCGTCCCAATTGCTCACACAGTCTGCCATTTTTTCTTACTGCAGCCAGTCTGCCAGAAACGATATGTCACTAGTTGTGTATCATAAAAGAGTCATCGTTTCTTCTCCCAGTTGTTATTCGAGATAACTTAATCGAAACCCTAGTAACGAGGCATTGGCTACCTTAAGAGAGTCATAGTTACTCGTCCCAACTGCTCACCCAGTCTGCTATTTTGGCTTACTGTGGCCAGTCTGCCAGAAGCGATATGTCACTACTTGTGAATCATAAAAGAGTCATCGTTACTCCTCCCAGGGTTTATTCGAGATATCTTAATCGAAACCCTAGTAACGAGGCATTGGCTACCTAAAGAGAGTCATAGTTACTCGTCCCAATTGCTCACCGATTCTGGCATTTTTTCTTACTGTGGCCAGTCTGCCAGAAGCGATATGTCACAAGCTGTGTATCATAAAGGAGTCATCGTTACTCCTCAAAGGGGTTATTCGAGATATCTTAATCGAAACCCTAGTAACGAGGCATTGGATACCTTAAGAGAGTCATAGTTACTCGTAACAATTTCTCACCCAGTCTGCCATTTTTTCTTACTGTGGCCAGTCTGCCAGAAGCGATATGTCACTAGTTGTGTATCATAAAAGGGTCATCGTTACCCCCCCCCCCCCAGGGGTTATTCGAGATATCTTAATCGAAACCCTAGTAACGAGGCATTGGCTACCTTAAGAGAGTCATAGTTACTCGTCCCAATTGCTCACCCAGTCCAACATTTTTTCTTACTGCAGCCAGTCTGCAAGAAGCGATATGTCACTAGTTGTGTATTATAAAAGAGTGATCGTTATTCCTCCCAGTGGTTATTCGAGATATCTTAATCGAAACCCTAGTAACGAGGCATTGGCTACCTTAAGAGTGTCATAGTTACTCGTCCCAATAGCTCAACCAGTCCAACATTTTTTCTTACTGCAGCCAGTCTGCCAGAAGCGAAATGTCACTAGTTGTGTATCATAAAAGAGTCATCGTTACTCCTCCGATTGGTTATTCGAGATATCTTAATCGAAACCCTAGTAACGAGGCATTGGCTACCTCAAGAGAGTCATAGTTACTCGTCCCAATTGCTCACCGATTCTGCCATTTAGTCTTACTGTGGCCAGTCTGCCAGAAGCGATATGTCACTAGTTGTGTATCTTAAAAGAGTGATCGTTACTCCTCCCAGGGCTTATTCGAGATATCTTAATCAAAACCCTAGTAACGAGGCATTGGCTAACTTAAGAGAGTCATAGTTACTCGTCAAAATAGCTCAACCAGACCAACATTTTTTCTTACTGCAGCCAGTCTGCCAGAAGCGAAATGTCACTAGTTGTGTATCATAAAAGAGTCATCGTTACCCCTCCCCCCCCAGGGGTTATTCGAGATATCTTAATCGAAACCCTAGTAACAAGGCATTGGCTACCTTAAGAGAGTCGTAGTTACTCGTCCCAATTGCTCACCGATTCTGCCATTTTGTCTTACTGTGGCAGTCTGCCAAAAGCGATATGTCACTAATTGTGTATCATAAAAGAGTCATCGTTACTCTTCCCAGGGGTTATTCGAGATATCTTAATCGAAACCCTAGTAACGAGGCATTGGCTACCTTAAGAGAGTCATAGTTACTCGTCCCAATTGCTCACCCAGTCCAACATTTTCCCTTACTGCAGCCAGTCTGCCAGAAGCAATTTGTCACTAGTTGTGTATCATAAAAGAGTCATCGTTTCTCCTCCCAGTTGTTATTCGAGATAACTTAATCGAAACCCTAGTAACGAGGCACTGGCTACCTTAAGAGAGTCATAGTTACTCGTCCCAATTGCTCACCCAGTCTGCTATTTTGACTTACTGTGGCCAGTCTGCCAGAAGCGATATGTCACTAGTTGTGAATCATAAAAGAGTCATCGTTACTCCTCCCAGGGTTTATTCGAGATATCTTAATCGAAACCCTAGTAACGAGGCATTGGCTACCTTAAGAGAGTCATAGTTACTCGTCCCAATTGCTCACCCAGTCCAACATTTTCCCTTACTGCAGCCAGTCTGCCAGAAGCAATTAGTCACTAGTTGTGTATCATAAAAGAGTCATCGCTTCTCCTCCCAGTTGTTATTCGAGATAACTTAATCGAAACCCTAGTAACGAGGCATTGGCTACCTTAAGAGAGTCATAGTTACTCGTCCCAATTGCTCACACAGTCTGCCATTTTTTCTTACTGCAGCCAGTCTGCCAGAAACGATATGTCACTAGTTGTGTATCGTAAAAGAGTCATCGTTACTCCTCCCAGGGGTTATTCGAGATATCTTAATCGAAACCCTAGTAACGAGGCATTGGCTACCTTAAGAGAGTCATAGTTACTCATCCCAATTGCTCACCCAGTCCAACATTTTTTCTTACTGCGACAAGTCTGCCAGAAGCGATATGTCACTAGTTGTGTATCATAAAAGAGTCATCGTTACTCCTCCCAGGGGTTATTCGAGATATCGTAATCGAAACCCTAGTAACGAGGCATTGGCTACCTTAAGAGAGTCATAGGTACTCGTCCCAATTGCTCACCCAGTCTGCCATTTTGTCTTACTGTGGCCAGTCTGCCAGAAGCGATATGTCACAAGTTGTGTATCACAAAAGAGTCATCGTTACTCCTCCGAGGGGTTATTCGAGATATCTTAATCGAAACCCTAGTAACGATTCATTGGCTGCCTTAAGAGAGTCGTAGTTACTCGTATCAATTGCTCACCCAGTCCAACATTTTCTCTTACTGCAGCCAGTCTGCCAGAAGCAATTTGTCACTAGTTGTGTATCATAAAAGAGTCATCGTTTCTCCTTCCAGGGGTTATTCGAGATATCTTAGTCGAAACCCTAGTAACGAGGCATTGGATACCTTAAGAGAGTCATAGTTACTCGTCCCAATTTCCACCCAGTCTGCCATTTTTTCTTACTGTGGCCAGTTTGCCAGAAGCGATATGTCACTAGTTGTGTATCATAAAAGAGTCATCGTTTCTCCTCCCAGGGGTTATTCGAAATATCTTAATCGAAACCCTAGTAACGAGGCATTGGCTACCTTAAGAGAGTCATAGGTACTCGTCCCAATTGCTCACCCAGTCTGCCATTTTGTCTTACTGTGGCCAGTCTGCCAGAAGCGATATGTCACTAGTTGTGTATCATAAAAGAGTCATCGTTACTCCTCATAGTGGTTATACGAGATATCGTAATCGAAACCCTAGTAACGAGGCATTGGCTACCTTAAGAGAGTCATAGGTACTCGTCCCAATTGCTCACCCAGTCTGCCATTTTGTCTTACTGTGGCCAGTCTGCCAGAAGCGATATGTCACTAGTTGTGTATCATAAAAGAGTCATCGTTACTCCACCCAGGGGTTATTCGAGATATCTTAATCGAAACCCTAGTAACGAGGCATTGGCTGCCTTAAGAGAGTCATAGTTACTCGTCCCAATAGCTCAACCAGTCCAACATTTTTTCTTACTGCAGCCAGTCTGCCAAAAGCGATATGTCACTAGTTGTGTATCATAAAAGAGTCATCGTTACTCCTCCGAGGGGTTATTCGAGATATCTTAATCGAAACCCTAGTAACGAGGCATTGGCTGCCTTAAGAGAGTCGTAGTTACTCGTATCAATTGCTCACCCAGTCCAACATTTTCTCTTACTGCAGCCTTTTTGCCAGAAGCAATTTGTCACTAGTTGTGTATCATAAAAGAGTCATCGTTTCTCCTTCCAGGGGTTATTCGAGATATCTTAATCGAAACCCTAGTAACGAGGCATTGGATACCTTAAGAGAGTCATAGTTACTCGTCCCAATTTCTCACCAAGTCTGGGATTTTTTCTTACTGCAGCCAGTCTGCCAGAAGCGAAATGTCACTAGTTGTGTATCATAAAAGAGTCATCGTTACTCCTCCGATTGGTTATTCGAGATATCTTAATCGAAACCCTAGTAACGAGGCATTGGCTACCTTAAGAGAGTCATAGTTACTCGTCCCAATTGCTCACCGATTCTGCCATTTTGTCTTACTGTGGCCAGTCTGCCAGAAGCGATATGTCACTAGTTGTGTATCTTAAAAGAGTGATCGTTACTCCTCCCAGGGGTTATTCGAGATATCTTAATCGAAACCCTAGTAACGAGGCATTGGCTTCCTTAAGAGAGTCATAGTTACTCGTCAAAATAGCTCAACCAGTCCAACATTTTTTCTTACTGCAGCCAGTCTGCCAGAAGCGAAATGTCACTAGTTGTGTATCATAAAAGAGTCATCGTTACTCTTCCCAGGGGTTATTCGAAATATCTTAATCGAAACCCTAGTAACGAGGCATTGGCTACCTTAAGAGAGTCATAGTTACTCGTCCCAATTGCTCACCCAGTCCAACATTTTCCCTTACTGCAGCCAGTCTGCCAGAAGCAATTTGTCACTAGTTGTGTATCATAAAAGAGTCATCGTTTCTCCTCCCAGTTGTTATTCGAGATAACTTAATCGAAACCCTAGTAACGAGGCATTGGCTACCTTAAGAGAGTCATAGTTACTCGTGCCAATTGCTCACCCAGTCCAACATTTTTTCTTACTGCAGCCAGTCTGCAAGAAGCGATATGTCACTAGTTGTGTATTATAAAAGAGTGATCGTTATTCCTCCCAGTGGTTATTCGAGATATCTTAATCGAAACCCTAGTAACGAGGCATTGGCTACCTTAAGAGAGTCATAGTTACTCGTCCCAATAGCTCAACCAGTCCAACATTTTTTCTTACTGCAGCCAGTCTGCCAGAAGCGAAATGTCACTAGTTGTGTATCATAAAAGAGTCATCGTTACTCCTCCGATTGGTTATTCGAGATATCTTAATCGAAACCCTAGTAACGAGGCATTGGCTACCTCAAGAGAGTCATAGTTACTCGTCCCAATTGCTCACCGATTCTGCCATTTTGTCTTACTGTGGCCAGTCTGCCAGAAGCGATATGTCACTAGTTGTGTATCATAAAAGAGTCATCGTTACTCCACCCAGGGGTTATTCGAGATATCTTAATCGAAACCCTAGTAACGAGGCATTGGCTGCCTTAAGAGAGTCATAGTTACTCGTCCCAATAGCTCAACCAGTCCAACATTTTTTCTTACTGCAGCCAGTCTGCCAAAAGCGATATGTCACTAGTTGTGTATCATAAAAGAGTCATCGTTACTCCTCCGAGGGGTTATTCGAGATATCTTAATCGAAACCCTAGTAACGAGGCATTGGCTGCCTTAAGAGAGTCGTAGTTACTCGTATCAATTGCTCACCCAGTCCAACATTTTCTCTTACTGCAGCCTTTTTGCCAGAAGCAATTTGTCACTAGTTGTGTATCATAAAAGAGTCATCGTTTCTCCTTCCAGGGGTTATTCGAGATATCTTAATCGAAACCCTAGTAACGAGGCATTGGATACCTTAAGAGAGTCATAGTTACTCGTCCCAATTTCTCACCAAGTCTGGGATTTTTTCTTACTGTGGCCAGTCTGCCAGAAGCGATATGTCACTAGTTGTGTATCTTAAAAGAGTCATCGTTACCCCTCCCCCCCCAAGGGTTATTCGAGATATCTTAATCGAAACCCTAGTAACGAGGCATTGGCTTCCTTAAGAGAGTCATAGTTACTCGTCCCAATTGCTCACTCAGTCTGCCATTTTTTCTTACTGTGGCCAGTCTGCCAGAAGCGATATGTCACTAGTTGTGTATCTTAAAAGAGTCATCGTTACTCCTCCCAGGGGTTATTCGAGATATCTTAATCGAAACCCTAGTAACGAGGCATTGGCTACCTTAAGAGAGTCATAGTTACTCGTCCCAATAGCTCAACCAGTCCAACATTTTTTCTTACTGCAGCCAGTCTGCCAGAAGCGAAATGTCACTAGTTGTGTATCATAAAAGAGTCATCGTTACTCCTCCGATTGGTTATTCGAGATATCTTAATCGAAACCCTAGTAACGAGGCATTGGCTACCTTAAGAGAGTCATAGTTACTCGTCCCAATTGCTCACCGATTCTGCCATTTTGTCTTACTGTGGCCAGTCTGCCAGAAGCGATATGTCACTAGTTGTGTATCTTAAAAGAGTGATCGTTACTCCTCCCAGGGGTTATTCGAGATATCTTAATCGAAACCCTAGTAACGAGGCATTGGCTTCCTTAAGAGAGTCATAGTTACTCGTCAAAATAGCTCAACCAGTCCAACATTTTTTCTTACTGCAGCCAGTCTGCCAGAAGCGAAATGTCACTAGTTGTGTATCATAAAAGAGTCATCGTTACTCTTCCCAGGGGTTATTCGAAATATCTTAATCGAAACCCTAGTAACGAGGCATTGGCTACCTTAAGAGAGTCATAGTTACTCGTCCCAATTGCTCACCCAGTCCAACATTTTCCCTTACTGCAGCCAGTCTGCCAGAAGCAATTTGTCACTAGTTGTGTATCATAAAAGAGTCATCGTTTCTCCTCCCAGTTGTTATTCGAGATAACTTAATCGAAACCCTAGTAACGAGGCATTGGCTACCTTAAGAGAGTCATAGTTACTCGTGCCAATTGCTCACCCAGTCCAACATTTTTTCTTACTGCAGCCAGTCTGCAAGAAGCGATATGTCACTAGTTGTGTATTATAAAAGAGTGATCGTTATTCCTCCCAGTGGTTATTCGAGATATCTTAATCGAAACCCTAGTAACGAGGCATTGGCTACCTTAAGAGAGTCATAGTTACTCGTCCCAATAGCTCAACCAGTCCAACATTTTTTCTTACTGCAGCCAGTCTGCCAGAAGCGAAATGTCACTAGTTGTGTATCATAAAAGAGTCATCGTTACTCCTCCGATTGGTTATTCGAGATATCTTAATCGAAACCCTAGTAACGAGGCATTGGCTACCTCAAGAGAGTCATAGTTACTCGTCCCAATTGCTCACCGATTCTGCCATTTTGTCTTACTGTGGCCAGTCTGCCAGAAGCGATATGTCACTAGTTGTGTATCTTAAAAGAGTGATCGTTACTCCTCCCAGGGCTTATTCGAGATATCTTAATCAAAACCCTAGTAACGAGGCATTGGCTAACTTAAGAGAGTCATAGTTACTCGTCAAAATAGCTCAACCAGACCAACATTTTTTCTTACTGCAGCCAGTCTGCCAGAAGCGAAATGTCACTAGTTGTGTATCATAAAAGAGTCATCGTTACTCCTCCGATTGGTTATTCGAGATATCTTAATCGAAACCCTAGTAACAAGGCATTGGCTACCTTAAGAGAGTCGTAGTTACTCGTCCCAATTGCTCACCGATTCTGCCATTTTGTCTTACTGTGGCAGTCTGCCAAAAGCGATATGTCACTAATTGTGTATCATAAAAGAGTCATCGTTACTCTTCCCAGGGGTTATTCGAGATATCTTAATCGAAACGCTAGTAACGAGGCATTGGCTACCTTAAGAGAGTCATAGTTACTCGTCCCAATTGCTCACCCAGTCCAACATTTTCCCTTACTGCAGCCAGTCTGCCAGAAGCAATTTGTCACTAGTTGTGTATCATAAAAGAGTCATCGTTTCTCCTCCCAGTTGTTATTCGAGATAACTTAATCGAAACCCTAGTAACGAGGCACTGGCTACCTTAAGAGACTCATAGTTACTCGTCCCAATTGCTCACCCAGTCTGCTATTTTGACTTACTGTGGCCAGTCTGCCAGAAGCGATATGTCACTAGTTGTGAATCATAAAAGAGTCATCGTTACTCCTCCCAGGGTTTATTCGAGATATCTTAATCGAAACCCTAGTAACGAGGCATTGGCTACCTTAAGAGAGTCATAGTTACTCGTCCCAATTGCTCACCCAGTCCAACATTTTCCCTTACTGCAGCCAGTCTGCCAGAAGCAATTAGTCACTAGTTGTGTATCATAAAAGAGTCATCGCTTCTCCTCCCAGTTGTTATTCGAGATAACTTAATCGAAACCCTAGTAACGAGGCATTGGCTACCTTAAGAGAGTCATAGTTACTCGTCCCAATTGCTCACACAGTCTGCCATTTTTTCTTACTGCAGCCAGTCTGCCAGAAACGATATGTCACTAGTTGTGTATCGTAAAAGAGTCATCGTTACTCCTCCCAGGGGTTATTCGAGATATCTTAATCGAAACCCTAGTAACGAGGCATTGGCTACCTTAAGAGAGTCATAGTTACTCATCCCAATTGCTCACCCAGTCCAACATTTTTTCTTACTGCGACAAGTCTGCCAGAAGCGATATGTCACTAGTTGTGTATCATAAAAGAGTCATCGTTACTCCTCCCAGGGGTTATTCGAGATATCGTAATCGAAACCCTAGTAACGAGGCATTGGCTACCTTAAGAGAGTCATAGGTACTCGTCCCAATTGCTCACCCAGTCTGCCATTTTGTCTTACTGTGGCCAGTCTGCCAGAAGCGATATGTCACTAGTTGTGTATCATAAAAGAGTCATCGTTACTCCTCCCAGGGGTTATTCGAGATATCTTAATCGAAACCCTAGTAACGAGGCATTGGCTGCCTCAAGAGAGTCATAGTTACTCGTCCCAATAGCACAACCAGTTCAACATTTTTTCTTACTGCAGCCAGTCTGCCAAAAGCAATATGTCACTAGTTGTGTATCACAAAAGAGTCATCGTTACTCCACCGAGGGGTTATTCGAGATATCTTAATCGAAACCCTAGTAACGATTCATTGGCTGCCTTAAGAGAGTCGTAGTTACTCGTATCAATTGCTCACACAGTCCAACATTTTCTCTTACTGCAGCCAGTCTGCCAGAAGCAATTTGTCACTAGTTGTGTATCATAAAAGAGTCATCGTTTCTCCTTCCAGGGGTTATTCGAGATATCTTAGTCGAAACCCTAGTAACGAGGCATTGGATACCTTAAGAGAGTCATAGTTACTCGTCCCAATTTCCACCCAGTCTGCCATTTTTTCTTACTGTGGCCAGTTTGCCAGAAGCGATATGTCACTAGTTGTGTATCATAAAAGAGTCATCGTTTCTCCTCCCAGGGGTTATTCGAAATATCTTAATCGAAACCCTAGTAACGAGGCATTGGCTACCTTAAGAGAGTCATAGGTACTCGTCCCAATTGCTCACCCAGTCTGCCATTTTGTCTTACTGTGGCCAGTCTGCCAGAAGCGATATGTCACTAGTTGTGTATCATAAAAGAGTCATCGTTACTCCTCCCAGTGGTTATACGAGATATCGTAATCGAAACCCTAGTAACGAGGCATTGGCTACCTTAAAAGAGTCATAGGTACTCGTCCCAATTGCTCACCCAGTCTTCCATTTTGTCTTACTGTGGCCAGTCTGCCAGAAGCGATATGTCACTAGTTGTGTATCATAAAAGAGTCATCGTTACTCCACCCAGGGGTTATTCGAGATATCTTAATCGAAACCCTAGTAACGAGGCATTGGCTGCCTTAAGAGAGTCATAGTTACTCGTCCCAATAGCTCAACCAGTCCAACATTTTTTCTTACTGCAGCCAGTCTGCCAAAAGCGATATGTCACTAGTTGTGTATCATAAAAGAGTCATCGTTACTCCTCCGAGGGGTTATTCGAGATATCTTAATCGAAACCCTAGTAACGAGGCATTGGCTGCCTTAAGAGAGTCGTAGTTACTCGTATCAATTGCTCACCCAGTCCAACATTTTCTCTTACTGCAGCCTTTTTGCCAGAAGCAATTTGTCACTAGTTGTGTATCATAAAAGAGTCATCGTTTCTCCTTCCAGGGGTTATTCGAGATATCTTAATCGAAACCCTAGTAACGAGGCATTGGATACCTTAAGAGAGTCATAGTTACTCGTCCCAATTTCTCACCAAGTCTGCCATTTTTTCTTACTGTGGCCAGTCTGCCAGAAGCGATATGTCACTAGTTGTGTATCTTAAAAGAGTCATCGTTACCCCTCCCCCCCCAGGGGTTATTCGAGATATCTTAATCGAAACCCTAGTAACGAGGCATTGGCTTCCTTAAGAGAGTCATAGTTACTCGTCCCAATTGCTCACTCAGTCTGCCATTTTTTCTTACTGTGGCCAGTCTGCCAGAAGCGATATGTCACTAGTTGTGTATCTTAAAAGAGTCATCGTTACTCCTCCCAGGGGTTATTCGAGATATCTTAATCGAAACCCTAGTAACGAGGCATTGGCTACCTTAAGAGAGTCATAGTTACTCGTCCCAATAGCTCAACCAGTCCAACATTTTTTCTTACTGCAGCCAGTCTGCCAGAAGCGAAATGTCACTAGTTGTGTATCATAAAAGAGTCATCGTTACTCCTCCGATTGGTTATTCGAGATATCTTAATCGAAACCCTAGTAACGAGGCATTGGCTACCTTAAGAGAGTCATAGTTACTCGTCCCAATTGCTCACCGATTCTGCCATTTTGTCTTACTGTGGCCAGTCTGCCAGAAGCGATATGTCACTAGTTGTGTATCTTAAAAGAGTGATCGTTACTCCTCCCAGGGGTTATTCGAGATATCTTAATCGAAACCCTAGTAACGAGGCATTGGCTTCCTTAAGAGAGTCATAGTTACTCGTCAAAATAGCTCAACCAGTCCAACATTTTTTCTTACTGCAGCCAGTCTGCCAGAAGCGAAATGTCACTAGTTGTGTATCATAAAAGAGTCATCGTTACTCTTCCCAGGGGTTATTCGAAATATCTTAATCGAAACCCTAGTAACGAGGCATTGGCTACCTTAAGAGAGTCATAGTTACTCGTCCCAATTGCTCACCCAGTCCATCATTTTCCCTTACTGCAGCCAGTCTGCCAGAAGCAATTTGTCACTAGTTGTGTATCATAAAAGAGTCATCGTTTCTCCTCCCAGTTGTTATTCGAGATAACTTAATCGAAACCCTAGTAACGAGGCATTGGCTACCTTAAGAGAGTCATAGTTACTCGTGCCAATTGCTCACCCAGTCCAACATTTTCCCTTACTGCAGCCAGTCTGCCAGAAGCAATTAGTCACTAGTTGTGTATCATAAAAGAGTCATCGTTTCTCCTCCCAGTTGTTATTCGAGATATCTTAATCGAAACCCTAGTAACGAGGCATTGGCTACCTTCAGAGAGTCATAGTTACTCGTCCCAATTTCTCACCAAGTCTGCCATTTTTTCTTACTGTGGCCAGTCTGCCAGAAGCGATATGTCACTAGTTGTGTATCTTAAAAGAGTCATCGTTACCCCTCCCCCCCAGGGGTTATTCGAGATATCTTAATCGAAACCCTAGTAACGAGGCATTGGCTTCCTTAAGAGAGTCATAGTTACTCGTCCCAATTGCTCACACAGTCTGCCATTTTTTCTTACTGCAGCCAGTCTGCCAGAAACGATATGTCACTAGTTGTGTATAGTAAAAGAGTCATCGTTACTCCTCCCAGGGGTTATTCGAGATATCTTAATCGAAACCCTAGTAACGAGGCATTGGCTACCTTAAGAGAGTCATAGTTACTCATCCCAATTGCTCACCCAGTCCAACATTTTTTCTTACTGCGACCAGTCTGCCAGAAGCGATATGTCACTAGTTGTGTATCATAAAAGAGTCATCGTTACTCCTCCCAGGGGTTATTCGAGATATCTTAATCGAAACCCTAGTAACGAGGCATTGGCTGCCTTAAGAGAGTCGTAGTTACTCGTATCAATTGCTCACCCAGTCCAACATTTTCTCTTACTGCAGCCAGTCTGCCAGAAGCAATTTGTCGCTAGTTGTGTATCATAAAAGAGTCATCGTTTCTCCTTCCAGGGGTTATTCGAGATATCTTAATCGAAACCCTAGTAATGAGGCATTGGATACCTTAAGAGAGTCATAGTTACTCGTCCCAATTTCTCACCCAGCCTGCCATTTTTTCTTACTGTGGCCAGTCTGCCAGAAGCGATATGTCACTAGTTGTGTATCATAAAAGAGTCATCGTTACCCCCCCCCCCCCAGGGGTTATTCGAGATATCTTAATCGAAACCCTAGTAACGAGGCATTTGCTACCTTAAGAGAGTCATAGTTACTCATCCCAATTGCTCACCCAGTCCAACATTTTTTCTTACTGCGACCAGTCTGCCAGAAGCGATATGTCACTAGTTGTGTATCATAAAAGAGTCATCGTTACCCCCCCCCCCCCCCCAGGGGTTATTCGAGATATCTTAATCGAAACCCTAGTAACGAGGCATTGGCTACCTTAAGAGAGTCATAGTTACTCGTCCCAATTGCTCACCCAGTCCAACATTTTTTCTTACTGCAGCCAGTCTGCTAGAGGCGATATGTCACTAGTTGTGTATTGTAAAAGAGTGATCGTTATTCCTCCCAGGGGTTATTCGAGATATCTTAATCGAAACCCTAGTAACGAGGCATTGGCTACCTTAAGAGAGTCATAGTTACTCGTCAAAATTGCTCACCCAGTAAAACGTTTTTTCTTACTGCAGCCAGTCTGCCAGATGCGATATGTCACTAGTTGTGTATCTTAAAAGAGTGATTGTTACTCCTCCCAGGGGTTATTCGAGATATCTTAATCGAAACCCTAGTAACGAGGCATTGGCTACCTTAAGAGAGTCATAGTTACTCGTCCCAATTGCTCACCCAGTCCAACATTTTCTCTTACTGCAGCCAGTCTGCCAGAAGCAATTTGTCACTAGTTGTGTATCATAAAAGAGTCATCGTTTCTCCTCCCAGGGGTTATTCGAGATATCTTAATCGAAACCCTAGTAACGAGGCATTGGCTACCTTAAGAGAGTCATAGGTACTCGTCCCAATTGCTCACCCAGTCTGCCATTTTGTCTTACTGTGGCCAGTCTGCCAGAAGCGATATGTCACTAGTTGTGTATCATAAAAGAGTCATCGTTACTCCTCCCAGGGGTTATTCGAGATATCTTAATCCAAACCCTAGTAACGAGGCATTGGCTGCCTTAAGAGAGTCATAGTTACTCGTCCCAATAGCTCAACCAGTCCAACATTTTTTCTTACTGCAGCCAGTCTGCCAAAAGCGATATGTCACTAGTTGTGTATCATAAAAGAGTCATCGTTACTCCTCCGAGGGGTTATTCGAGATATCTTAATCGAAACCCTAGTAACGAGGCATTGGCTGCCATAAGAGAGTCGTAGTTACTCGTATCAATTGCTCACCCAGTCCAACATTTTCTCTTACTGCAGCCAGTCTGCCAGAGGCAATTTGTCACTAGTTGTGTATCATAAAAGAGTCATCGTTTCTCCTTCCAGGGGTTATTCGAGATATCTTAATCGAAACCCTAGTAAGGACGCATTGGATACCTTAAGAGAGTCATAGTTACTCGTCCCAATTGCTCACCCAGTCGAACATTTTTTCTTACTGTGGCCAGTCTGCCAGAAGCGATATGTCACTAGTTGTGTATCATAAAAGAGTCATCGTTAGCCCCCCCACCCCCCAGGGGTTATTCGAGATATCTTACTCGAAACCCTAGTAACGAGGCATTGGCTACCTTAAGAGAGTCATAGTTACTCGTCCCAATTGCTCACTCAGTCTGCCATTTTTTCTTACTGTGGCCAGTCTGCCAGAAGCGATATGTCACTAGTTGTGTATCTTAAAAGAGTCATCGTTACTCCTCCCAGGGGTTATTCGAGATATCTTAATCGAAACCCTAGTAACGAGGCATTGGCTACCTTAAGAGAGTCATAGTTACTCGTCCCAATAGCTCAACCAGTCCAACATTTTTTCTTACTGCAGCTAGTCTGCCAGAAGCGAAATGTCACTAGTTGTGTATCATAAAAGAGTCATCGTTACTCCTCCGATTGGTTATTCGAGATATCTTAATCGAAACCCTAGTAACGAGGCATTGGCTACCTTAAGAGAGTCATAGTTACTCGTCCCAATTGCTCACCGATTCTGCCATTTTGTCTTACTGTGGCCAGTCTGCCAGAAGCGATATGTCACTAGTTGTGTATCTTAAAAGAGTGATCGTTACTGCTCCCAGGGGTTATTCGAGATATCTTAATCGAAACCCTAGTAACGAGGCATTGGCTACCTTAAGAGAGTCATAGTTACTCATCCCAATTGCTCACCCAGTCCAACATTTTTTCTTACTGCGACCAGTCTGCCAGAAGCGATATGTCACTAGTTGTGTATCATAAAAGAGTCATCGTTACTCCTCCCAGGGGTTATTCGAGATATCTTAATCGAAACCCTAGTAACGAGGCATTGGCTACCTTAAGAGAGTCATAGGTACTCGTCCCAATTGCTCACCCAGTCTGCCATTTTGTCTTACTGTGGCCAGTCTGCCAGAAGCGATATGTCACTAGTTGTGTATCATAAAAGAGTCATCGTTACTCCTCCCAGGGGTTATTCGAGATATCTTAATCGAAACCCTAGTAACGAGGCATTGGCTGCCTTAAGAGAGTCATAGTTACTCGTCCCAATAGCTCAACCAGTCCAACATTTTTTCTTACTGCAGCCAGTCTGCCAAAAGCGATATGTCACTAGTTGTGTATCATAAAAGAGTCATCGTTATTCCTCCGAGGGGTTATTCGAGATATCTTAATCGAAACCCTAGTAACGAGGCATTGGCTGCCTTAAGAGAGTCGTAGTTACTCCTATCAATTGCTCACCCAGTGCAACATTTTCTCTTACTGCAGCCAGTCTGCCAGAAGCAATTTGTCACTAGTTGTGTATCATAAAAGAGTCATCGTTTCTCCTTCCAGGGGTTATTCGAGATATCTTAATCGAAACCCTAGTAACGAGGCATTGGATACCTTAAGAGAGTCATAGTTACTCGTCCCAATTTCTCACCCAGTCTGCCATTTTTTCTTACTGTGGCCAGTCTGCCAGAAGCGATATGTCACTAGTTGTGTATCATAAAAGAGTCATCGTTACTCCTCCCAGGGGTTATTCGAGATATCTTAATCGAAACCCTAGTAACGAGGCATTGGCTACCTTAAGAGAGTCATAGTTACTCATCCCAATTGCTCACCCAGTCCAACATTTTTTCTTACTGCGACCAGTCTGCCAGAAGCGATATGTCACTAGTTGTGTATCATAAAAGAGTCATCGTTACCCCCCCCCCCCCAGGGGTTATTCGAGATATCTTAATCGAAACCCTAGTAACGAGGCATTGGCTACCTTAAGAGAGTCATAGTTACTCGTCCCAATTGCTCACCCAGTCCAACATTATTTCTTACTGCAGCCAGTCTGCTAGAGGCGATATGTCACTAGTTGTGTATTGTAAAAGAGTGATCGTTATTCCTCCCAGGGGTTATTCGAGATATCTTAATCGAAACCCTAGTAACGAGGCATTGGCTACCCTAAGAGAGTCATAGTTACTCGTCAAAATTGCTCACCCAGTAAAACGTTTTTTCTTACTGCAGCCAGTCTGCCAGATGCGATATGTCACTAGTTGTGTATCTTAAAAGAGTGATTGTTATTCCTCCCAGGGGTTATTCGAGATATCTTAATCGAAACCCTAGTAACGAGGCATTGGCTACCTTAAGAGAGTCATAGTTACTCGTCCCAATTGCTCACCCAGTCCAACATTTTCTCTTACTGCAGCCAGTCTGCCAGAAGCAATTTGTCACTAGTTGTGTATCATAAAAGAGTCATCGTTTCTCCTCCCAGGGGTTATTCGAGATATCTTAATCGAAACCCTAGTAACGAGGCATTGGCTACCTTAAGAGAGTCATAGGTACTCGTCCCAATTGCTCACCCAGTCTGCCATTTTGTCTTACTGTGGCCAGTCTGCCAGAAGCGATATGTCACTAGTTGTGTATCATAAAAGAGTCATCGTTACTCCTCCCAGGGGTTATTCGAGATATCTTAATCGAAACCCTAGTAACGAGGCATTGGCTGCCTTAAGAGAGTCATAGTTACTCGTCCCAATAGCTCAACCAGTCCAACATTTTTTCTTACTGCAGCCAGTCTGCCAAAAGCGATATGTCACTAGTTGTGTATCATAAAAGAGTCATCGTTACTCCTCCGAGGGGTTATTCGAGATATCTTAATCGAAACCCTAGTAACGAGGCATTGGCTGCCTTAAGAGAGTCGTAGTTACTCGTATCAATTGCTCACCCAGTCCAACATTTTCTCTTACTGCAGCCAGTCTGCCAGAAGCAATTTGTCACTAGTTGTGTATCATAAAAGAGTCATCGTTTCTCCTTCCAGGGGTTATTCGAGATATCTTAATCGAAACCCTAGTAACGACGCATTGGATACCTTAAGAGAGTCATAGTTACTCGTCCCAATTTCTCACCCAGTCTGCCATTTTTTCTTACTGTGGCCAGTCTGCCAGAAGCGATATGTCACTAGTTGTGTATCATAAAAGAGTCATCGTTACCCCCCCCCCCCAGGGGTTATTCGAGATATCTTACTCGAAACCCTAGTAACGAGGCATTGGCTACCTTAAGAGAGTCATAGTTACTCGTCCCAATTGCTCACTCAGTCTGCCATTTTTTCTTACTGTGGCCAGTCTGCCAGAAGCGATATGTCACTAGTTGTGTATCTTAAAAGAGTCATCGTTACTCCTCCCACGGGTTATTCGAGATATCTTAATCGAAACCCTAGTAACGAGGCATTGGCTACCTTAAGAGAGTCATAGTTACTCGTCCCAATAGCTCAACCAGTCCAACATTTTTTCTTACTGCAGCCAGTCTGCCAGAAGCGAAATGTCACTAGTTGTGTATCATAAAAGAGTCATCGTTACTCCTCCGATTGGTTATTCGAGATATCTTAATCGAAACCCTAGTAACGAGGCATTGGCTACCTTAAGAGGGTCATAGTTACTCGTCGCAATTGCTCACCGATTCTGCCATTTTGTCTTACTGTGGCCAGTCTGCCAGAAGCGATATGTCACTAGTTGTGTATCTTAAAAGAGTGATCGTTACTCCTCCCAGGGGTTATTCGAGATATCTTAATCGAAACCCTAGTAACGAGGCATTGGCTTCCTTAAGAGAGTCATAGTTACTCGTCAAAATAGCTCAACCAGTCCAACATTTTTTCTTACTGCAGCCAGTCTGCCAGAAGCGAAATGTCACTAGTTGTGTATCATAAAAGAGTCATCGTTACTCTTCCCAGGGGTTATTCGAGATATCTTAATCGAAACCCTAGTAACGAGGCATTGGCTACCTTAAGAGAGTCATAGTTACTCGTCCCAATTGCTCACCCAGTCCAACATTTTCCCTTACTGCAGCCAGTCTGCCAGAAGCAATTTGTCACTAGTTGTGTATCATAAAAGAGTCATCGTTTCTCCTCCCAGTTGTTATTCGAGATAACTTAATCGAAACCCTAGTAACGAGGCATTGGCTACCTTAAGAGAGTCATAGTTACTCGTGCCAATTGCTCACCCAGTCCAACATTTTCCCTTACTGCAGCCAGTCTGCCAGAAGCAATTAGTCACTAGTTGTGTATCATAAAAGAGTCATCGTTTCTCCTCCCAGTTGTTATTCGAGATATCTTAATCGAAACCCTAGTAACGAGGCATTGGCTACCTTAAGAGAGTCATAGTTACTCGTCCCAATTTCTCACCAAGTCTGCCATTTTTTCTTACTGTGGCCAGTCTGCCAGAAGCGATATGTCACTAGTTGTGTATCTTAAAAGAGTCATCGTTACCCCTCCCCCCCCAGGGGTTATTCGAGATATCTTAATCGAAACCCTAGTAACGAGGCATTGGCTTCCTTAAGAGAGTCATAGTTACTCGTCCCAATTGCTCACACAGTCTGCCATTTTTTCTTACTGCAGCTAGTCTGCCAGAAACGATATGTCACTAGTTGTGTATAGTAAAAGAGTCATCGTTCCTCTTCCCAGGGGTTATTCGAGATATCTTAATCGAAACCCTAGTAACGAGGCATTGGCTACCTTAAGAGAGTCATAGTTACTCATCCCAATTGCTCACCCAGTCCAACATTTTTTCTTACTGTGACCAGTCTGCCAGAAGCGATATGTCACTAGTTGTGTATCTTAAAAGAGTCATCGTTACTCCTCCCAGGGGTTATTCGAGATATCTTAATCGAAACCCTAGTAACGAGGCATTGGCTGCCTTAAGAGAGTCGTAGTTACTCGTATCAATTGCTCACCCAGTCCAACATTTTCTCTTACTGCAGCCAGTCTGCCAGAAGCAATTTGTCGCTAGTTGTGTATCATAAAAGAGTCATCGTTTCTCCTTCCAGGGGTTATTCGAGATATCTTAATCGAAACCCTAGTAATGAGGCATTGGATACCTTAAGAGAGTCATAGTTACTCGTCCCAATTTCTCACCCAGCCTGCCATTTTTTCTTACTGTGGCCAGTCTGCCAGAAGCGATATGTCACTAGTTGTGTATCATAAAAGAGTCATCGTTACCCCCCCCCCCCCCAGGGGTTATTCGAGATATCTTAATCGAAACCCTAGTAACGAGGCATTGGCTACCTTAAGAGAGTCGTAGTTACTCATCCCAATTGCTCACCCAGTCCAACATTTTTTCTTACTGCGACCAGTCTGCCAGAAGCGATATGTCACTAGTTGTGTATCATAAAAGAGTCATCGTTACCCCCCCCCCCAGGGGTTATTCGAGATATCTTAATCGAAACCCTAGTAACGAGGCATTGGCTACCTTACGAGAGTCATAGTTACTCGTCCCAATTGCTCACCCAGTCCAACATTTTTTCTTACTGCAGCCAGTCTGCTAGAGGCGATATGTCACTAGTTGTGTATTGTAAAAGAGTGATCGTTATTCCTCCCAGGGGTTATTCGAGATATCTTAATCGAAACCCTAGTAACGAGGCATTGGCTACCTTAAGAGAGTCATAGTTACTCGTCAAAATTGCTCACCCAGTAAAACGTTTTTTCTTACTGCAGCCAGTCTGCCAGATGCGATATGTCACTAGTTGTGTATCTTAAAAGAGTGATTGTTACTCCTCCCAGGGGTTATTCGAGATATCTTAATCGAAACCCTAGTAACGAGGCATTGGCTACCTTAAGAGAGTCATAGTTACTCGTCCCAATTGCTCACCCAGTCCAACATTTTCTCTTACTGCAGCCAGTCTGCCAGAAGCAATTTGTCACTAGTTGTGTATCATAAAAGAGTCATCGTTTCTCCTCCCAGGGGTTATTCGAGATATCTTAATCGAAACCCTAGTAACGAGGCATTGGCTACCTTAAGAGAGTCATAGTTACTCGTCCCAATTTCTCACCAAGTCTGCCATTTTTTCTTACTGTGGCCAGTCTGCCAGAAGCGATATGTCACTAGTTGTGTATCTTAAAAGAGTCATCGTTACCCCTCCCCCCCCAGGGGTTATTCGAGATATCTTAATCGAAACCCTAGTAACGAGGCATTGGCTTCCTTAAGAGAGTCATAGTTACTCGTCCCAATTGCTCACACAGTCTGCCATTTTTTCTTACTGCAGCCAGTCTGCCAGAAACGATATGTCACTAGTTGTGTATAGTAAAAGTCATCGTTACTCCTCCCAGGGGTTATTCGAGATATCTTAATCGAAACCCTAGTAACGAGGCATTGGCTACCTTAAGAGAGTCATAGTTACTCATCCCAATTGCTCACCCAGTCCAACATTTTTTCTTACTGTGACCAGTCTGCCAGAAGCGATATGTCACTAGTTGTGTATCATAAAAGAGTCATCGTTACTCCTCCCAGGGGTTATTCGAGATATCTTAATCGAAACCCTAGTAACGAGGCATTGGCTGCCTTAAGAGAGTCGTAGTTACTCGTATCAATTGCTCACCCAGTCCAACATTTTCTCTTACTGCAGCCAGTCTGCCAGAAGCAATTTGTCGCTAGTTGTGTATCATAAAAGAGTCATCGTTTCTCCTTCCAGGGGTTATTCGAGATATCTTAATCGAAACCCTAGTAATGAGGCATTGGATACCTTAAGAGAGTCATAGTTACTCGTCCCAATTTCTCACCCAGCCTGCCATTTTTTCTTACTGTGGCCAGTCTGCCAGAAGCGATATGTCACTAGTTGTGTATCATAAAAGAGTCATCGTTACCCCCCCCCCAGGGGTTATTCGAGATATCTTAATCGAAACCCTAGTAACGAGGCATTGGCTACCTTAAGAGAGTCGTAGTTACTCATCCCAATTCCTCACCCAGTCCAACATTTTTTCTTACTGCGACCAGTCTGCCAGAAGCGATATGTCACTAGTTGTGTATCATAAAAGAGTCATCGTTACCCCCCCCCCCCCAGGGGTTATTCGAGATATCTTAATCGAAACCCTAGTAACGAGGCATTGGCTACCTTAAGAGAGTCATAGTTACTCGTCCCAATTGCTCACCCAGTCCAACATTTTCTCTTACTGCAGCCAGTCTGCCAGAAGCAATTTGTCACTAGTTGTGTATCATAAAAGAGTCATCGTTTCTCCTCCCAGGGGTTATTCGAGATATCTTAATCGAAACCCTAGTAACGAGGCATTGGCTACCTTAAGAGAGTCATAGGTACTCGTCCTAATTGCTCACCCAGTCTGCTATTTTGTCTTACTGTGGCCAGTCTGCCAGAAGCGATATGTCACTAGTTGTGTATCATAAAAGAGTCATCGTTACTCCTCCCAGGGGTTATTCGAGATATCTTAATCGAAACCCTAGTAACGAGGCATTGGCTGCCTTAAGAGAGTCATAGTTACTCGTCCCAATAGCTCAACCAGTCCAACATTTTTTCTTACTGCAGCCAGTCTGCCAAAAGCGATATGTCACTAGTTGTGTATCATAAAAGAGTCATCGTTACTCCTCCGAGGGGTTATTCGAGATATCTTAATCGAAACCCTAGTAACGAGGCATTGGCTGCCTTAAGAGAGTCGTAGTTACTCGTATCAATTGCTCACCCAGTCCAACATTTTCTCTTACTGCAGCCAGTCTGCCAGAAGCAATTTGTCACTAGTTGTGTATCATAAAAGAGTCATCGTTTCTCCTTCCAGGGGTTATTCGAGATATCTTAATCGAAACCCTAGTAACGACGCATTGGATACCTTAAGAGAGTCATAGTTACTCGTCCCAATTTCTCACCCAGTCTGCCATTTTTTCTTACTGTGGCCAGTCTGCCAGAAGCGATATG
The DNA here is from genome assembly GCF_023897955.1 of Schistocerca gregaria. Lineage (NCBI taxonomy): Eukaryota > Metazoa > Arthropoda > Insecta > Orthoptera > Acrididae > Schistocerca > Schistocerca gregaria. The sequence continues at coordinate 8,912,809 of NC_064931.1, forward strand.
TCACTAGTTGTGTATCATAAATGAGTCATCGTTACCCCCCCCCCCCCAAGGGGTTATTCGAGATATCTTACTCGAAACCCTAGTAACGAGGCATTGGCTACCTTAAGAGAGTCATAGTTACTCGTCCCAATTGCTCACTCAGTCTGCCATTTTTTCTTACTGTGGCCAGTCTGCCAGAAGCGATATGTCACTAGTTGTGTATCTTAAAAGAGTCATCGTTACTCCTCCCAGGGGTTATTCGAGATATCTTAATCGAAACCCTAGTAACGAGGCATTGGCTACCTTAAGAGAGTCATAGTTACTCGTCCCAATAGCTCAACCAGTCCAACATTTTTTCTTACTGCAGCTAGTCTGCCAGAAGCGAAATGTCACTAGTTGTGTATCATAAAAGAGTCATCGTTACTCCTCCGATTGGTTATTCGAGATATCTTAATCGAAACCCTAGTAACGAGGCATTGGCTACCTTAAGAGAGTCATAGTTACTCGTCCCAATTGCTCACCGATTCTGCCATTTTGTCTTACTGTGGCCAGTCTGCCAGAAGCGATATGTCACTAGTTGTGTATCTTAAAAGAGTGATCGTTACTGCTCCCAGGGGTTATTCGAGATATCTTAATCGAAACCCTAGTAACGAGGCATTGGCTACCTTAAGAGGGTCATAGTTACTCATCCCAATTGCTCACCCAGTCCAACATTTTTTCTTACTGCGACCAGTCTGCCAGAAGCGATATGTCACTAGTTGTGTATCATAAAAGAGTCATCGTTACTCCTCCCAGGGGTTATTCGAGATATCTTAATCGAAACCCTAGTAACGAGGCATTGGCTACCTTAAGAGAGTCATAGGTGCTCGTCCCAATTGCTCACCCAGTCTGCCATTTTGTCTTACTGTGGCCAGTCTGCCAGAAGCGATATGTCACAAGTTGTGTATCATAAAAGAGTCATCGTTACTCCTCCCAGGGGTTATTCGAGATATCTTAATCGAGACCCTAGTAACGAGGCATTGGCTGCCTTAAGAGAGTCATAGTTACTCGTCCCAATAGCTCAACCAGTCCAACATTTTTTCTTACTGCAGCCAGTCTGCCAAAAGCGATATGTCACTAGTTGTGTATCATAAAAGAGTCATCGTTACTCCTCCGAGGGGTTATTCGAGATATCTTAATCGAAACCCTAGTAACGAGGCATTGGCTGCCTTAAGAGAGTCGTAGTTACTCCTATCAATTGCTCACCCAGTCCAACATTTTCTCTTACTGCAGCCAGTCTGCCAGAAGCAATTTGTCACTAGTTGTGTATCATAAAAGAGTCATCGTTTCTCCTTCCAGGGGTTATTCGAGATATCTTAATCGAAACCCTAGTAACGAGGCATTGGATACCTTAAGAGAGTCATAGTTACTCGTCCCAATTTCTCACCCAGTCTGCCATTTTTTCTTACTGTGGCCAGTCTGCCAGAAGCGATATGTCACTAGTTGTGTATCATAAAAGAGTCATCGTTACCCCCCCCCCCCCCAGGGGTTATTCGAGATATCTTAATCGAAACCCTAGTAACGAGGCATTGGCTACCTTAAGAGAGTCATAGTTACTCATCCCAATTGCTCACCCAGTCCAACATTTTTTCTTACTGCGACCAGTCTGCCAGAAGCGATATGTCACTAGTTGTGTATCATAAAAGAGTCATCGTTACCCCCCCCCCCCCCCCCCCAGGGGTTATTCGAGATATCTTAATCGAAACCCTAGTAACGAGGCATTGGCTACCTTAAGAGAGTCATAGTTACTCGTCCCAATTGCTCACCCAGTCCAACATTTTCTCTTACTGCAGCCAGTCTGCCAGAAGCGATATGTCACTAGTTGTGTATCTTAAAAGAGTGATCGTTACTGCTCCCAGGGGTTATTCGAGATATCTTAATCGAAACCCTAGTAACGAGGCATTGGCTACCTTAAGAGAGTCATAGTTACTCATCCCAATTGCTCACCCAGTCCAACATTTTTTCTTACTGCGACCAGTCTGCCAGAAGCGATATGTCACTAGTTGTGTATCATAAAAGAGTCATCGTTACTCCTCCCAGGGGTTATTCGAGATATCTTAATCGAAACCCTAGTAACGAGGCATTGGCTACCTTAAGAGAGTCATAGGTGCTCGTCCCAATTGCTCACCCAGTCTGCCATTTTGTCTTACTGTGGCCAGTCTGCCAGAAGCGATATGTCACAAGTTGTGTATCATAAAAGAGTCATCGTTACTCCTCCCAGGGGTTATTCGAGATATCTTAATCGAGACCCTAGTAACGAGGCATTGGCTGCCTTAAGAGAGTCATAGTTACTCGTCCCAATAGCTCAACCAGTCCAACATTTTTTCTTACTGCAGCCAGTCTGCCAAAAGCGATATGTCACTAGTTGTGTATCATAAAAGAGTCATCGTTACTCCTCCGAGGGGTTATTCGAGATATCTTAATCGAAACCCTAGTAACGAGGCATTGGCTGCCTTAAGAGAGTCGTAGTTACTCCTATCAATTGCTCACCCAGTCCAACATTTTCTCTTACTGCAGCCAGTCTGCCAGAAGCAATTTGTCACTAGTTGTGTATCATAAAAGAGTCATCGTTTCTCCTTCCAGGGGTTATTCGAGATATCTTAATCGAAACCCTAGTAACGAGGCATTGGATACCTTAAGAGAGTCATAGTTACTCGTCCCAATTTCTCACCCAGTCTGCCATTTTTTCTTACTGTGGCCAGTCTGCCAGAAGCGATATGTCACTAGTTGTGTATCATAAAAGAGTCATCGTTACCCCCCCCCCCCCCAGGGGTTATTCGAGATATCTTAATCGAAACCCTAGTAACGAGGCATTGGCTACCTTAAGAGAGTCATAGTTACTCATCCCAATTGCTCACCCAGTCCAACATTTTTTCTTACTGCGACCAGTCTGCCAGAAGCGATATGTCACTAGTTGTGTATCATAAAAGAGTCATCGTTACCCCCCCCCCCCCCCAGGGGTTATTCGAGATATCTTAATCGAAACCCTAGTAACGAGGCATTGGCTACCTTAAGAGAGTCATAGTTACTCGTCCCAATTGCTCACCCAGTCCAACATTTTCTCTTACTGCAGCCAGTCTGCCAGAAGCAATTTGTCACTAGTTGTGTATCATAAAAGAGTCATCGTTTCTCCTCCCAGGGGTTATTCGAGATATCTTAATCGAAACCCTAGTAACGAGGCATTGGCTACCTTAAGAGAGTCATAGGTACTCGTCCCAATTGCTCACCCAGTCTGCTATTTTGTCTTACTGTGGCCAGTCTGCCAGAGGCGATATGTCACTAGTTGTGTATCATAAAAGAGTCATCGTTACTCCTCCCAGGGGTTATTCGAGATATCTTAATCGAAACCCTAGTAACGAGGCATTGGCTGCCTTAAGAGAGTCATAGTTACTCGTCCCAATAGCTCAACCAGTCCAACATTTTTTCTTACTGCAGCCAGTCTGCCAAAAGCGATATGTCACTAGTTGTGTATCATAAAAGAGTCATCGTTACTCCTCCGAGGGGTTATTCGAGATATCTTAATCGAAACCCTAGTAACGAGGCATTGGCTGCCTTAAGAGAGTCGTAGTTACTCGTATCAATTGCTCACCCAGTCCAACATTTTCTCTTACTGCAGCCAGTCTGCCAGAAGCAATTTGTCACTAGTTGTGTATCATAAAAGAGTCATCGTTTCTCCTTCCAGGGGTTATTCGAGATATCTTAATCAAAACCCTAGTAACGACGCATTGGATACCTTAAGAGAGTCATAGTTACTCGTCCCAATTTCTCACCCAGTCTGCCATTTTTTCTTACTGTGGCCAGTCTGCCAGAAGCGATATGTCACTAGTTGTGTATCATAAATGAGTCATCGTTACCCCCCCCCCCCCCCAAGGGGTTATTCGAGATATCTTACTCGAAACCCTAGTAACGAGGCATTGGCTACCTTAAGAGAGTCATAGTTACTCGTCCCAATTGCTCACTCAGTCTGCCATTTTTTCTTACTGTGGCCAGTCTGCCAGAAGCGATATGTCACTAGTTGTGTATCTTAAAAGAGTCATCGTTACTCCTCCCAGGGTTTATTCGAGATATCTTAATCGAAACCCTAGTAACGAGGCATTGGCTACCTTAAGAGAGTCATAGTTACTCGTCCCAATAGCTCAACCAGTCCAACATTTTTTCTTACTGCAGCTAGTCTGCCAGAAGCGAAATGTCACTAGTTGTGTATCATAAAAGAGTCATCGTTACTCCTCCGATTGGTTATTCGAGATATCTTAATCGAAACCCTAGTAACGAGGCATTGGCTACCTTAAGAGAGTCATAGTTACTCGTCCCAATTGCTCACCGATTCTGCCATTTTGTCTTACTGTGGCCAGTCTGCCAGAAGCGATATGTCACTAGTTGTGTATCTTAAAAGAGTGATCGTTACTGCTCCCAGGGGTTATTCGAGATATCTTAATCGAAACCCTAGTAACGAGGCATTGGCTACCTTAAGAGAGTCATAGTTACTCATCCCAATTGCTCACCCAGTCCAACATTTTTTCTTACTGCGACCAGTCTGCCAGAAGCGATATGTCACTAGTTGTGTATCATAAAAGAGTCATCGTTACTCCTCCCAGGGGTTATTCGAGATATCTTAATCGAAACCCTAGTAACGAGGCATTGGCTACCTTAAGAGAGTCATAGGTACTCGTCCCAATTGCTCACCCAGTCTGCCATTTTGTCTTACTGTGGCCAGTCTGCCAGAAGCGATATGTCACTAGTTGTGTATCATAAAAGAGTCATCGTTACTCCTCCCAGGGGTTATTCGAGATATCTTAATCGAAACCCTAGTAACGAGGCATTGGCTGCCTTAAGAGAGTCATAGTTACTCGTCCCAATAGCTCAACCAGTCCAACATTTTTTCTTACTGCGGCCAGTCTGCCAAAAGCGATATGTCACTAGTTGTGTATCATAAAAGAGTCATCGTTACTCCTCCGAGGGGTTATTCGAGATATCTTAATCGAAACCCTAGTAACGAGGCATTGGCTGCCTTAAGAGAGTCGTAGTTACTCCTATCAATTGCTCACCCAGTCCAACATTTTCTCTTACTGCAGCCAGTCTGCCAGAAGCAATTTGTCACTAGTTGTGTATCATAAAAGAGTCATCGTTTCTCCTTCCAGGGGTTATTCGAGATATCTTAATCGAAACCCTAGTAACGAGGCATTGGATACCTTAAGAGAGTCATAGTTACTCGTCCCAATTTCTCACCCAGTCTGCCATTTTTTCTTACTGTGGCCAGTCTGCCAGAAGCGATATGTCACTAGTTGTGTATCATAAAAGAGTCATCGTTACCCCCCCCCCCAGGGGTTATTCGAGATATCTTAATCGAAACCCTAGTAACGAGGCATTGGCTACCTTAAGAGAGTCATAGTTACTCATCCCAATTGCTCACCCAGTCCAACATTTTTTCTTACTGCGACCAGTCTGCCAGAAGCGATATGTCACTAGTTGTGTATCATAAAAGAGTCATCGTTACCCCCCCCCCCCCCAGCGGTTATTCGAGATATCTTAATCGAAACCCTAGTAACGAGGCATTGGCTACCTTAAGAGAGTCATAGTTACTCGTCCCAATTGCTCACCCAGTCCAACATTTTTTCTTACTGCAGCCAGTCTGCTAGAGGCGATATGTCACTAGTTGTGTATTGTAAAAGAGTGATCGTTATTCCTCCCAGGGGTTATTCGAGATATCTTAATCGAAACCCTAGTAACGAGGCATTGGCTACCTTAAGAGAGTCATAGTTACTCGTCAAAATTGCTCACCCAGTAAAACGTTTTTTCTTACTGCAGCCAGTCTGCCAGATGCGATATGTCACTAGTTGTGTATCTTAAAAGAGTGATTGTTACTCCTCCCAGGGGTTATTCGAGATATCTTAATCGAAACCCTAGTAACGAGGCATTGGCTACCTTAAGAGAGTCATAGTTACTCGTCCCAATTGCTCACCCAGTCCAACATTTTCTCTTACTGCAGCCAGTCTGCCAGAAGCAATTTGTCACTAGTTGTGTATCATAAAAGAGTCATCGTTTCTCCTCCCAGGGGTTATTCGAGATATCTTAATGGAAACCCTAGTAACGACGCATTGGATACCTTAAGAGAGTCATAGTTACTCGTCCCAATTTCTCACCCAGTCTGCCATTTTTTCTTACTGTGGCCAGTCTGCCAGAAGCGATATGTCACTAGTTGTGTATCATAAAAGAGTCATCGTTACCCCCCCCCCCCCCCCCCAGGGGTTATTCGAGATATCTTACTCGAAACCCTAGTAACGAGGCATTGGCTACCTTAAGAGAGTCATAGTTACTCGTCCCAATTGCTCACTCAGTCTGCCATTTTTTCTTACTGTGGCCAGTCTGCCAGAAGCGATATGTCACTAGTTGTGTATCTTAAAAGAGTCATCGTTACTCCTCCCAGGGTTTATTCGAGATATCTTAAACGAAACCCTAGTAACGAGGCATTGGCTACCTTAAGAGAGTCATAGTTACTCGTCCCAATAGCTCAACCAGTCCAACATTTATTCTTACTGCAGCTAGTCTGCCAGAAGCGAAATGTCACTAGTTGTGTATCATAAAAGAGTCATCGTTACTCCTCCGATTGGTTATTCGAGATATCTTAATCGAAACCCTAGTAACGAGGCATTGGCTACCTTAAGAGAGTCATAGTTACTCGTCCCAATTGCTCACCGATTCTGCCATTTTGTCTTACTGTGGCCAGTCTGCCAGAAGCGATATGTCACTAGTTGTGTATCTTAAAAGAGTGATCGTTACTGCTCCCAGGGGTTATTCGAGATATCTTAATCGAAACCCTAGTAACGAGGCATTGGCTACCTTAAGAGAGTCATAGTTACTCATCCCAATTGCTCACCCAGTCCAACATTTTTTCTTACTGCGACCAGTCTGCCAGAAGCGATATGTCACTAGTTGTGTATCTTAAAAGAGTCATCGTTACTCCTCCCAGGGGTTATTCGAGATATCTTAATCGAAACCCTAGTAACGAGGCATTGGCTACCTTAAGAGAGTCATAGGTACTCGTCCCAATTGCTCACCCAGTCTGCCATTTTGTCTTACTGTGGCCAGTCTGCCAGAAGCGATATGTCACTAGTTGTGTATCATAAAAGAGTCATCGTTACTCCTCCCAGGGGTTATTCGAGATATCTTAATCGAAACCCTAGTAACGAGGCATTGGCTGCCTTAAGAGGGTCATAGTTACTCGTCCCAATAGCTCAACCAGTCCAACATTTTTTCTTACTGCAGCCAGTCTGCCAAAAGCGATATGTCACTAGTTGTGTATCATAAAAGAGTCATCGTTACTACTCCGAGGGGTTATTCGAGATATCTTAATCGAAACCCTAGTAACGAGGCATTGGCTGCCTTAAGAGAGTCGTAGTTACTCCTATCAATTGCTCACCCAGTCCAACATTTTCTCTTACTGCAGCCAGTCTGCCAGAAGCAATTTGTCACTAGTTGTGTATCATAAAAGAGTCATCGTTTCTCCTTCCAGGGGTTATTCGAGATATCTTAATCGAAACCCTAGTAACGAGGCATTGGATACCTTAAGAGAGTCATAGTTACTCGTCCCAATTTCTCACCCAGTCTGCCATTTTTTCTTACTGTGGCCAGTCTGCCAGAAGCGCTATGTCACTAGTTGTGTATCATAAAAGAGTCATCGTTACCCCCCCCCCAGGGGTTATTCGAGATATCTTAATCGAAACCCTAGTAACGAGGCATTGGATACCTTAAGAGAGTCATAGTTACTCGTCCCAATTGCTCACCCAGTCCAACATTTTTTCTTACTGCAGCCAGTCTGCTAGAAGCGATATGTCACTAGTTGTGTATTGTAAAAGAGTGATCGTTATTCCTCCCAGGGGTTATTCGAGATATCTTAATCGAAACCCTAGTAACGAGGCATTGGCTACCTTAAGAGAGTCATAGTTACTCGTCCCAATTGCTCACCCAGTAAAACGTTTTTTCTTACTGCAGCCAGTCTGCCAGAAGCGATATGTCACTAGTTGTGTATCTTAAAAGAGTGATTGTTACTCCTCCCAGGGGTTATTCGAGATATCTTAATCGAAACCCTAGTAACGAGGCATTGGCTACCTTAAGAGAGTCATAGTTACTCGTCCCAATTGCTCACCCAGTCCAACATTTTCTCTTACTGCAGCCAGTCTGCCAGAAGCAATTTGTCACTAATTGTGTATCATAAAAGAGTCATCGTTTCTCCTCCCAGGGGTTATTCGAGATATCTTAATCGAAACCCTAGTAACGAGGCATTGGCTACCTTAAGAGAGTCATAGGTACTCGTCCCAATTGCTCACCCAGTTTGCCATTTTGTCTTTCTGTGGCCAGTCTGCCAGAAGCGATATGTCACTAGTTGTGTATCATAAAAGAGTCATCGTTACTCCTCCCAGGGGTTGTTCGAGATATCTTAATCGAAACCCTAGTAACGAGGCATTGGCTGCCTTAAGAGAGTCATAGTTACTCGTCCCAATCGCTCAACCAGTCCAACATTTTTTCTTACTGCAGCCAGTCTGCCAAAAGCGATATGTCACTAGTTGTGTATCATAAAAGAGTCATCGTTACTCCTCCGAGGGGTTATTCGAGATATCTTAATCGAAACCCTAGTAACGAGGCATTGGCTGCCTTAAGAGAGTCGTAGTTACTCGTATCAATTGCTCACCCAGTCCAACATTTTCTCTTACTGCAGCCAGTCTGCCAGAAGCAATTTGTCGCTAGTTGTGTATCATAAAAGAGTCATCGTTTCTCCTTCCAGGGGTTATTCGAGATATCTTAATCGAAACCCTAGTAATGAGGCATTGGATACCTTAAGAGAGTCATAGTTACTCGTCCCAATTTCTCACCCAGCCTGCCATTTTTTTTTACTGTGGCCAGTCTGCCAGAAGCGATATGTCACTAGTTGTGTATCATAAAAGAGTCATCGTTACCCCCCCCCCCCCCAGGGGTTATTCGAGATATCTTAATCGAAACCCTAGTAACGAGGCATTGGCTACCTTAAGAGAGTCATAGTTACTCATCCCAATTGCTCACCCAGTCCAACATTTTTTCTTACTGCGACCAGTCTGCCAGAAGCGATATGTCACTAGTTGTGTATCATAAAAGAGTCATCGTTACCCCCCCCCCCCCAGGGGTTATTCGAGATATCTTAATCGAAACCCTAGTAACGAGGCATTGGATACCTTAAGAGAGTCATAGTTACTCGTCCCAATTTCTCACCCAGTCTGCCATTTTTTCTTACTGTGGCCAGTCTGCCAGAAGCGATATGTCACTAGTTGTGTATCATAAAAGAGTCATCGTTACCCCCCCCCCCCCCAGGGGTTATTCGAGATATCTTAATCGAAACCCTAGTAACGAGGCATTGGCTACCTTAAGAGAGTCATAGTTACTCATCCCAATTGCTCACCCAGTCCAACATTTTTTCTTACTGCGACCAGTCTGCCAGAAGCGATATGTCACTAGTTGTGTATCATAAAAGAGTCATCGTTACCCCCCCCCCCCCCCCCCAGCGGTTATTCGAGATATCTTAATCGAAACCCTAGTAACGAGGCATTGGCTACCTTAAGAGAGTCATAGTTACTCGTCCCAATTGCTCACCCAGTCCAACATTTTTTCTTACTGCAGCCAGTCTGCTAGAGGCGATATGTCACTAGTTGTGTATTGTAAAAGAGTGATCGTTATTCCTCCCAGGGGTTATTCGAGATATCTTAATCGAAACCCTAGTAACGAGGCATTGGCTACCTTAAGAGAGTCATAGTTACTCGTCAAAATTGCTCACCCAGTAAAAAGTTTTTTCTTACTGCAGCCAGTCTGCCAGATGCGATATGTCACTAGTTGTGTATCTTAAAAGAGTGATTGTTACTCCTCCCAGGGGTTATTCGAGATATCTTAATCGAAACCCTAGTAACGAGGCATTGGCTACCTTAAGAGAGTCATAGTTACTCGTCCCAATTGCTCACCCAGTCCAACATTTTCTCTTACTGCAGCCAGTCTGCCAGAAGCAATTTGTCACTAGTTGTGTATCATAAAAGAGTCATCGTTTCTCCTCCCAGGGGTTATTCGAGATATCTTAATGGAAACCCTAGTAACGACGCATTGGATACCTTAAGAGAGTCATAGTTACTCGTCCCAATTTCTCACCCAGTCTGCCATTTTTTCTTACTGTGGCCAGTCTGCCAGAAGCGATATGTCACTAGTTGTGTATCATAAAAGAGTCATCGTTACCCCCCCCCCCCCCAGGGGTTATTCGAGATATCTTACTCGAAACCCTAGTAACGAGGCATTGGCTACCTTAAGAGAGTCATAGTTACTCGTCCCAATTGCTCACTCAGTCTGCCATTTTTTCTTACTGTGGCCAGTCTGCCAGAAGCGATATGTCACTAGTTGTGTATCTTAAAAGAGTCATCGTTACTCCTCCCAGGGGTTATTCGAGATATCTTAAACGAAACCCTAGTAACGAGGCATTGGCTACCTTAAGAGAGTCATAGTTACTCGTCCCAATAGCTCAACCAGTCCAACATTTTTTCTTACTGCAGCTAGTCTGCCAGAAGCGAAATGTCACTAGTTGTGTATCATAAAAGAGTCATCGTTACTCCTCCGATTGGTTATTCGAGATATCTTAATCGAAACCCTAGTAACGAGGCATTGGCTACCTTAAGAGAGTCATAGTTACTCGTCCCAATTGCTCACCGATTCTGCCATTTTGTCTTACTGTGGCCAGTCTGCCAGAAGCGATATGTCACTAGTTGTGTATCTTAAAAGAGTGATCGTTACTGCTCCCAGGGGTTATTCGAGATATCTTAATCGAAACCCTAGTAACGAGGCATTGGCTACCTTAAGAGAGTCATAGTTACTCATCCCAATTGCTCACCCAGTCCAACATTTTTTCTTACTGCGACCAGTCTGCCAGAAGCGATATGTCACTAGTTGTGTATCATAAAAGAGTCATCGTTACTCCTCCCAGGGGTTATTCGAGATATCTTAATCGAAACCCTAGTAACGAGGCATTGGCTACCTTAAGAGAGTCATAGGTACTCGTCCCAATTGCTCACCCAGTCTGCCATTTTGTCTTACTGTGGCCAGTCTGCCAGAAGCGATATGTCACTAGTTGTGTATCATAAAAGAGTCATCGTTACTCCTCCCAGGGGTTATTCGAGATATCTTAATCGAAACCCTAGTAACGAGGCATTGGCTGCCTTAAGAGGGTCATAGTTACTCGTCCCAATAGCTCAACCAGTCCAACATTTTTTCTTACTGCAGCCAGTCTGCCAAAATCGATATGTCACTAGTTGTGTATCATAAAAGAGTCATCGTTACTACTCCGAGGGGTTATTCGAGATATCTTAATCGAAACCCTAGTAACGAGGCATTGGCTGCCTTAAGAGAGTCGTAGTTACTCCTATCAATTGCTCACCCAGTCCAACATTTTCTCTTACTGCAGCCAGTCTGCCAGAAGCAATTTGTCACTAGTTGTGTATCATAAAAGAGTCATCGTTTCTCCTTCCAGGGGTTATTCGAGATATCTTAATCGAAACCCTAGTAACGAGGCATTGGATACCTTAAGAGAGTCATAGTTACTCGTCCCAATTTCTCACCCAGTCTGCCATTTTTTCTTACTGTGGCCAGTCTGCCAGAAGCGATATGTCACTAGTTGTGTATCATAAAAGAGTCATCGTTACCCCCCCCCCCCCAGGGGTTATTCGAGATATCTTAATCGAAACCCTAGTAACGAGGCATTGGATACCTTAAGAGAGTCATAGTTACTCGTCCCAATTGCTCACCCAGTCCAACATTTTTTCTTACTGCAGCCAGTCTGCTAGAAGCGATATGTCACTAGTTGTGTATTGTAAAAGAGTGATCGTTATTCCTCCCAGGGGTTATTCGAGATATCTTAATCGAAACCCTAGTAACGAGGCATTGGCTACCTTAAGAGAGTCATAGTTACTCGTCCCAATTGCTCACCCAGTAAAACGTTTTTTCTTACTGCAGCCAGTCTGCCAGAAGCGATATGTCACTAGTTGTGTATCTTAAAAGAGTGATTGTTACTCCTCCCAGGGGTTATTCGAGATATCTTAATCGAAACCCTAGTAACGAGGCATTGGCTACCTTAAGAGAGTCATAGTTACTCGTCCCAATTGCTCACCCAGTCCAACATTTTCTCTTACTGCAGCCAGTCTGCCAGAAGCAATTTGTCACTAATTGTGTATCATAAAAGAGTCATCGTTTCTCCTCCCAGGGGTTATTCGAGATATCTTAATCGAAACCCTAGTAACGAGGCATTGGCTACCTTAAGAGAGTCATAGGTACTCGTCCCAATTGCTCACCCAGTTTGCCATTTTGTCTTTCTGTGGCCAGTCTGCCAGAAGCGATATGTCACTAGTTGTGTATCATAAAAGAGTCATCGTTACTCCTCCCAGGGGTTGTTCGAGATATCTTAATCGAAACCCTAGTAACGAGGCATTGGCTGCCTTAAGAGAGTCATAGTTACTCGTCCCAATCGCTCAACCAGTCCAACATTTTTTCTTACTGCAGCCAGTCTGCCAAAAGCGATATGTCACTAGTTGTGTATCATAAAAGAGTCATCGTTACTCCTCCGAGGGGTTATTCGAGATATCTTAATCGAAACCCTAGTAACGAGGCATTGGCTGCCTTAAGAGAGTCGTAGTTACTCGTATCAATTGCTCACCCAGTCCAACATTTTCTCTTACTGCAGCCAGTCTGCCAGAAGCAATTTGTCGCTAGTTGTGTATCATAAAAGAGTCATCGTTTCTCCTTCCAGGGGTTATTCGAGATATCTTAATCGAAACCCTAGTAATGAGGCATTGGATACCTTAAGAGAGTCATAGTTACTCGTCCCAATTTCTCACCCAGCCTGCCATTTTTTTTTACTGTGGCCAGTCTGCCAGAAGCGATATGTCACTAGTTGTGTATCATAAAAGAGTCATCGTTACCCCCCCCCCCCCCCCCAGGGGTTATTCGAGATATCTTAATCGAAACCCTAGTAACGAGGCATTGGCTACCTTAAGAGAGTCATAGTTACTCATCCCAATTGCTCACCCAGTCCAACATTTTTTCTTACTGCGACCAGTCTGCCAGAAGCGATATGTCACTAGTTGTGTATCATAAAAGAGTCATCGTTACCCCCCCCCCCCCCCAGGGGTTATTCGAGATATCTTAATCGAAACCCTAGTAACGAGGCATTGGCTACCTTAAGAGAGTCATAGTTACTCGTCCCAATTGCTCACCCAGTCCAACATTTTTTCTTACTGCAGCCAGTCTGCTAGAGGCGATATGTCACTAGTTGTGTATTGTAAAAGAGTGATCGTTATTCCTCCCAGGGTTATTCGAGATATCTTAATCGAAACCCTAGTAACGAGGCATTGGCTACCTTAAGAGAGTCATAGTTACTCGTCCCAATTTCTCACCCAGCCTGCCATTTTTTCTTACTGTGGCCAGTCTGCCAGAAGCGATATGTCACTAGTTGTGTATCATAAAAGAGTCATCGTTACCCCCCCCCCCCCCCAGGGGTTATTCGAGATATCTTAATCGAAACCCTAGTAACGAGGCATTGGCTACCTTAAGAGAGTCATAGTTACTCGTCCCAATTGCTCACCCAGTCCAACATTTTCTCTTACTGCAGCCAGTCTGCCAGAAGCAATTTGTCACTAGTTGTGTATCATAAAAGAGTCATCGTTTCTCCTCCCAGGGGTTATTCGAGATATCTTAATCGAAACCCTAGTAACGAGGCATTGTCTACCTTAAGAGAGTCATAGGTACTCGTCCCAATTGCTCACCCAGTCTGCCATTTTGTCCTTCTGTGGCCAGTCTGCCAGAAGCGATATGTCACTAGTTGTGTATCATAAAAGAGTCATCGTTACTCCTCCCAGGGGTTGTTCGAGATATCTTAATCGAAACCCTAGTAACGAGGCATTGGCTACCTTAAGAGAGTCATAGTTACTCGTCCCAATTGCTCACCCAGTCCAACATTTTTTCTTACTGCAGCCAGTCTGCTAGAAGCGATATGTCACTAGTTGTGTATTGTAAAAGAGTGATCGTTATTCCTCCCAGGGGTTATTCGAGATATCTTAATCGAAACCCTAGTAACGAGGCATTGGCTACCTTAAGAGAGTCATAGTTACTCGTCCCAATTGCTCACCCAGTCCAACATTTTCTCTTACTGCAGCCAGTCTGCCAGAAGCAATTTGTCACTAATTGTGTATCATAAAAGAGTCATCGTTTCTCCTCCCAGGGGTTATTCGAGATATCTTAATCGAAACCCTAGTAACGAGGCATTGGCTACCTTAAGAGAGTCATAGGTACTCGTCCCAATTGCTCACCCAGTCTGCCATTTTGTCTTTCTGTGGCCAGTCTGCCAGAAGCGATATGTCACTAGTTGTGTATCATAAAAGAGTCATCGTTACTCCTCCCAGGGGTTGTTCGAGATATCTTAATCGAAACCCTAGTAACGAGGCATTGGCTGCCTTAAGAGAGTCATAGTTACTCGTCCCAATAGCTCAACCAGTCCAACATTTTTTCTTACTGCAGCCAGTCTGCCAAAAGCGATATGTCACTAGTTGTGTATCATAAAAGAGTCATCGTTACTCCTCCGAGGGGTTATTCGAGATATCTTAATCGAAACCCTAGTAACGAGGCATTGGCTACCTTAAGAGAGTCATAGTTACTCGTCCCAATTGCTCACCGATTCTGCCATTTTGTCTTACTGTGGCCAGTCTGCCAGAAGCGATATGTCACTAGTTGTGTATCTTAAAAGAGTGATCGTTACTGCTCCCAGGGGTTATTCGAGATATCTTAATCGAAACCCTAGTAACGAGGCATTGGCTACCTTAAGAGAGTCATAGTTACTCATCCCAATTGCTCACCCAGTCCAACATTTTTTCTTACTGCGACCAGTCTGCCAGAAGCGATATGTCACTAGTTGTGTATCATAAAAGAGTCATCGTTACTCCTCCCAGGGGTTATTCGAGATATCTTAATCGAAACCCTAGTAACGAGGCATTGGCTACCTTAAGAGAGTCATAGGTACTCGTCCCAATTGCTCACCCAGTCTGCCATTTTGTCTTACTGTGGCGAGTCTGCCAGAAGCGATATGTCACTAGTTGTGTATCATAAAAGAGCCATCGTTACTCCTCCCAGGGGTTATTCGAGATATATTAATCGAAACCCTAGTAACGAGGCATTGGCTGCCTTAAGAGAGTCATAGTTACTCGTCCCAATAGCTCAACCAGTCCAACATTTTTTCTTACTGCAGCCAGTCTGCCAAAAGCGATATGTCACTAGTTGTGTATCATAAAAGAGTCATCGTTACTCCTCCGAGGGGTTATTCGAGATATCTTAATCGAAACCCTAGTAACGAGGCATTGGCTGCCTTAAGAGAGTCGTAGTTACTCCTATCAATTGCTCACCCAGTCCAACATTTTCTCTTACTGCAGCCAGTCTGCCAGAAGCAATTTGTCACTAGTTGTGTATCATAAAAGAGTCATCGTTTCTCCTTCCAGGGGTTATTCGAGATATCTTAATCGAAACCCTAGTAACGAGGCATTGGCTACCTTAAGAGAGTCATAGTTACTCGTCCCAATTGCTCACCCAGTCCATCATTTTTTCTTACTGCAGCCAGTCTGCTAGAGGCGATATGTCACTAGTTGTGTATTGTAAAAGAGTGATCGTTATTCCTTTCAGGGGTTATTCGAGATATCTTAATCGAAACCCTAGTAACGAGGCATTGGCTACCTTAAGAGAGTCATAGTTACTCGTCAAAATTGCTCACCCAGTAAAACGTTTTTTCTTACTGCAGCCAGTCTGCCAGATGCGATATGTCACTAGTTGTGTATCTTAAAAGAGTGATTGTTACTCCTCCCAGGGGTTATTCGAGATATCTTAATCGAAACCCTAGTAACGAGGCATTGGCTACCTTAAGAGAGTCATAGTTACTCGTCCCAATTGCTCACCCAGTCCAACATTTTCTCTTACTGCAGCCAGTCTGCCAGAAGCAATTTGTCACTAGTTGTGTATCATAAAAGAGTCATCGTTTCTCCTCCCAGGGGTTATTCGAGATATCTTAATGGAAACCCTAGTAACGACGCATTGGATACCTTAAGAGAGTCATAGTTACTCGTCCCAATTTCTCACCCAGTCTGCCATTTTTTCTTACTGTGGCCAGTCTGCCAGAAGCGATATGTCACTAGTTGTGTATCATAAAAGAGTCATCGTTACCCCCCCCCCCCCCAGGGGTTATTCGAGATATCTTACTCGAAACCCTAGTAACGAGGCATTGGCTACCTTAAGAGAGTCATAGTTACTCGTCCCAATTGCTCACTCAGTCTGCCATTTTTTCTTACTGTGGCCAGTCTGCCAGAAGCGATATGTCACTAGTTGTGTATCTTAAAAGAGTCATCGTTACTCCTCCCAGGGGTTATTCGAGATATCTTAAACGAAACCCTAGTAACGAGGCATTGGCTACCTTAAGAGAGTCATAGTTACTCGTCCCAATAGCTCAACCAGTCCAACATTTTTTCTTACTGCAGCTAGTCTGCCAGAAGCGAAATGTCACTAGTTGTGTATCATAAAAGAGTCATCGTTACTCCTCCCAGGGGTTATTCGAGATATCTTAATCGAAACCCTAGTAACGAGGCATTGGCTACCTTAAGAGAGTCATAGGTACTCGTCCCAATTGCTCACCCAGTCTGCCATTTTGTCTTACTGTGGCCAGTCTGCCAGAAGCGATATGTCACTAGTTGTGTATCATAAAAGAGTCATCGTTACTCCTCCCAGGGGTTATTCGAGATATCTTAATCGAAACCCTAGTAACGAGGCATTGGCTGCCTTAAGAGGGTCATAGTTACTCGTCCCAATAGCTCAACCAGTCCAACATTTTTTCTTACTGCAGCCAGTCTGCCAAAAGCGATATGTCACTAGTTGTGTATCATAAAAGAGTCATCGTTACTCCTCCGAGGGGTTATTCGAGATATCTTAATCGAAACCCTAGTAACGAGGCATTGGGTGCCTTAAGAGAGTCGTAGTTACTCCTATCAATTGCTCACCCAGTCCAACATTTTCTCTTACTGCAGCCAGTCTGCCAGAAGCAATTTGTCACTAGTTGTGTATCATAAAAGAGTCATCGTTTCTCCTTCCAGGGGTTATTCGAGATATCTTAATCGAAACCCTAGTAACGAGGCATTGGATACCTTAAGAGAGTCATAGTTACTCGTCCCAATTTCTCACCCAGTCTGCCATTTTTTCTTACTGTGGCCAGTCTGCCAGAAGCGATATGTCACTAGTTGTGTATCATAAAAGAGTCATCGTTACCCCCCCCCCCCCCAGGGGTTATTCGAGATATCTTAATCGAAACCCTAGTAACGAGGCATTGGCTACCTTAAGAGAGTCATAGTTACTCGTCCCAATTGCTCACCCAGTCCAACATTTTTTCTTACTGCAGCCAGTCTGCTAGAAGCGATATGTCACTAGTTGTGTATTGTAAAAGAGTGATCGTTATTCCTCCCAGGGGTTATTCGAGATATCTTAATAGAAACCCTAGTAACGAGGCATTGGCTACCTTAAGAGAGTCATAGTTACTCGTCCCAATTGCTCACCCAGTAAAACGTTTTTTCTTACTGCAGCCAGTCTGCCAGAAGCGATATGTCACTAGTTGTGTATCTTAAAAGAGTGATTGTTACTCCTCCCAGGGGTTATTCGAGATATCTTAATCGAAACCCTAGTAACGAGGCATTGGCTACCTTAAGAGAGTCATAGTTACTCGTCCCAATTGCTCACCCAGTCCAACATTTTCTCTTACTGCAGCCAGTCTGCCAGAAGCAATTTGTCACTAATTGTGTATCATAAAAGAGTCATCGTTTCTCCTCCCAGGGGTTATTCGAGATATCTTAATCGAAACCCTAGTAACGAGGCATTGGCTACCTTAAGAGAGTCATAGGTACTCGTCCCAATTGCTCACCCAGTCTGCCATTTTGTCTTTCTGTGGCCAGTCTGCCAGAAGCGATATGTCACTAGTTGTGTATCATAAAAGAGTCATCGTTACTCCTCCCAGGGGTTGTTCGAGATATCTTAATCGAAACCCTAGTAACGAGGCATTGGCTGCCTTAAGAGAGTCATAGTTACTCGTCCCAATAGCTCAACCAGTCAAACATTTTTTCTTACTGCAGCCAGTCTGCCAAAAGCGATATGTCACTAGTTGTGTATCATAAAAGAGTCATCGTTACTCCTCCGAGGGGTTATTCGAGATATCTTAATCGAAACCCTAGTAACGAGGCATTGGCTGCCTTAAGAGAGTCGTAGTTACTCGTATCAATTGCTCACCCAGTCCAACATTTTCTCTTACTGCAGCCAGTCTGCCAGAAGCAATTTGTCGCTAGTTGTGTATCATAAAAGAGTCATCGTTTCTCCTTCCAGGGGTTATTCGAGATATCTTAATCGAAACCCTAGTAATGAGGCATTGGATACCTTAAGAGAGTCATAGTTACTCGTCCCAATTTCTCACCCAGCCTGCCATTTTTTTTACTGTGGCCAGTCTGCCAGAAGCGATATGTCACTAGTTGTGTATCATAAAAGAGTCATCGTTACCCCCCCCCCCCCCAGGGGTTATTCGAGATATCTTAATCGAAACCCTAGTAACGAGGCATTGGCTACCTTAAGAGAGTCATAGTTACTCGTCCCAATTGCTCACCCAGTCCAACATTTTTTCTTACTGCGACCAGTCTGCCAGAAGCGATATGTCACTAGTTGTGTATCATAAAAGAGTCATCGTTACCCCCCCCCCCCCCCAGGGGTTAATCGAGATATCTTAATCGAAACCCTAGTAACGAGGCATTGGCTACCTTAAGAGAGTCATAGTTACTCGTCCCAATTGCTCACCCAGTCCAACATTTTTTCTTCCTGCAGCCAGTCTGCTAGAGGCGATATGTCACTAGTTGTGTATTGTAAAAGAGTGATCGTTATTCCTCCCAGCGGTTATTCGAGATATCTTAATCGAAACCCTAGTAACGAGGCATTGGCTACCTTAAGAGAGTCATAGTTACTCGTCCCAATTTCTCACCCAGCCTGCCATTTTTTCTTACTGTGGCCAGTCTGCCAGAAGCGATATGTCACTAGTTGTGTATCATAAAAGAGTCATCGTTACCCCCCCCCCCAGGGGTTATTCGAGATATCTTAATCGAAACCCTAGTAACGAGGCATTGGCTACCTTAAGAGAGTCATAGTTACTCGTCCCAATTGCTCACCCAGTCCAACATTTTCTCTTACTGCAGCCAGTCTGCCAGAAGCAATTTGTCACTAGTTGTGTATCATAAAAGAGTCATCGTTTCTCCTCCCAGGGGTTATTCGAGATATCTTAATCGAAACCCTAGTAACGAGGCATTGGCTACCTTAAGAGAGTCATAGGTACTCGTCCCAATTGCTCACCCAGTCTGCCATTTTGTCTTACTGTGGCCAGTCTGCCAGAAGCGATATGTCACTAGTTGTGTATCATAAAAGAGTCATCGTTACTCCTCCCAGGGGTTATTCGAGATATCTTAATCGAAACCCTAGTAACGAGTCATTGGCTGCCTTAAGAGAGTCATAGTTACTCGTCTCAATAGCTCAACCAGTCCAACATTTTTTCTTACTGCAGCCAGTCTGCCAAAAGCGATATGTCACTAGTTGTGTATCATAAAAGAGTCATCGTTACTCCTCCGAGGGGTTATTCGAGATAACTTAATCGAAACCCTAGTAACGAGGCATTGGCTGCCTTAAGAGAGTCGTAGTTACTCGTATCAATTGCTCACCCAGTCCAACATTTTCTCTGACTGCAGCCAGTCTGCCAGAAGCAATTTGTCACTAGTTGTGTATCATAAAAGAGTCATCGTTTCTCCTTCCAGGGGTTATTCGAGATATCTTAATCGAAACCCTAGTAACGACGCATTGGATACCTTAAGAGAGTCATAGTTACTCGTCCCAATTTCTCACCCAGTCTGCCATTTTTTCTTACTGTGGCCAGTCTGCCAGAAGCGATATGTCACTAGTTGTGTATCATAAAAGAGTCATCGTTACCCCCCCCCCCCCCCCAGGGGTTATTCGAGATATCTTACTCGAAACCCTAGTAACGAGGCATTGGCTACCTTAAGAGAGTCATAGTTACTCGTCCCAATTGCTCACCCAGTAAAACGTTTTTTCTTACTGCAGCCTGTCTGCCAGAAGCGATATGTCACTAGTTGTGTATCTTAAAAGAGTGATTGTTACTCCTCCCAGGGGTTATTCGAGATATCTTAATCGAAACCCTAGTAACGAGGCATTGGCTACCTTAAGAGAGTCATAGTTACTCGTCCCAATTGCTCACCCAGTCCAACATTTTCTCTTACTGCAGCCAGTCTGCCAGAAGCAATTTGTCACTAGTTGTAAATCATAAAAGAGTCATCGTTTCTCCTCCCAGGGGTTATTCGAGATATCTTAATCGAAACCCTAGTAACGAGGCATTGGCTACCTTAAGAGAGTCATAGGTACTCGTCCCAATTGCTCACCCAGTCTGCCATTTTGTCTTTCTGTGGCCAGTCTGCCAGAAGCGATATGTCACTAGTTGTGTATCATAAAAGAGTCATCGTTACTCCTCCCAGGGGTTGTTCGAGATATCTTAATCGAAACCCTAGTAACGAGGCATTGGCTGCCTTAAGAGAGTCATAGTTACTCGTCCCAATAGCTCAACCAGTCCAACATTTTTTCTTACTGCAGCCAGTCTGCCAAAAGCGATATGTCACTAGTTGTGTATCATAAAAGAGTCATCGTTACTCCTCCGAGGGGTTATTCGAGATATCTTAATCGAAACCCTAGTAACGAGGCATTGGCTGCCTTAAGAGAGTCATAGTTACTCGTCCCAATTGCTCACCCAGTCCAACATTTTCTCTTACTGCAGCCAGTCTGCCAGAAGCAATTTGTCACTAATTGTGTATCATAAAAGAGTCATCGTTTCTCCTCCCAGGGGTTATTCGAGATATCTTAATCGAAACCCTAGTAACGAGGCATTGGCTACCTTAAGAGAGTCATAGGTACTCGTCCCAATTGCTCACCCAGTCTGCCATTTTGTCTTTCTGTGGCCAGTCTGCCAGAAGCGATATGTCACTAGTTGTGTATCATAAAAGAGTCATCGTTACTCCTCCCAGGGGTTGTTCGAGATATCTTAATCGAAACCCTAGTAACGAGGCATTGGCTACCTTAAGAGAGTCATAGTTACTCGTCCCAATTGCTCACCCAGTCCAACATTTTTTCTTACTGCAGCCAGTCTGCTAGAAGCGATATGTCACTAGTTGTGTATTGTAAAAGAGTGATCGTTATTCCTCCCAGGGGTTATTCGAGATATCTTAATCGAAACCCTAGTAACGAGGCATTGGCTACCTTAAGAGAGTCATAGTTACTCGTCCCAATTGCTCACCCAGTAAAACGTTTTTTCTTACTGCAGCCAGTCTGCCAGAAGCGATATGTCACTAGTTGTGTATCTTAAAAGAGTGATTGTTACTCCTCCCAGGGGTTATTCGAGATATCTTAATCGAAACCCTAGTAACGAGGCATTGGCTACCTTAAGAGAGTCATAGTTACTTGTCCCAATTGCTCACCCAGTCCAACATTTTCTCTTACTGCAGCCAGTCTGCCAGAAGCAATTTGTCACTAATTGTGTATCATAAAAGAGTCATCGTTTCTCCTCCCAGGGGTTATTCGAGATATCTTAATCGAAACCCTAGTAACGAGGCATTGGCTACCTTAAGAGAGTCATAGGTACTCGTCCCAATTGCTCACCCAGTCTGCCATTTTGTCTTTCTGTGGCCAGTCTGCCAGAAGCGATATGTCACTAGTTGTGTATCATAAAAGAGTCATCGTTACTCCTCCCAGGGGTTGTTCGAGATATCTTAATCGAAACCCTAGTAACGAGGCATTGGCTGCCTTAAGAGAGTCATAGTTACTCGTCCCAATAGCTCAACCAGTCCAACATTTTTTCTTACTGCAGCCAGTCTGCCAAAAGCGATATGTCACTAGTTGTGTATCATAAAAGAGTCATCGTTACTCCTCCGAGGGGTTATTCGAGATATCTTAATCGAAACCCTAGTAACGAGGCATTGGCTGCCTTAAGAGAGTCGTAGTTACTCGTATCAATTGCTCACCCAGTAAAAACATTTTCTCTTACTGCAGCCAGTCTGCCAGAAGCAATTTGTCGCTAGTTGTGTATCATAAAAGAGTCATCGTTTCTCCTTCCAGGGGTTATTCGAGATATCTTAATCGAAACCCTAGTAATGAGGCATTGGATACCTTAAGAGAGTCATAGTTACTCGTCCCAATTTCTCACCCAGCCTGCCATTTTTTCTTACTGTGGCCAGTCTGCCAGAAGCGATATGTCACTAGTTGTGTATCATAAAAGAGTCATCGTTACCCCCCCCCCCCCCCAGGGGTTATTCGAGATATCTTAATCGAAACCCTAGTAACGAGGCATTGGCTACCTTAAGAGAGTCATAGTTACTCATCCCAATTGCTCACCCAGTCCAACATTTTTTCTTACTGCGACCAGTCTGCCAGAAGCGATATGTCACTAGTTGTGTATCATAAAAGAGTCATCGTTACCCCCCCCCCCCCCAGGGGTTATTCGAGATATCTTAATCGAAACCCTAGTAACGAGGCATTGGCTACCTTAAGAGAGTCATAGTTACTCGTCCCAATTGCTCACCCAGTCCAACATTTTTTCTTACTGCAGCCAGTCTGCTAGAGGCGATATGTCACTAGTTGTGTATTGTAAAAGAGTGATCGTTATTCCTCACAGGGGTTATTCGAGATATCTTAATCGAAACCCTAGTAACGAGGCATTGGCTACCTTAAGAGAGTCATAGTTACTCGTCAAAATTGCTCACCCAGTAAAACGTTTTTTCTTACTGCAGCCAGTCTGCCAGATGCGATATGTCACTAGTTGTGTATCTTAAAAGAGTGATTGTTACTCCTCCCAGGGGTTATTCGAGATATCTTAATCGAAACCCTAGTAACGAGGCATTGGCTACCTTAAGAGAGTCATAGTTACTCGTCCCAATTGCTCACCCAGTCCAACATTTTCTCTGACTGCAGCCAGTCTGCCAGAAGCAATTTGTCACTAGTTGTGTATCATAAAAGAGTCATCGTTTCTCCTTCCAGGGGTTATTCGAGATATCTTAATCGAAACCCTAGTAACGACGCATTGGATACCTTAAGAGAGTCATAGTTACTCGTCCCAATTTCTCACCCAGTCTGCCATTTTTTCTTACTGTGGCCAGTCTGCCAGAAGCGATATGTCACTAGTTGTGTATCATAAAAGAGTCATCGTTACCCCCCCCCCCCCCCAGGGGTTATTCGAGATATCTTACTCGAAACCCTAGTAACGAGGCATTGGCTACCTTAAGAGAGTCATAGTTACTCGTCCCAATTGCTCACCCAGTAAAACGTTTTTTCTTACTGCAGCCTGTCTGCCAGAAGCGATATGTCACTAGTTGTGTATCTTAAAAGAGTGATTGTTACTCCTCCCAGGGGTTATTCGAGATATCTTAATCGAAACCCTAGTAACGAGGCATTGGCTACCTTAAGAGAGTCATAGTTACTCGTCCCAATTGCTCACCCAGTCCAACATTTTCTCTTACTGCAGCCAGTCTGCCAGAAGCAATTTGTCACTAGTTGTAAATCATAAAAGAGTCATCGTTTCTCCTCCCAGGGGTTATTCGAGATATCTTAATCGAAACCCTAGTAACGAGGCATTGGCTACCTTAAGAGAGTCATAGGTACTCGTCCCAATTGCTCACCCAGTCTGCCATTTTGTCTTTCTGTGGCCAGTCTGCCAGAAGCGATATGTCACTAGTTGTGTATCATAAAAGAGTCATCGTTACTCCTCCCAGGGGTTGTTCGAGATATCTTAATCGAAACCCTAGTAACGAGGCATTGGCTGCCTTAAGAGAGTCATAGTTACTCGTCCCAATAGCTCAACCAGTCCAACATTTTTTCTTACTGCAGCCAGTCTGCCAAAAGCGATATGTCACTAGTTGTGTATCATAAAAGAGTCATCGTTACTCCTCCGAGGGGTTATTCGAGATATCTTAATCGAAACCCTAGTAACGAGGCATTGGCTGCCTTAAGAGAGTCATAGTTACTCGTCCCAATTGCTCACCCAGTCCAACATTTTCTCTTACTGCAGCCAGTCTGCCAGAAGCAATTTGTCACTAATTGTGTATCATAAAAGAGTCATCGTTTCTCCTCCCAGGGGTTATTCGAGATATCTTAATCGAAACCCTAGTAACGAGGCATTGGCTACCTTAAGAGAGTCATAGGTACTCGTCCCAATTGCTCACCCAGTCTGCCATTTTGTCTTTCTGTGGCCAGTCTGCCAGAAGCGATATGTCACTAGTTGTGTATCATAAAAGAGTCATCGTTACTCCTCCCAGGGGTTGTTCGAGATATCTTAATCGAAACCCTAGTAACGAGGCATTGGCTACCTTAAGAGAGTCATAGTTACTCGTCCCAATTGCTCACCCAGTCCAACATTTTTTCTTACTGCAGCCAGTCTGCTAGAAGCGATATGTCACTAGTTGTGTATTGTAAAAGAGTGATCGTTATTCCTCCCAGGGGTTATTCGAGATATCTTAATCGAAACCCTAGTAACGAGGCATTGGCTACCTTAAGAGAGTCATAGTTACTCGTCCCAATTGCTCACCCAGTAAAACGTTTTTTCTTACTGCAGCCAGTCTGCCAGAAGCGATATGTCACTAGTTGTGTATCTTAAAAGAGTGATTGTTACTCCTCCCAGGGGTTATTCGAGATATCTTAATCGAAACCCTAGTAACGAGGCATTGGCTACCTTAAGAGAGTCATAGTTACTTGTCCCAATTGCTCACCCAGTCCAACATTTTCTCTTACTGCAGCCAGTCTGCCAGAAGCAATTTGTCACTAATTGTGTATCATAAAAGAGTCATCGTTTCTCCTCCCAGGGGTTATTCGAGATATCTTAATCGAAACCCTAGTAACGAGGCATTGGCTACCTTAAGAGAGTCATAGGTACTCGTCCCAATTGCTCACCCAGTCTGCCATTTTGTCTTTCTGTGGCCAGTCTGCCAGAAGCGATATGTCACTAGTTGTGTATCATAAAAGAGTCATCGTTACTCCTCCCAGGGGTTGTTCGAGATATCTTAATCGAAACCCTAGTAACGAGGCATTGGCTGCCTTAAGAGAGTCATAGTTACTCGTCCCAATAGCTCAACCAGTCCAACATTTTTTCTTACTGCAGCCAGTCTGCCAAAAGCGATATGTCACTAGTTGTGTATCATAAAAGAGTCATCGTTACTCCTCCGAGGGGTTATTCGAGATATCTTAATCGAAACCCTAGTAACGAGGCATTGGCTGCCTTAAGAGAGTCGTAGTTACTCGTATCAATTGCTCACCCAGTAAAAACATTTTCTCTTACTGCAGCCAGTCTGCCAGAAGCAATTTGTCGCTAGTTGTGTATCATAAAAGAGTCATCGTTTCTCCTTCCAGGGGTTATTCGAGATATCTTAATCGAAACCCTAGTAATGAGGCATTGGATACCTTAAGAGAGTCATAGTTACTCGTCCCAATTTCTCACCCAGCCTGCCATTTTTTCTTACTGTGGCCAGTCTGCCAGAAGCGATATGTCACTAGTTGTGTATCATAAAAGAGTCATCGTTACCCCCCCCCCCCCCCCCAGGGGTTATTCGAGATATCTTAATCGAAACCCTAGTAACGAGGCATTGGCTACCTTAAGAGAGTCATAGTTACTCATCCCAATTGCTCACCCAGTCCAACATTTTTTCTTACTGCGACCAGTCTGCCAGAAGCGATATGTCACTAGTTGTGTATCATAAAAGAGTCATCGTTACCCCCCCCCCCCAGGGGTTATTCGAGATATCTTAATCGAAACCCTAGTAACGAGGCATTGGCTACCTTAAGAGAGTCATAGTTACTCGTCCCAATTGCTCACCCAGTCCAACATTTTTTCTTACTGCAGCCAGTCTGCTAGAGGCGATATGTCACTAGTTGTGTATTGTAAAAGAGTGATCGTTATTCCTCACAGGGGTTATTCGAGATATCTTAATCGAAACCCTAGTAACGAGGCATTGGCTACCTTAAGAGAGTCATAGTTACTCGTCAAAATTGCTCACCCAGTAAAACGTTTTTTCTTACTGCAGCCAGTCTGCCAGATGCGATATGTCACTAGTTGTGTATCTTAAAAGAGTGATTGTTACTCCTCCCAGGGGTTATTCGAGATATCTTAATCGAAACCCTAGTAACGAGGCATTGGCTACCTTAAGAGAGTCATAGTTACTCGTCCCAATTGCTCACCCAGTCCAACATTTTCTCTTACTGCAGCCAGTCTGCCAGAAGCAATTTGTCACTAGTTGTGTATCATAAAAGAGTCATCGTTTCTCCTCCCAGGGGTTATTCGAGATATCTTAATCGAAACCCTAGTAACGAGGCATTGGCTACCTTAAGAGAGTCATAGGTACTCGTCCCAATTGCTCACCCAGTCTGCCATTTTGTCTTACTGTGGCCAGTCTGCCAGAAGCGATATGTCACTAGTTGTGTATCATAAAAGAGTCATCGTTACTCCTCCCAGGGGTTATTCGAGATATCTTAATCGAAACCCTAGTAACGAGGTATTGGCTGCCTTAAGAGAGTCATAGTTACTCGTCCCAATAGCTCAACCAGTCCAACATTTTTTCTTACTGCAGCCAGTCTGCCAAAAGCGATATGTCACTAGTTGTGTATCATAAAAGAGTCATCGTTACTCCTCCGAGGGGTTATTCGAGATATCTTAATCGAAACCCTAGTAACGAGGCATTGGCTGCCTTAAGAGAGTCGTAGTTACTCGTATCAATTGCTCACCCAGTCCAACATTTTCTCTTACTGCAGCCAGTCTGCCAGAAGCAATTTGTCACTAGTTGTGTATCATAAAAGAGTCATCGTTTCTCCTTCCAGGGGTTATTCGAGATATCTTAATCGAAACCCTAGTAACGACGCATTGGATACCTTAAGAGAGTCATAGTTACTCGTCCCAATTTCTCACCCAGTCTGCCATTTTTTCTTACTGTGGCCAGTCTGCCAGAAGCGATATGTCACTAGTTGTGTATCATAAAAGAGTCATCGTTACCCCCCCCCCCCCCCAGGGGTTATTCGAGATATCTTACTCGAAACCCTAGTAACGAGGCATTGGCTACCTTAAGAGAGTCATAGTTACTCGTTCCAATTGCTCACCCAGTAAAACGTTTTTTCTTACTGCAGCCAGTCTGCCAGAAGCGATATGTCACTAGTTGTGTATCTTAAAAGAGTGATTGTTACTCCTCCCAGGGGTTATTCGAGATATCTTAATCGAAACCCTAGTAACGAGGCATTGGCTACCGTAAGAGAGTCATAGTTACTCGTCCCAATTGCTCACCCAGTCCAACATTTTCTCTTACTGCAGCCAGTCTGCCAGAAGCAATTTGTCACTAGTTGTGTATCATAAAAGAGTCATCGTTTCTCCTCCCAGGGGTTATTCGAGATATCTTAATCGAAACCCTAGTAACGAGGCATTGGCTACCTTAAGAGAGTCATAGGTACTCGTCCCAATTGCTCACCCAGTCTGCCATTTTGTCTTTCTGTGGCCAGTCTGCCAGAAGCGATATGTCACTAGTTGTGTATCATAAAAGAGTCATCGTTACTCCTCCCAGGGGTTGTTCGAGATATCTTAATCGAAACCCTAGTAACGAGGCATTGGCTGCCTTAAGAGATTCATAGTTACTCGTCCCAATAGCTCAACCAGTAAAACAGTTTTTCTTACTGCAGCCAGTCTGCCAAAAGCGATATGTCACTAGTTGTGTATCATAAAAGAGTCATCGTTACTCCTCCGAGGGGTTATTCGAGATATCTTAATCGAAACCCTAGTAACGAGGCATTGGCTGCCTTAAGAGAGTCGTAGTTACTCGTATCAATTGCTCACCCAGTCCAACATTTTCTCTTACTGCAGCCAGTCTGCCAGAAGCAATTTGTCGCTAGTTGTGTATCATAAAAGAGTCATCGTTTCTCCTTCCAGGGGTTATTCGAGATATCTTAATCAAAACCCTAGTAATGAGGCATTGGATACCTTAAGAGAGTCATAGTTACTCGTCCCAATTTCTCACCCAGCCTGCCATTTTTTCTTACTGTGGCCAGTCTGCCAGAAGCGATATGTCACTAGTTGTGTATCATAAAAGAGTCATCGTTACCCCCCCCCCCAGGGGTTATTCGAGATATCTTAATCGAAACCCTAGTAACGAGGCATTGGCTACCTTAAGAGAGTCATAGTTACTCATCCCAATTGCTCACCCAGTCCAACATTTTTTCTTACTGCGACCAGTCTGCCAGAAGCGATATGTCACTAGTTGTGTATCATAAAAGAGTCATCGTTACCCCCCCCCCCCCCCAGGGGTTATTCGAGATATCTTAATCGAAACCCTAGTAACGAGGCATTGGCTACCTTAAGAGAGTCATAGTTACTCGTCCCAATTGCTCACCCAGTCCAACATTTTTTCTTACTGCAGCCAGTCTGCTAGAGGCGATATGTCACTAGTTGTGTATTGTAAAAGAGTGATCGTTATTCCTCCCAGGGGTTATTCGAGATATCTTAATCGAAACCCTAGTAACGAGGCATTGGCTACCTTAAGAGAGTCATAGGTACTCGTCCCAATTGCTCACCCAGTCCAACATTTTTTCTTACTGTGGCCAGTCTGCCAGAAGCGATATGTCACTAGTTGTGTATCATAAAAGAGTCATCGTTACTCCTCCCAGGGGTTATTCGAGATATCTTAATCGAAACCCTAGTAACGAGGCATTGGCTGCCTTAAGAGAGTCATAGTTACTCGTCCCAATAGCTCACCCAGTCCAACATTTTTTCTTACTGTGGCCAGTCTGCCAGAAGCGATATGTCACTAGTTGTGTATCATAAAAGAGTCATCGTTACTCCTCCCAGGGGTTATTCGAGATATCTTAATCGAAACCCTAGTAACGAGGCATTGGCTGCCTTAAGAGAGTCATAGTTACTCGTCCCAATAGCTCAACCAGTCCAACATTTTTTCTTACTGCAGCCAGTCTGTCAAAAGCGATATGTCACTAGTTGTGTATCATAAAAGAGTCATCGTTACTCCTCCGAGGGGTTATTCGAGATATCTTAATCGAAACCCTAGTAACGAGGCATTGGCTGCCTTAAGAGAGTCGTAGTTACTCGTATCAATTGCTCACCCAGTCCAACATTTTCTCTTACTGCAGCCAGTCTGCCAGAAGCAATTTGTCACTAGTTGTGTATCATAAAAGAGTCATCGTTTCTCCTCCCAGGGGTTATTCGAGATATCTTAATCGAAACCCTAGTAACGAGGCATTGGCTACCTTAAGAGAGTCATAGGTACTCGTCCCAATTGCTCACCCAGTCTGCCATTTTGTCTTACTGTGGCCAGTCTGCCAGAAGCGATATGTCACTAGTTGTGTATCATAAAAGAGTCATCGTTACTCCTCCCAGGGGTTATTCGAGATATCTTAATCGAAACCCTAGTAACGAGGCATTGGCTGCCTTAAGAGAGTCATAGTTACTCGTCCCAATAGCTCAACCAGTCCAACATTTTTTCTTACTGCAGCCAGTCTGTCAAAAGCGATATGTCACTAGTTGTGTATCATAAAAGAGTCATCGTTACTCCTCCGAGGGGTTATTCGAGATATCTTAATCGAAACCCTAGTAACGAGGCATTGGCTGCCTTAAGAGAGTCGTAGTTACTCGTATCAATTGCTCACCCAGTCCAACATTTTCTCTTACTGCAGCCAGTCTGCCAGAAGCAATTTGTCACTAGTTGTGTATCATAAAAGAGTCATCGTTTCTCCTTCCAGGGGTTATTCGAGATATCTTAATCGAAACCCTAGTAACGAGGCATTGGATACCTTAAGAGAGTCATAGTTACTCGTCCCAATTTCTCACCCAGTCCAACATTTTTTCTTACTGTGGCCAGTCTGCCACAAGCGATATGTCACTAGTTGTGTATCATAAAAGAGTCATCGTTACCCCCCCCCCAGGGGTTATTCGAGATATCTTACTTGAAACCCTAGTAACGAGGCATTGGCTACCTTAAGAGAGTCATAGTTACTCGTCCCAATTGCTCACTCAGTCTGCCATTTTTTCTAACTGTGGCCAGTCTGCCAGAAGCGATATGTCACTAGTTGTGTATCTTAAAAGAGTCATCGTTACTCCTCCCAGGGGTTATTCGAGATATCTTAAACGAAACCCTAGTAACGAGGCATTGGCTACCTTAAGAGAGTCATAGTTACTCGTCCCAATAGCTCAACCAGTCCAACATTTTTTCTTACTGCAGCTAGTCTGCCAGAAGCGAAATGTCACTAGTTGTGTATCATAAAAGAGTCATCGTTACTCCTCCGGTTGGTTATTCGAGATATCTTAATCGAAACCCTAGTAACGAGGCATTGGCTACCTTAAGAAAGTCATAGTTACTCGTCCCAATTGCTCACCGATTCTGCCATTTTGTCTTACTGTGGCCAGTCTGCCAGAAGCGATATGTCACTAGTTGTGTATCATAAAAGAGTCATCGTTACCCCCCCCCCCCCCCAGGGGTTATTCGAGATATCTTAATCGAAACCCTAGTAACGAGGCATTGGCTACCTTAAGAGAGTCATAGTTACTCATCCCAATTGCTCACCCAGTCCAACATTTTTTCTTACTGCGACCAGTCTGCCAGAAGCGATATGTCACTAGTTGTGTATCATAAAAGGGTCATCGTTACCCCCCCCCCCCAGGGGTTATTCGAGATATCTTAATCGAAATCCTAGTAACGAGGCATTGGCTACCTTAAGAGAGTCATAGTTACTCGTCCCAATTGCTCACCCAGTCCAACATTTTTTCTTACTGCAGCCAGTCTGCTAGAGGCGATATGTCACTAGTTGTGTATTGTAAAAGAGTGATCGTTATTCCTCCCAGGGGTTATTCGAGATATCTTAATCGAAACCCTAGTAACGAGGCATTGGCTACCTTAAGAGAGTCATAGTTACTCGTCCCAATTGCTCACCCAGTCCAACATTTTCTCTTACTGCAGCCAGTCTGCCAGAAGCAATTTGTCACTAGTTGTGTATCATAAAAGTGTCATCGTTTCTCCTCCCAGGGGTTATTCGAGATATCTTAATCGAAACCCTAGTAACGAGGCATTGGCTACCTTAAGAGAGTCATAGGTACTCGTCCCAATTGCTCACCCAGTCTGCCATTTTGTCTTACTGTGGCCAGTCTGCCAGAAGCGATATGTCACTAGTTGTGTATCATAAAAGAGTCATTGTTACTCCTCCCAGGGGTTATTCGAGATATCTTAATCGAAACCCTAGTAACGAGGCATTGGCTGCCTTAAGAGAGTCATAGTTACTCGTCCCAATAGCTCAACCAGTCCAACATTTTTTCTTACTGCAGCCAGTCTGCCAAAAGCGATATGTCACTAGTTGTGTATCATAAAAGAGTCATCGTTACTCCTCCGAGGGGTTATTCGAGATATCTTAATCGAAACCCTAGTAACGAGGCATTGGCTGCCTTAAGAGAGTCGTAGTTACTCGTATCAATTGCTCACCCAGTCCAACATTTTCTCTTACTGCAGCCAGTCTGCCAGAAGCAATTTGTCACTAGTTGTGTATCATAAAAGAGTCATCGTTTCTCCTTCCAGGGGTTATTCGAGATATCTTAATCGAAACCCTAGTAACGACGCATTGGATACCTTAAGAGAGTCATAGTTACTCGTCCCAATTTCTCACCCAGTCTGCCATTTTTTCTTACTGTGGCCAGTCTGCCAGAAGCGATATGTCACTAGTTGTGTATCATAAAAGAGTCATCGTTACCCCCCCCCCCCCCCAGGGGTTATTCGAGATATCTTACTCGAAACCCTAGTAACGAGGCATTGGCTACCTTAAGAGAGTCATAGTTACTCGTCCCAATTGCTCACTCAGTCTGCCATTTTTTCTTACTGCAGCCAGTCTGCCAGAAGCGATATGTCACTAGTTGTGTATCTTAAAAGAGTCATCGTTACTCCTCTCAGGGGTTATTCGAGATATCTTAATCGAAACCCTAGTAACGAGGCATTGGCTACCTTAAGAGAGTCATAGTTACTCGTCCCAATAGCTCAACCAGTCCAACATTTTTTCTTACTGCAGCTAGTCTGCCAGAAGCGAAATGTCACTAGTTGTGTATCATAAAAGTGTCATCGTTACTCCTCCGATTGGTTATTCGAGATATCTTAATCGAAACCCTAGTAACGAGGCATTGGCTACCTTAAGAGAGTCATAGTTACTCGTCCCAATTGCTCACCGATTCTGCCATTTTGTCTTACTGTGGCCAGTCTGCCAGAAGCGATATGTCACTAGTTGTGTATCTTAAAAGAGTGATCGTTACTGCTCCCAGGGGTTATTCGAGATATCTTAATCGAAACCCTAGTAACGAGGCATTGGCTACCTTAAGAGAGTCATAGTTACTCGTCAAAATAGCTCAACCAGTCCAACATTTTTTCTTACTGCAGCCAGTCTGCCAGAAGCGAAATGTCACTAGTTGTGTATCATAAAAGAGTCATCGTTACTCCTCTGATTGGTTATTCGAGATATCTTAATCGAAACCGTAGTAACGAGGCATTGGCTACCTTAAGAGAGTCATAGTTACTCGTCCCAATTGCTCACCGATTCTGCCATTTTGTCTTACTGTGGCCAGTCTGCCAAAAGCGATATGTCACTAGTTGTGTATCATAAAAGAGTCATCGTTACTCTTCCCAGGGGTTATTCGAGATATCTTAATCGAAACCCTAGTAACGAGGCATTGGCTACCTTAAGAGAGTCATAGTTACTCGTCCCAATTGCTCACCCAGTCCAACATTTTCCCTTACTGCAGCCAGTCTGCCAGAAGCAATTTGTCACTAGTTGTGTATCATAAAAGAATCATCGTTTCTCCTCCCAGTTGTTATTCGAGATAACTTAATCGAAACCCTAGTAACGAGGCATTGGCTACCTTAAGAGAGTCATAGTTACTCGTCCCAATTGCTCACCCAGTCCAACATTTTCCCTTACTGCAGCCAGTCTGCCAGAAGCAATTAGTCACTAGTTGTGTATCATAAAAGAGCCATCGTTTCTCCTCCCAGTTGTTATTCGAGATAACTTAATCGAAACCCTAGTAACGAGGCATTGGCTACCTTAAGAGAGTCATAGTTACTCGTCCCAATTGCTCACACAGTCTGCCATTTTTTCTTACTGCAGCCAGTCTGCCAGAAACGATATGTCACTAGTTGTGTATCGTAAAAGAGTCATCGTTACTCCTCCCAGGGGTTATTCCAGATATCTTAATCAAACCCTAGTAACGAGGCATTGGCTACCTTAAGAGAGTCATAGTTACTCATCCCAATTGCTCACCCAGTCCAACATTTTTTCTTACTGCGACCAGTCTGCCAGAAGCGATATGTCACTAGTTGTGTATCATAAAAGAGTCATCGTTACTCCTCCCAGGGTTTATTCGAGATATCTTAATCGAAACCCTAGTAACGAGGCATTGGCTACCTTAAGAGAGTCATAGGTACTCGTCCCAATTGCTCACCCAGTCTGCCATTTTGTCTTACTGTGGCCAGTCTGCCAGAAGCGATATGTCACTAGTTGTGTATCATAAAAGAGTCATCGTTACTCCTCCCAGGGGTTATTCGAGATATCTTAATCGAAACCCTAGTAACGAGGCATTGGCTGCCTTAAGAGAGTCATAGTTACTCGTCCCAATAGCTCAACCAGTCCAACATTTTTTCTTACTGCAGCCAGTCTGCCAAAAGCGATATGTCACTAGTTGTGTATCATAAAAGAGTCATCGTTACTCCTCCGAGCGGTTATTCGAGATATCTTAATCGAAACCCTAGTAACGAGGCATTGGCTGCCTTAAGAGAGTCGTAGTTACTCGTATCAATTGCTCACCAAGTCCAACATTTTCTCTTACTGCAGCCAGTCTGCCAGAAGCAATTTGTCACTAGTTGTGTATCATAAAAGAGTCATCGTTTCTCCTTGCAGGGGTTATTCGAGATATCTTAATCGAAACCCTAGTAACGAGGCATTGGATACCTTAAGAGAGTCATAGATACTCGTCCCAATTTCTCACCCAGTCTGCCATTTTTTCTTACTGTGGCCAGTCTGCCAGAAGCGATATGTCACTAGTTGTGTATCATAAAAGAGTCATCGTTACCCCCCCCCCCCAGGGGTTATTCGAGATATCTTACTCGAAACCCTAGTAACGAGGCATTGGCTACCTTAAGAGAGTCATAGTTACTCGTCCCAATTGCTCACTCAGTCTGCCATTTTTTCTTACTGTGGCCAGTCTGCCAGAAGCGATATGTCACTAGTTGTGTATCTTAAAAGAGTCATCGTTACTCCTCCCAGGGGTTATTCGAGATATCTTAATCGAAACCCTAGTAACGAGGCATTGGCTACCTTAAGAGGGTCATAGTTACTCGTCCCAATAGCTCAACCAGTCCAACATTTTTTCTTACTGCAGCTAGTCTGCCAGAAGCGAAATGTCACTAGTTGTGTATCATAAAAGAGTCGTCGTTACTCCTCCGATTGGTTATTCGAGATATCTTAATCGAAACCCTAGTAACGAGGCATTGGCTACCTTAAGAGAGTCATAGTTACTCGTCCCAATTGCTCAACGATTCTGCCATTTTGTCTTACTGTGGCCAGTCTGCCAGAAGCGATATGTCACTAGTTGTTTATCTTAAAAGAGTGAT
Source organism: Schistocerca gregaria (assembly GCF_023897955.1). Lineage (NCBI taxonomy): Eukaryota > Metazoa > Arthropoda > Insecta > Orthoptera > Acrididae > Schistocerca > Schistocerca gregaria. Next base: position 8,947,644 of record NC_064931.1, read on the forward strand.
CGTTACTGCTCCCAGGGGTTATTCGAGATATCTTAATCGAAACCCTAGTAACGAGGCATTGGCTACCTTAAGAGAGTCATAGTTACTCGTCAAAATAGCTCAACCAGTCCAACATTTTTTCTTACTGCAGCCAGTCTGCCAGAAGCGAAATGTCACTAGTTGTGTATCATAAAAGAGTCATCGTTACTCCTCCGATTGGTTATTCGAGATATCTTAATCGAAACCGTAGTAACGAGGCATTGGCTACCTTAAGAGAGTCATAGTTACTCGTCCCAATTGCTCACCGATTCTGCCATTTTGTCTTACTGTGGCCAGTCTGCCAAAAGCGATATGTCACTAGTTGTGTATCATAAAAGAGTCATCGTAACTCTTCCCAGGGGTTATTCGAGATATCTTAATCGAAACCCTAGTAACGAGGCATTGGCTACCTTAAGAGAGTCATAGTTACTCGTCCCAATTGCTCACCCAGTCCAACATTTTCCCTTACTGCAGCCAGTCTGCCAGAAGCAATTTGTCACTAGTTGTGTATCATAAAAGAATCATCGTTTCTCCTCCCAGTTGTTATTCGAGATAACTTAATCGAAACCCTAGTAACGAGGCATTGGCTACCTTAAGAGAGTCATAGTTACTCGTCCCAATTGCTCACCCAGTCCAACATTTTCCCTTACTGCAGCCAGTCTGCCAGAAGCAATTAGTCACTAGTTGTGTATCATAAAAGAGCCATCGCTTCTCCTCCCAGTTGTTATTCGAGATAACTTAATCGAAACCCTAGTAACGAGGCATTGGCTACCTTAAGAGAGTCATAGTTACTCGTCCCAATTGCTCACACAGTCTGCCATTTTTTCTTACTGCAGCCAGTCTGCCAGAAACGATATGTCACTAGTTGTGTATCGTAAAAGAGTCATCGTTACTCCTCCCAGGGGTTATTCCAGATATCTTAATCAAACCCTAGTAACGAGGCATTGGCTACCTTAAGAGAGTCATAGTTACTCATCCCAATTGCTCACCCAGTCCAACATTTTTTCTTACTGCGACCAGTCTGCCAGAAGCGATATGTCACTAGTTGTGTATCATAAAAGAGTCATCGTTACTCCTCCCAGGGTTTATTCGAGATATCTTAATCGAAACCCTAGTAACGAGGCATTGGCTACCTTAAGAGAGTCATAGGTACTCGTCCCAATTGCTCACCCAGTCTGCCATTTTGTCTTACTGTGGCCAGTCTGCCAGAAGCGATATGTCACTAGTTGTGTATCATAAAAGAGTCATCGTTACTCCTCCCAGGGGTTATTCGAGATATCTTAATCGAAACCCTAGTAACGAGGCATTGGCTGCCTTAAGAGAGTCATAGTTACTCGTCAAAATAGCTCAACCAGTCCAACATTTTTTCTTACTGCAGCCAGTCTGCCAGAAGCGAAATGTCACTAGTTGTGTATCATAAAAGAGTCATCGTTACTCCTCTGATTGGTTATTCGAGATATCTTAATCGAAACCGTAGTAACGAGGCATTGGCTACCTTAAGAGAGTCATAGTTACTCGTCCCAATTGCTCACCGATTCTGCCATTTTGTCTTACTGTGGCCAGTCTGCCAAAAGCGATATGTCACTAGTTGTGTATCATAAAAGAGTCATCGTTACTCTTCCCAGGGGTTATTCGAGATATCTTAATCGAAACCCTAGTAACGAGGCATTGGCTACCTTAAGAGAGTCATAGTTACTCGTCCCAATTGCTCACCCAGTCCAACATTTTCCCTTACTGCAGCCAGTCTGCCAGAAGCAATTTGTCACTAGTTGTGTATCATAAAAGAATCATCGTTTCTCCTCCCAGTTGTTATTCGAGATAACTTAATCGAAACCCTAGTAACGAGGCATTGGCTACCTTAAGAGAGTCATAGTTACTCGTCCCAATTGCTCACCCAGTCCAACATTTTCCCTTACTGCAGCCAGTCTGCCAGAAGCAATTAGTCACTAGTTGTGTATCATAAAAGAGCCATCGTTTCTCCTCCCAGTTGTTATTCGAGATAACTTAATCGAAACCCTAGTAACGAGGCATTGGCTACCTTAAGAGAGTCATAGTTACTCGTCCCAATTGCTCACACAGTCTGCCATTTTTTCTTACTGCAGCCAGTCTGCCAGAAACGATATGTCACTAGTTGTGTATCGTAAAAGAGTCATCGTTACTCCTCCCAGGGGTTATTCCAGATATCTTAATCAAACCCTAGTAACGAGGCATTGGCTACCTTAAGAGAGTCATAGTTACTCATCCCAATTGCTCACCCAGTCCAACATTTTTTCTTACTGCGACCAGTCTGCCAGAAGCGATATGTCACTAGTTGTGTATCATAAAAGAGTCATCGTTACTCCTCCCAGGGTTTATTCGAGATATCTTAATCGAAACCCTAGTAACGAGGCATTGGCTACCTTAAGAGAGTCATAGGTACTCGTCCCAATTGCTCACCCAGTCTGCCATTTTGTCTTACTGTGGCCAGTCTGCCAGAAGCGATATGTCACTAGTTGTGTATCATAAAAGAGTCATCGTTACTCCTCCCAGGGGTTATTCGAGATATCTTAATCGAAACCCTAGTAACGAGGCATTGGCTGCCTTAAGAGAGTCATAGTTACTCGTCCCAATAGCTCAACCAGTCCAACATTTTTTCTTACTGCAGCCAGTCTGCCAAAAGCGATATGTCACTAGTTGTGTATCATAAAAGAGTCATCGTTACTCCTCCGAGCGGTTATTCGAGATATCTTAATCGAAACCCTAGTAACGAGGCATTGGCTGCCTTAAGAGAGTCGTAGTTACTCGTATCAATTGCTCACCAAGTCCAACATTTTCTCTTACTGCAGCCAGTCTGCCAGAAGCAATTTGTCACTAGTTGTGTATCATAAAAGAGTCATCGTTTCTCCTTGCAGGGGTTATTCGAGATATCTTAATCGAAACCCTAGTAACGAGGCATTGGATACCTTAAGAGAGTCATAGATACTCGTCCCAATTTCTCACCCAGTCTGCCATTTTTTCTTACTGTGGCCAGTCTGCCAGAAGCGATATGTCACTAGTTGTGTATCATAAAAGAGTCATCGTTACCCCCCCCCCCCCAGGGGTTATTCGAGATATCTTACTCGAAACCCTAGTAACGAGGCATTGGCTACCTTAAGAGAGTCATAGTTACTCGTCCCAATTGCTCACTCAGTCTGCCATTTTTTCTTACTGTGGCCAGTCTGCCAGAAGCGATATGTCACTAGTTGTGTATCTTAAAAGAGTCATCGTTACTCCTCCCAGGGGTTATTCGAGATATCTTAATCGAAACCCTAGTAACGAGGCATTGGCTACCTTAAGAGGGTCATAGTTACTCGTCCCAATAGCTCAACCAGTCCAACATTTTTTCTTACTGCAGCTAGTCTGCCAGAAGCGAAATGTCACTAGTTGTGTATCATAAAAGAGTCGTCGTTACTCCTCCGATTGGTTATTCGAGATATCTTAATCGAAACCCTAGTAACGAGGCATTGGCTACCTTAAGAGAGTCATAGTTACTCGTCCCAATTGCTCAACGATTCTGCCATTTTGTCTTACTGTGGCCAGTCTGCCAGAAGCGATATGTCACTAGTTGTTTATCTTAAAAGAGTGATCGTTACTGCTCCCAGGGGTTATTCGAGATATCTTAATCGAAACCCTAGTAACGAGGCATTGGCTACCTTAAGAGAGTCATAGTTACTCGTCAAAATAGCTCAACCAGTCCAACATTTTTTCTTACTGCAGCCAGTCTGCCAGAAGCGAAATGTCACTAGTTGTGTATCATAAAAGAGTCATCGTTACTCCTCCGATTGGTTATTCGAGATATCTTAATCGAAACCGTAGTAACGAGGCATTGGCTACCTTAAGAGAGTCATAGTTACTCGTCCCAATTGCTCACCGATTCTGCCATTTTGTCTTACTGTGGCCAGTCTGCCAAAAGCGATATGTCACTAGTTGTGTATCATAAAAGAGTCATCGTAACTCTTCCCAGGGGTTATTCGAGATATCTTAATCGAAACCCTAGTAACGAGGCATTGGCTACCTTAAGAGAGTCATAGTTACTCGTCCCAATTGCTCACCCAGTCCAACATTTTCCCTTACTGCAGCCAGTCTGCCAGAAGCAATTTGTCACTAGTTGTGTATCATAAAAGAATCATCGTTTCTCCTCCCAGTTGTTATTCGAGATAACTTAATCGAAACCCTAGTAACGAGGCATTGGCTACCTTAAGAGAGTCATAGTTACTCGTCCCAATTGCTCACCCAGTCCAACATTTTCCCTTACTGCAGCCAGTCTGCCAGAAGCAATTAGTCACTAGTTGTGTATCATAAAAGAGCCATCGCTTCTCCTCCCAGTTGTTATTCGAGATAACTTAATCGAAACCCTAGTAACGAGGCATTGGCTACCTTAAGAGAGTCATAGTTACTCGTCCCAATTGCTCACACAGTCTGCCATTTTTTCTTACTGCAGCCAGTCTGCCAGAAACGATATGTCACTAGTTGTGTATCGTAAAAGAGTCATCGTTACTCCTCCCAGGGGTTATTCCAGATATCTTAATCAAACCCTAGTAACGAGGCATTGGCTACCTTAAGAGAGTCATAGTTACTCATCCCAATTGCTCACCCAGTCCAACATTTTTTCTTACTGCGACCAGTCTGCCAGAAGCGATATGTCACTAGTTGTGTATCATAAAAGAGTCATCGTTACTCCTCCCAGGGTTTATTCGAGATATCTTAATCGAAACCCTAGTAACGAGGCATTGGCTACCTTAAGAGAGTCATAGGTACTCGTCCCAATTGCTCACCCAGTCTGCCATTTTGTCTTACTGTGGCCAGTCTGCCAGAAGCGATATGTCACTAGTTGTGTATCATAAAAGAGTCATCGTTACTCCTCCCAGGGGTTATTCGAGATATCTTAATCGAAACCCTAGTAACGAGGCATTGGCTGCCTTAAGAGAGTCATAGTTACTCGTCCCAATAGCTCAACCAGTCCAACATTTTTTCTTACTGCAGCCAGTCTGCCAAAAGCGATATGTCACTAGTTGTGTATCATAAAAGAGTCATCGTTACTCCTCCGAGCGGTTATTCGAGATATCTTAATCGAAACCCTAGTAACGAGGCATTGGCTGCCTTAAGAGAGTCGTAGTTACTCGTATCAATTGCTCACCCAGTCCAACATTTTCTCTTACTGCAGCCAGTCTGCCAGAAGCAATTTGTCACTAGTTGTGTATCATAAAAGAGTCATCGTTTCTCCTTGCAGGGGTTATTCGAGATATCTTAATCGAAACCCTAGTAACGAGGCATTGGATACCTTAAGAGAGTCATAGTTACTCGTCCCAATTTCTCACCCAGTCTGCCATTTTTTCTTACTGTGGCCAGTCTGCCAGAAGCGATATGTCACTAGTTGTGTATCATAAAAGAGTCATCGTTACCCCCCCCCCCCCCAGTTGTTATTCGAGATATCTTAATCGAAACCCTAGTAACGAGGCATTGGCTACCTTAAGAGAGTCATAGTTACTCGTCCCAATTGCTCACCCAGTCCAACGTTTTTTCTTACTGCAGCCAGTCTGCTAGAAGCGATATGTCACTAGTTGTGTATTGTAAAAGAGTGATCGTTATTACTCCCAGGGGTTATTCGAGATATCTTAATCGAAACCCTAGTAACGAGACATTGGATACCTTAAGAGAGTCATAGTTACTCGTCCCAATTGCTCACCCAGTAAAACGTTTTTTCTTACTGCAGCCAGTCTGCCAGAAGCGATATGTCACTAGTTGTGTATCTTAAAAGAGTGATTGTTACTCCTCCCAGGGGTTATTCGAGATATCTTAATCGAAACCCTAGTAACGAGGCATTGGCTACCTTGAGAGAGTCATAGTTACTCGTCCCAATTGCTCACCCAGTCCAACATTTTCTCTTACTGCAGCCAGTCTGCTAGAAGCAATTTGTCACTAGTTGTGTATCATAAAAGAGTCATCGTTTCTCCTCCCAGGGGTTATTCGAAATATCTTAATCGAAACCCAAGTAACGAGGCATTGGCTACCTTAAGAGAGTCATAGTTACTCGTCCCAAATGCTCACACAGTAAAACGTTTTTTCTTTTTGCAGCCAGTCTGCCAGAAGCGATATGTCACTATTTGTGTATCTTAAAAGAGTGATTGTTACTCCTCCCAGGGGTTATTCGAGATATCTTAATCGAAACCCTAGTAACGAGGCATTGGCTACCTTAAGAGAGTCATAGTTACTCGTCCCAATTGCTCACCCAGTCCAACATTTTCTCTTACTGCAGCCAGTCTGCCAGAAGCAATTTGTCACTAGTTGTGTACCATAAAAGAGTCATCGTTTCTCCTCCCAGGGGTTATTCGAGATATCTTAATCGAAACCCTAGTAACGAGGCATTGGCTACCTTAAGAGAGTCATAGTTACTCGTCCCAATTGCTCACCGATTCTGCCATTTTGTCTTACTGTGGCCAGTCTGCCAAAAGCGATATGTCACTAGTTGTGTATCATAAAAGAGTCATCGTTACTCTTCCCAGGGGTTATTCGAGATATCTTAATCGAAACCCTAGTAACGAGGCATTGGCTACCTTAAGAGAGTCATAGTTACTCGTCCCAATTGCTCACCCAGTCCAACATTTTCCCTTACTGCAGCCAGTCTGCCAGAAGCAATTTGTCACTAGTTGTGTATCATAAAAGAGTCATCGTTTCTCCTCCCAGTTGTTATTCGAGATAACTTAATCGAAACCCTAGTAACGAGGCATTGGCTACCTTAAGAGAGTCATAGTTACTCGTCCCAATTGCTCACCCAGTCTGCCATTTTTTCTTACTGTGTCCAGTCTGCCAGAAGCGATATGTCACTAGTTGTGTATCGTAAAAGAGTCATCGTTACTCCTCCCAGGGGTTATTCGAGATATCTTAATCGAAACCCTAGTAACGAGGCATTGGCTACCTTAAGAGAGTCATAGTTACTCGTCCCAATAGCTCAACCAGTCCAACATTTTTTCTTACTGCAGCTAGTCTGCCAGAAGCGAAATGTCACTAGTTGTGTATCATAAAAGAGTCATCGTTACTCCTCCGATTGGTTATTCGAGATATCTTAATCAAAACCCTAGTAACGAGGCATTGGCTACCTTAAGAGAGTCATAGTTACTCGTCCCAATTGCTCACCGATTCTGCCATTTTGTCTTACTGTGGCCAGTCTGCCAGAAGCGATATGTCACTAGTTGTGTATCTTAAAAGAGTGATCGTTACTCCTCCCAGGGGTTATTCGAGATATCTTAATCGAAACCCTAGTAACGAGGCATTGGCTACCTTAAGAGAGTCATAGTTACTCGTCAAAATAGCTCAACCAGGCCAACATTTTTTCTTACTGCAGTCAGTCTGCTAGAAGCGAAATGTCACTAGTTGTGTATCATAAAAGAGTCATCGTTACTCCTCCGATTGGTTATTCGAGATATCTTAATCGAAACCCTAGTAACGAGGCATTGGCTACCTTAAGAGAGTCATAGTTACTCGTCCCAATTGCTCACCGATTCTGCCATTTTGTCTTACTGTGGCCAGTCTGCCAAAAGCGATATGTCACTAGTTGTGTATCATAAAAGAGTCATCGTTACTCTTCCCAGGGGTTATTCGAGATATCTTAATCGAAACCCTAGTAACGAGGCATTGGCTACCTTAAGAGAGTCATAGTTACTCGTCCCAATTGCTCACCCAGTCTAACATTTTCCCTTACTGCAGCCAGTCTGCCAGAAGCAATTTGTCACTAGTTGTGTATCATAAAAGAATCATCGTTTCTCCTCCCAGTTGTTATTCGAGATAACTTAATCGAAACCCTAGTAACGAGGCATTGGCTACCTTAAGAGAGTCATAGTTACTCGTCCCAATTGCTCACCCAGTCCAACATTTTCCCTTACTGCAGCCAGTCTGCCAGAAGCAATTAGTCACTAGTTGTGTATCATAAAAGAGCCATCGTTTCTCCTCCCAGTTGTTATTCGAGATAACTTAATCGAAACCCTAGTAACGAGGCATTGGCTACCTTAAGAGAGTCATAGTTACTCGTCCCAATTGCTCACACAGTCTGCCATTTTTTCTTACTGCAGCCAGTCTGCCAGAAACGATATGTCACTAGTTGTGTATCGTAAAAGAGTCATCGTTACTCCTCCCAGGGGTTATTCGAGATATCTTAATCGAAACCCTAGTAACGAGGCATTGGCTACCTTAAGAGAGTCATAGGTACTCGTCCCAATTGCTCACCCAGTCTGCAATTTTGTCTTACTGTGGCCAGTCTGCCAGAAGCGATATGTCACTAGTTGTGTATCATAAAAGAGTCATCGTTACTCCTCCCAGGGGTTATTCGAGATATCTTAATCGAAACCCTAGTAACGAGGCATTGGCTGCCTTAAGAGAGTCATAGTTACTCGTCCCAATAGCTCAACCAGTCCAACATTTTTTCTTACTGCAGCCAGTCTGCCAAAAGCGATATGTCACTAGTTGTGTATCATAAAAGAGTCATCGTTACTCCTCCGAGGGGTTATTCGAGATATCTTAATCGAAACCCTAGTAACGAGGCATTGGCTGCCTTAAGAGAGTCGTAGTTACTCGTATCAATTGCTCACCCAGTCCAACATTTTCTCTTACTGCAGCCAGTCTGCCAGAAGCAATTTGTCACTAGTTGTGTATCATAAAAGAGTCATCGTTTCTCCTTGCAGGGGTTATTCGAGATATCTTAATCGAAACCCTAGTAACGATACATTGGATACCTTAAGAGAGTCATAGTTACTCGTCCCAATTTCTCACCCAGTCTGCCATTTTTCCTTACTGTGGCCAGTCTGCCAGAAGCGTTATGTCACTAGTTGTGTATCATAAAAGAGTCATCGTTACCCCCCCCCCCCCCAGTTGTTATTCGAGATATCTTAATCGAAACCCTAGTAACGAGGCATTGGCTACCTTAAGAGAGTCATAGTTACTCATCCCAATTGCTCACCCAGTAAAACGTTTTTTCTTACTGCAGCCAGTCTGCCAGAAGCGATATGTCACTAGTTGTGTATCTTAAAAGAGTGATTGTTACTCCTCCCAGGGGTTATTCGAGATATCTTAATCGAAACCCTAGTAACGAGGCATTGGCTACCTTGAGAGAGTCATAGTTACTCGTCCCAATTGCCCACCCAGTCCAACATTTTCTCTTACTGCAGCCAGTCTGCCAGAAGCAATTTGTCACTAGTTGTGTATCATAAAAGAGTCATCGTTTCTCCTCCCAGGGGTTATTCGAGATATCTTAATCGAAACCCTAGTAACGAGGCATTGGCTACCTTAAGAGAGTCATAGGTACTCGTCCCAATTGCTCACCCAGTCTGCCATTTTGTCTTACTGTGGCCAGTCTGCCAGAAGCGATATGTCACTAGTTGTGTATCATAAAAGAGTCATCGTTACTCCTCCCAGGGGTTATTCGAGATATCTTAATCGAAACCCTAGTAACGAGGCATTGGCTGCCTTAAGAGAGTCATAGTTACTCGTCCCAATAGCTCAACCAGTCCAACATTTTTTCTTACTGCAGCCAGTCTGCCAAAAGCGATATGTCACTAGTTGTGTATCATAAAAGAGTCATCGTTACTCCTCCGAGGGGTTATTCGAGATATCTTAATCGAAACCCTAGTAACGAGGCATTGGCTGCCTTAAGAGAGTCGTAGTTACTCGTATCAATTGCTCACCCAGTCCAACATTTTCTCTTACTGCAGCCAGTCTGCCAGAAGCAATTTGTCACTAGTTGTGTATCATAAAAGAGTCATCGTTTCTCCTTGCAGGGGTTATTCGAGATATCTTAATCGAAACCCTAGTAACGAGGCATTGGATACCTTAAGAGAGTCATAGTTACTCGTCCCAATTTCTCACCCAGTCTGCCATTTTTCCTTACTGTGGCCAGTCTGCCAGAAGCGATATGTCACTAGTTGTGTATCATAAAAGAGTCATCGTTAGCCCCCCCCCCCAGGGGTTATTCGAGATATCTTAATCGAAACCCTAGTAACGAGGCATTGGCTACCTTAAGAGAGTCATAGTTACTCGTCCCAATTGCTCACCAAGTCCAACATTTTTTCTTACTGCAGCCAGTCTGCTAGAAGCGATATGTCACTAGTTGTGTATTATAAAAGAGTGATCGTTATTCCTCCCAGGGGTTATTCGAGATATCTTAATCGAAACCCTAGTAACGATGCATTGGCTACCTTAAGAGAGTCATAGTTACTCGACCCAATTGCTCACCCAGTAAAACGTTTTTTCTTTTTGCAGCCAGTCTGCCAGAAGCGATATGTCACTATTTGTGTATCTTAAAAGAGTGATTGTTACTCCTCCCAGGGGTTATTCGAGATATCTTAATCGAAACCCTAGTAACGAGGCATTGGCTACCTTAAGAGAGTCATAGTTACTCGTCCCAATTGCTCACCCAGTCCAACATTTTCTCTTACTGCAGCCAGTCTGCCAGAAGCAATTTGTCACTAGTTGTGTATCATAAAAGAGTCATCGTTTCTCCTCCCAGGGGTTATTCGAGATAACTTAATCGAAACCCTAGTAACGAGGCATTGGCTACCTTAAGAGAGTCATAGTTACTCGTCCCAATTGCTCACCCAGTCCAACATTTTCCCTTACTGCAGCCAGTCTGCCAGAAGCAATTAGTCACTAGTTGTGTATCATAAAAGAGCCATCGGTTCTCCTCCCAGTTGTTATTCGAGATAACTTAATCGAAACCCTAGTAACGAGGCATTGGCTACCTTAAGAGAGTCATAGTTACTCGTCCCAATTGCTCACACAGTCTGCCATTTTTTCTTACTGCAGCCAGTCTGCCAGAAACGATATGTCACTAGTTGTGTATCGTAAAAGAGTCATCGTTACTCCTCCCAGGGGTTATTCGAGATATCTTAATCAAACCCTAGTAACGAGGCATTGGCTGCCTTAAGAGAGTCATAGTTACTCGTCCCAATAGCTCAACCAGTCCAACATTTTTTCTTACTGCAGCCAGTCTGCCAGAAGCAATTTGTCACTAGTTGTGTATCATAAAAGAGTCATCGTTTCTCCTTGCAGGGGTTATTCGAGATATCTTAATCGAAACCCTAGTAACGAGGCATTGGATACCTTAAGAGAGTCATAGTTACTCGTCCCAATTTCTCACCCAGTCTGCCATTTTTCCTTACAGTGGCCAGTCTGCCAGAAGCGATATGTCACTAGTTGTGTATCATAAAAGAGTCATCGTTACCCCCCCCCCCCCCCAGTTGTTATTCGAGATATCTTAATCGAAACCCTAGTAACGAGGCATTGGCTACCTTAAGAGAGTCATAGTTACTCGTCCCAATTGCTCACCCAGTCCAAAGTTTTTTCTTACTGCAGCCAGTCTGCTAGAAGCGATATGTCACTAGTTGTGTATTGTAAAAGAGTGATCGTTATTCCTCCCAGGGGTTATTCGAGATATCTTAATCGAAACCCTAGTAACGAGGCATTGGCTACCTTAAGAGAGTCATAGCTACTCGTCCCAATTGCTCACCCAGTAAAACGTTTTTTCTTACTGCAGCCAGTCTGCCAGAAGCGATATGTCACTAGTTGTGTATCTTAAAAGAGTGATTGTTACTCCTCCCAGGGGTTATTCGAGATATCTTAATCGAAACCCTAGTAACGAGGCATTGGCTACCTTGAGAGAGTCATAGTTACTCGTCCCAATTGCTCACCCAGTCCAACATTTTCTCTTACTGCAGCCAGTCTGCCAGAAGCAATTTGTCACTAGTTGTGTATCATAAAAGAGTCATCGTTTCTCCTCCCAGGGGTTATTCGAGATATCTTAATCGAAACCCTAGTAACGAGGCATTGGCTACCTTAAGAGAGTCATAGTTACTCGTCCCAATAGCTCAACCTGTCCAACATTTTTTCTTACTGCAGCAAGTCTGCCAGAAGCGATATGTCACTAGTTGTGTATCATAAAAGAGTCATCGTTACTCCTCTGAGGGGTTATTCGAGATATCTTAATCGAAACCCTAGTAACGAGGCATTGGCTGCCTTAAGAGAGTCGTAGTTACTCGTATCAATTGCTCAAACAGTCCAACATTTTCTCTTACTGCAGCCAGTCTGCCAGAAGCAATTTGTCACTAGTTGTGTATCATAAAAGAGTCATCGTTTCTCCTTCCAGGGGTTATTCGAGATATCTTAATCGAAACCCTAGTAACGAGGCATTGGATACCTTAAGAGAGTCATAGTTACTCGTCCCAATTTCTCACCCAGTCTGCCATTTTTTCTTACTGTGGCCAGTCTGCCAGAAGCGATATGTCACTAGTTGTGTATCATAAAAGAGTCATCGTTTGCCCCCCCCCCCCCCCCCCAGGGGTTATTCGAGATATCTTAATCGAAACCCTAGTAACGAGGCATTGGCTACCTTAAGAGAGTCATAGTTACTCGTCCCAATTGCTCACCAAGTCCAACATTTTTTCTTACTGCAGCCAGTCTGCTAGAAGCGATATGTCACTAGTTGTGTATTATAAAAGAGTGATCGTTATTCCTCCCAGGGGTTATTCGAGATATCTTAATCGAAACCCTAGTAACGATGCATTGGCTACCTTAAGAGAGTCATAGTTACTCGTCCCAATTGCTCACCCAGTAAAACGTTTTTTCTTTTTGCAGCCAGTCTGCCAGAAGCGATATGTCACTATTTGTGTATCTTAAAAGAGTCATCGTTACTCCTACGAGGGGTTATTCGAGATATCTTAATCGAAACCCTAGTAACGAGGCATTGGCTGCCTTAAGAGAGTCGTAGTTACTCGTATCAATTGCTCACCCAGTCCAACATTTTCTCTTACTGCAGCCAGTCTGACAGAAGCAATTTGTCACTAGTTGTGTATCATAAAAGAGTCATCGTTTCTCCTTCCAGGGGTTATTCGAGATATCTTAATCGAAACCCTAGTAACGAGGCATTGGATACCTTAAGAGAGTCATAGCTACTCGTCCCAATTTCTCACCCAGTCTGCCATTTTTTCTTACTGTGGCCAGTCTGCCAGAAGCGATATGTCACTAGTTGTGTATCATAAAACTGTCATCGTAACCCCCCCCCTAGGGGTTATTCGAGATATCTTAATCGAAACCCTAGTAACGAGGCATTGGCTACCTTAAGAGAGTCATAGTTACTCGTCCCAATTGCTCACCAAGTCCAACATTTTTTCTTACTGCAGCCAGTTTGCTAGAAGCGATATGTCACTAGTTGTGTATTATAAAAGAGTGATCGTTATTCCTCCCAGGGGTTATTCGAGATATCTTAATCGAAACCCTAGTAACGAGGCATTGGCTACCTTAAGAGAGTCATAGTTACTCGTCCCAATTGCTCACCCAGTCCAACATTTTCTCTTACTGCAGCCAGTCTGCCAGAAGCAATTTGTCACTAGTTGTGTATCATAAAAGAGTCATCGTTTCTCCTCCCAGGGGTTATTCGAGATATCTTAATCGAAACCCTAGTAACGAGGCATTGGCTACCTTAAGAGAGTCATAGTTACTCGTCCCAATTGCTCACCGATTCTGCCATTTTGTCTTACTGTGGCCAGTCTGCCAAAAGCGATATGTCACTAGTTGTGTATCATAAAAGAGTCATCGTTACTCTTCCCAGGGGTTATTCGAGATATCTTAATCGAAACCCTAGTAACGAGGCATTGGCTACCTTAAGAGAGTCATAGTTACTCGTCCCAATTGCTCACCCAGTCCAACATTTTCCCTTACTGCAGCCAGTCTGCCAGAAGCAATTTGTCACTAGTTGTGTATCATAAAAGAGTCATCGTTTCTCCTCCCAGTTGTTATTCGAGATAACTTAATCGAAACCCTAGTAACGAGGCATTGGCTACCTTAAGAGAGTCATAGTTAGTCGTCCCAATTGCTCACCCAGTCTGCCATTTTTTCTTACTGTGTCCAGTCTGCCAGAAGCGATATGTCACTAGTTGTGAATCATAAAAGAGTCATCGTTACTCCTCCCAGTTGTTATTCGAGATAACTTAATCGAAACCCTAGTAACGAGGCATTGGCTACCTTAAGAGAGTCATAGTTACTCGTCCCAATTGCTCACACAGTCTGCCATTTTTTCTTACTGCAGCCAGTCTGCCAGAAACGATATGTCACTAGTTGTGTATCGTAAAAGAGTCATCGTTACTCCTCCCAGGGGTTATTCGAGATATCTTAATCGAAACCCTAGTAACGAGGCATTGGCTGCCTTAAGAGAGTCATAGTTACTCGTCCCAATAGCTCAACCAGTCCAACATTTTTTCTTACTGCAGCCAGTCTGCCAAAAGCGATATGTCACTAGTTGTGTATCATAAAAGAGTCATCGTTACTCCTCCGAGGGGTTATTCGAGATATCTTAATCGAAACCCTAGTAACGAGGCATTGGCTGCCTTAAGAGAGTCATAGTTACTCGTCCCAATTGCTCACCCAGTCCAACATTTTTTCTTACTGCAGCCAGTCTGCTAGAAGCGATATGTCACTAGTTGTGTATTGTAAAAGAGTGATCGTTATTCCTCCCAGGGGTTATTCGAGATATCTTAATCGAAACCCTAGTAACGAGGCATTGGCTACCTTAAGAGAGTCATAGTTACTCGTCCCAATTGCTCACCCAGTAAAACGTTTTTTCTTACTGCAGCCCGTCTGCCAGAAGCGATATGTCACTAGTTGTGTATCTTAAAAGAGTGATTGTTACTCCTACCAGGGGTTATTCGAGATATCTTAATCGAAACCCTAGTACCGAGGCATTGGCTACCTTAAGAGAGTCATAGTTACTCGTCCCAATTGCTCACCCAGTAAAACGTTTTTTCTTACTGCAGCCAGTCTGCCAGAAGCGATATGTCACTAGTTGTGTATCTTAAAAGAGTGATTGTTACTCCTCCCAGGGGTTATTCGAGATATCTTAATCGAAACCCTAGTAACGAGGCATTGGCTACCTTAAGAGGGTCATAGTTACTCGTCCCAATTGCTCACCCAGTCCAACATTTTCTCTTACTGCAGCCAGTCTGCCAGAAGCAATTTGTCACTAGTTGTGTATCATAAAAGAGTCATCGTTTCTCCTCCCAGGGGTTATTCGAGATATCTTAATCGAAACCCTAGTAACGAGGCATTGGCTACCTTAAGAGAGTCATAGGTACTCGTCCCAATTGCTCACCCAGTCTGCCATTTTGTCTTACTGTGGCCAGTCTGCCAGAAGCGATATGTCACTAGTTGTGTATCATAAAAGAGTCATCGTTACTCCTCCCAGGGGTTATTCGAGATATCTTAATCGAAACCCTAGTAACGAGGCATTGGCTGCCTTAAGAGAGTCATAGTTACTCGTCCCAATAGCTCAACCAGTCCAACATTTTTTCTTACTGCAGCCAGTCTGCCAAAAGCGATATGTCACTAGTTGTGTATCATAAAAGAGTCATCGTTACTCCTCCGAGGGGTTATTCGAGATATCTTAATCGAAACCCTAGTAACGAGGCATTGGCTGCCTTAAGAGAGTCGTAGTTACTCGTATCAATTGCTCACCCAGTCCAACATTTTCTCTTACTGCAGCCAGTCTGCCAGAAGCAATTTGTCACTAGTTGTGTATCATAAAAGAGTCATCGTTTCTCCTTCCAGGGGTTATTCGAGATATCTTAATCGAAACCCTAGTAACGAGGCATTCGATACCTTAAGAGAGTCATAGTTACTCGTCCCAATTTCTCACCCAGTCTGCCATTTTTTCTTACTGTGGCCAGTCTGCCAGAAGCGATATGTCACTAGTTGTGTATCATAAAAGAGTCATCGTTA